>NC_134898.1:42508296-42518296 GCF_041734735.1 Babylonia areolata | reverse complement strand
GTGCTATGATTAATCACCAATGTTTTTTTTTTTTTACCATGTAGATCGGCCATCAACTGAGGCCACTACATTGACAACTGCTACTGCTTCTGCTGCAGCCACTCATTACTATACTACTACTACTACAACTTCTACTACTATTGTAAGTAGTGCTGGTGGTGGTGGTAATGCTGCTGCTGCTGGTACTACTACTACTACTACTTCCGCTACTATTACTACTACTGCTGCTGCAAGTGGTGGTGATAGTGGTAGTACCACTGCTACTGCTACTGCTGCTGCTGCTACTACAACTACTGTAGCTGCTACTACAACTACTGCGGAAGCAGCTATAGATTCTGCAATGGCGTCCTGGTTCCTGGAACGTTTACCCGCCGTAAGGGCTAACTGAAAATCGAACCAAACAAAACAAAACGATGTCTTCTTCTAACTCGTCTGGAACTGAACGTAAAGGAGAAAAAAAAAATGCTTGGCTTGGGCCGACTTGCACCCACACAACGTGGTGTGGAAGAGGAAGGAGGATGGAAGGATGGAAGGGAGGAGAGAAGGGAGACCTCAGCAGTAGTAGCAGGGACTGGTCCTGCCAGATCTCAATTACCTTATCGCCTCCCCCCCCCCCCTGCTCCTACCCATCCCCGCTCCACAGCCCTCCCTGCCCCCAGCACACACACACACACACACACACACACCCACCCTCTTCCAACCCGAACGTTTAGGACGAAAATGGGCAAACGGAGTGAGAGGTGCTGACCTGACTGCAACCGCCACCACCACCATCCCCCCCATCCCAACCCCAACCACCATCACCACCCTCCTCGCCTCCCTTCACCCCTCTCCATCCTCCCCCCCCCTCCCAAGCCCCCCCGCCCCCCTCCCCCCTCCCCGACAGCACGTCATTAACGACAGTGATGAATTGTCGTCTGCATCGCTCGGACAATACAATGGAGCTAGTGAACGGGTTAAGCATCTTGCAAATTTTCCGAAGTAAATCATGGGAGGAGTGTGGGAAGGGGGTGGGGGTGAGGGTCGGGGGTTGGCTGTCAGAAGGGTCAGTGGTGGTGGGAGGGTAGGGGGAGTACGTCCACGCAGTGGGGTGGGGTGGGGTGTGGGGTGGGGGGGATTTCCAGGAAGTGGTGGTGGGCGGGTGGCAAGAAGATTGGGGGATGGGTTGGAGTGTGTGTGTGTGTTGGGGAGGGGGGGGTGGACGGGGCGGGGGGTGGGGGGAGGGGAGGGTGCGTTGATTGTGGGACGTGATAAACCGGACAGGGAGGTTAGTTAAAGGTGGGTGGACACGGGGCATAACTTGTGGTCAAGTCTTATCCTTTTTTTTTTTCTTTTTTTTTTTCCCTTCAGGGGGCTTGTCATGAAGCGGCGGTTGTCAGTTTGAGCGTGTGAAAAACATGGCCAGGCACAGGGGGCCCACACGATGCGATAAGTTGGAAGTTAATTACATCGGGGGGGGGTTCTCCTGGAGGTGTGTAGCAAAACAATATAGCTAGCTCAACAGCAGCAGAAGCAACAGTAGCAACGTTTTGCGGCGACAGGGAAGTGGCGACAGGGAAGTAATGATAGGGTATGTATGGTATGTGTAAAAAGATGAACGTATGAAACGCTTCAATGCTCACAGGGACCACAAGAAACCTGGTCCTTTTTTTGACTCACTTGTGTAAACAAAGTGTCTATGTTTTAACCCGGTGTTCGGTTGTCTCTGTGTGTGTGTGTGTGTGTGTGTCCGTGGTAAACTTTAACATTGACATTTTCTCTGCAAATACTTTGTCAGTTGACACTAAATTAGGCATTAAAATAGGAAAAATTCAGTTCTTTCCAGTCATCTTGTTTACAACAATATTGCACCTCTGGGATGGGCACAAAAAAGAAATAAAAAAAATGAAGCCTAATTATATGCAAACTGCATTTACTGTTATATTTATATTTTTTGTATTCTCTAAACATGGCACTTTGATCTGATATTCTGACCCAACAACAAGAGCAGCCATTATTATCACTTTTTTTTGTTCAAACAGGAACTTCTTTTGCTAAGCATGGAAGTTTTATTTATTTTGCAAACGTTTTGGTGCAGATAGTAAAAAAGGGAAATTACTCTGTAATTAATGCTAGGGGACTTAATTTGCTTTAAACTGATCTTTCTCATCTTAAACATTACATTTTGAAATTATACTCAATACATAAAAAGCTTGGATTTTTTAAAAAAGTGTATCATAAGTGAGTCTTGAAGGCCTTGCCTCTCTTGTTCTTGTGTGTGTGTTGTTTTTTTTTGCCTTGTCTTGCCTGGCAACAACAACAACAGCAGCAGCAGCAGCAACAGCAGCAACGATAGTTTTGGAACTGCGGGTGATATTAGCATACAAGAGGCGCCGCGGCCGGCAGAAATGGTTTTAAGGCGTTGGACTTCTAGGAGCCAGTTGCATTGCTTGGTTCTAACTTTTTGACAGTTACACGTGACTAAATGCGCCACGTTGACCGAACTTCCCCATTGGTCAGTTCCATACTACACACAGTTAGTAGCGGGTTACGACCATACCAGGCTCTTCCGTCCAGTTTAGTTTCAGTTTCAGTAGCTCAAGGAGGCGTCACTGCGTTCGGACAAATCCATAATTATACGCTACACCACAGCTGCCAAGCAGATGCCTGACCAGCAGCGTAACCCAACGCGCTTAGTCAGGCCTTGAGAGAAAAAAAAAAAGAAAAAGAAGAAAGGTGAATAAATAATAGATAAGCTTACATAAATAAACAAATAAATAAATAAATAAATAAATAAATAAATAAATAAATAAGACAACAATGATGATGAATAAGCAAATAAATGTAAAACATGAAGACACACATTCAGACATACACCCACACATGCATTACAGATATGCACCAAACACGCAGTTTCACAGATATGAAAGCACAGTCAAATACATATAAACGTACATGAGCTCCAACATACACACATACACACACACACACACACACACACACATTACCCTGCATCTCCTCTACTTCCGTCCGAGCAATGCAACTGGCCCCTGATCCAGTTTTCACTTAGTGATCTGGAGGACTCACGGCCCCAGTTTCGGCATGGCGTCGTGTCTTTAGAGAGACATTTTTAATCCGATTTTCTTCGTACTACCCAAGTATTCATGGGTATCTGACTTCGGTTGGGGGAATGAAAGAAGAAGAAGAAGAAGAAGAAGAAGAAAAAAAAACAGCGGAAGGGGAGGAATGGGCCCCGCCTTCGGATGCCAAGCCCTAGACACAGTGGGTATGAATTCACTGCCCGGCCAATGGCCGTGAAATGCCATGGGACTTCAAACCTTTTAGGCATCACATGATATCATTGCTTCATGGTGCGTAGCAGTCATTAGGGTTTTCTAAGATATACCAATATGCAGAGAGAGAGAGAGGAGAGAGGGAGAGAGAAAAAAGACTGACAGACAGGCAGGCAGGCAGGAGATAGATAGATAGATAGATAGATAGATGGATAGAATGAAAAGGAGCGGGAGAAAGACAGACAGACAGACAGACAGAGAGGGAGGGATGGAGGGAGCAAGAGGGAGAGAGGGAGAGAGATCTGTTGACTCTGGGTTCACTCAAAATATGTACCTTTCTTCTTCTTCTGATCATAACAACAATAATAATAGTAATTATTATCATCATTGTTATAGTAGTAGTAGTAGTAGTAGTAGTAGTAGCAGTAGTTTATTGAAAGCAAGGTTGTGGAGTCACAGAAGTTTTCCGAACATCATGATCATGTCTTGCAAACAGTTCGTTCAGTGCTAGGACTTATTGAGTGCTTCCTCGTCAGCACATTTTGTGCCAAGAGTTACAGACCTATAATGTTAACCGCCCCCCCGCCCCCCCTCTCTCTCTCTCTCTCTCTGTGTCTCTGTCTCTCTCTGTTACTCTCTTCTCTCTCCGTACTGCTCTTTCTGTCTCTTTTCTTCCTCCTCTCTCTCTTTCTCTCCCTCTCTGTACCCCCCCCCCAGGCCCCTCCCCCTCTCTCTTTTATCTCCCTAATGCTCTCTCTGAGTTCTTTTTCTGTCCACATCTCTGTCTCTTTTCTCCCTCCCTCTCACTCTCTTTCTCTCTGTGTGTGTGTGTCTCTGTCTTACTCGCTCTCTCTTATTTCTCCCTACTGCCCTCTCTTACTTCTTTTTCTGTCCATATTCCTGTTTCTTTTCTCCCCCCCCCCCTTCTCACTCTTTCACTCTCCCCCTCTCTGTCTCTCTCACTCTCTCTCTCTTCTCTCTCCCTACTGTCCCTTCTTTTTCTGTCCATATTCCTGTTTCTTTTCTCCCCCCCCCCTTCTCACTCTTTCACTCTCCCCCTCTCTGTCTCTCTCACTCTCTCTCTCTTCTCTCTCCCTACTGTCCCTTCTTTTTCTGTCCATATTCCTGTTTCTTTTCTCACTCCTCCTCACTCTCTTTCACTGTCTCTCTCTCTCTCTGTCTGTCTCTCTCTCTCTCTCTCTCTCTCTTTTCTCTCCCTACTGCCCTCTCTTACTTCTTTTTCTGTCCACATATCTGTCTCTTTTCTCCCTCCGTCTCACTCTCTTTCTCTGTCTGTCTGTCTCTCTGTGTCTCTGTCTCTCTCTGTGTCTCTCTCACTCACTTTCTCATCTCTCTCCCTACTACCCTCTCTTCTTTTTCTGTCCATATTTCTATTTCGTTTCTCTCTCCCCCCCCCCTCCCTGCCATCTCTCTCCCTCTCTCTTCCCCCCAACCCCCCCCCCATGCCTCACTTTCTCACCTCTCTCTCCCTCATGCTCTCACTGTCTCTTTTTTCCCCTCTACCCCTCTCTCTCTCTCTCTCTCTCTGTCTGGCCTGCTTCTCCTTTCTTCCTTTCTATAAGATTCTCCTGAGTCTGCCTGTCTCTTTGTTCTGTCTGCCTGTCTCTTTGTTCTGTCTGCCTGTCTCTTTCTTTCATTCTACCCTACACCCCCTCTCTCTCTCCCCCCCCCCCCCCACCCCCGATCACTTTGCTTTTCTATTCTCTGTCGACAGTTCCCGGCGAACAGTTTGCAATGTTCGCAAGTTTTGCCAAAGTAAGTTTCTATAAAAAAAAAGAAAAAGAAAAAAAGAAAAAGGGATGATACGCTATTTCATATTGATCATGCCTGCAGTGGTCAACCACCAGTGTTTTCAGTAGTTTCCAAAACAGCTAGGTGCATGAAAGGTGTCTTCTTCTTCTTCTGCGTTCCCCGTGATCATGGTCTCAGACTTGCAGTCCTATGCTGGAAATGAAGGTGGTGGTCTTGATGAGGTCTTCTTTGGTGCCCCAGAGCTTTTCTGCCAGTGTGGCTCCATAGGGCCACTGCTGCGTCCGTGCATCTTGATACAGGGGGCAGGACTGCAGGATGTGCTCCGGGGTTTGTGGGCCTGTCTTACACGGGCAGTCAGGAGTGTGTGACAGCTTCATTCGGTACATGTGGTCTCGCAGGCGGCAGTAGTCGGAATATGATTGTCTGATGAAAGGTGTATATACCTCGACTTATCATCGCGCAAAGTTTTAAGGAGGCATCAAACCGTGCGGAATGATCCATATGCGATGCACCACATCTGCCTAAAGTGTGCTGTCAACTCATGACAACAATAATAAAAAGAAAAAAGAAAGAAAGAAAGAAAGAAAGAATCAAATCGTATAGTGTTTTCTCTCTCTCTCTCTCTCTCTCTCTCTCTCTCTCTCTCTCTCTCTCTCTCTCTCTCTCTGTGTCTGTCCATTTTTCTAGTGTATTTGTAGGTAATGCTAATACTGAAACAGAAGATGAGGTAGTAGAGGAGGTTGGTGATTTTGAAGAACCTTGTTTTAATGACCCAATTAGCAGGCAAGAAGTAATTGATAGCATAAACAATTTAAAACCAGGTAAAAGTGCAGGCCCAGATAAAATATTGAGTGAAATGTTAAAGCAGGCAAATACAGATATTGTTGATTTTCTGGTGCTTTTATTTAACAGATGTTTCAATGATGGAATCTTTCCAACAGATTGGGCAAAATCGATTATCATACCTATTCACAAAAAGGGAGACCCAAATATTCCAGATAATTACCGTGGAGTTGCACTTACAAGTATCATTAGTAAAGTTTACACTTACATTTTAAATAGAAGATTAACTAAATGGGCTGAACGAGAAGAAAAGATTATTGAAGAGCAAGCTGGATTTCGATCAGGTTACAGCACCATTGACCACATTTTCACATTGTATGCAATTGTACAAACACATTTATTAAAAAATAGAAAATTGTATGTTGCTTTTGTAGATTTTCAGAAGGCCTTCGACTCTGTGAATCGAAATAGTTTATGGAATGTGTTACGTAAAACTGGTGTTGATGGTAAGCTTTATATGGCACTGCGTGGTGTATATGATGCAGTTTTAGCGTGTGTACGTGAGAAAGGTGTATATTCAGATGTATTTGATTGCCCACGTGGCGTAAAACAAGGATGTCTGTTGAGCCCTATGATGTTTTCGTTCTTTATTAATGAACTGGCAGGAGAGATAACGAAAAAAGGAAGACATGGGATTCAAATGATCCCTGGGGCTGTTGAACTGTTTCTCATGTTATTTGCAGATGATGTAATTCTTTTGTCTGACACGGCCATAGGACTTCAAAATCAGCTGAACATATTAAAGCAAGAAGCAGATAGATTATTTTTAAAAGTTAATCTTGAGAAAACAAATGTAGTTGTGTTTAGAAAAGGTGGTTACTTATCTAGATATGAAAAATGGCACTATGGAACTGATGAAGTGAAGGTAACTAATGCTTATAAGTATCTTGGTATGATTTTTACAACTAAGCTGAGTTTGAAAAGGACAGTAGCAGAAATTTGTAGAAAGGGGAAGAAGGGGGTTATAGAAATCTTAAGGTGTTTACGTAAGTTAGGCTCGATAGATTCATATATATTTTGGAAACTTTTTGATACTCAAATAGAACCAATGATAACATACAGTGCCAAAATTTGGGGACTTTCTGATAACAAAGATTTAGAAAAAGTACATACATTAGCTATTAAACGTTTTTTAAATGTTCCATTACATGCTTCAAATACTGTATTATATGGAGAAAGTGGTAGATACCCATTATACATTAAATCATGTGTGAAATGTATAAAATATTGGTTAAAATTAATAAGGCTACCCACATCGAGATTATGTAAGCAGGCGTATGAAATGTTAGTAAATGAACATGAGAGAGGGAAGGAAAACTGGGTATATTTTGTAAAGAAGACATTAACTGTAAATGGATTTGGGATTGTGTGGATGTGTCAGGGAGTTGGATGTGTAGAAGGATTTGTTTCAGAATTCAAAGATAGGCTAATTGCTTCATATAAACAGAATTGGCACGGTAAAATGGAAAGCACTGAGAAATATAGATGGTTTTATAGTTTTAAAAGTATATTTCAAACAGAAAAATATATCACAGTCGTGACAAACAAGTGGCACCGAACAAGTCTCGCCAGATTTAGAACGAGAACGATTGGTTTGAATGCTTATGAAAAGTGGTTTCAGACTGAGCCCTCGTTACTCTCCCCTTGTCCGATGTGCGGGCATTCAAGGGAGGATGAGTTACATTTTTTGTTTAGTTGTAAAGCTTATGACGATATTCGAGAAAAATGTGTTGTATTTAAAACAAATTCAGCAAAGTATGAAGATATTTTTGGAGTGCTTAATTTAAATCAGGAAACTTCACTACAGTCACTTGCAAAATATATTGCAGAAGCGAATAACATGCGACGAAAAAAAACTCAACAATAATAAAATAGTATCAGGTGTTGCTCATTGTGAAAAGTGAAATCTGTGTTGTCACTCTCATATGGAAAATATTATGTTATACATTTATATATGTTTTTGTTTTTATTTCTCACTACATGCCATTACTTTGAATGGATGGTCGAACTGCACTTTGTTGCACAGATTGATTGATTTCGTTTTGGTTTTGGTTTTCATCAATATTATTACTATTGATGCATGTTGTTATTTGTATTATGAACCCCCATGTCATTAGGGCTGTAAAGCTATTGACATTAAAGTGTTCAGTGTTCAGTGTTCAGTGTTCTCTGTGTCTGTCTCTGTCTCTGTCTTTCAATCATTGAATGAATACGTATTGAGTTCTGAGATCTGAGGTTTGAGCTGTGCATGCATAGTTGGTCCATGTACTCGCGTTTAAGAGTTACTCCGTGAGACGTCCTCATCTATATTATGATTATAGAATTTTCACACACACACACACACACACACACACACACACACACACACACACACACACACACACACACACACACACACATCCCCATTTATCTCCCGTCTTTCTCAGTGTCTCGATCTGTCTCTCCACTTTGTGTCTGTCTGTCTGTCAGTATGTGTGTGTGCGTGCATGCGTGCGTGCATGTGTGTCTATCTGTCTGTCTGTCTGTGTCTCTCTTCAAGCACCCGCTACCAGCTACCAACCAACCAACCAACCAGCCAGATGCCTTCATGACTGTAGTAGCCAGACTTTGGCACTGCCGCGTCAAGTGACTTAACCTTCACTCGTTCATCATCACGTCCATGTCTAATGAGGTCGTGGATGACCTCCCAGGGGGTTGGGTGGTGGGTGGGTGTGTGGGGGGGGGGGGGGGGGGGGGGGCGGAGGGGAGGACATAACCTAGTGCATCCCGACCCCTAGCGGCTCATCGAGTAATCTCCTTTCCCCCCCCCACCCCCCACCCCCAAACCCCCAACCCACCACCCCCCTGCCAAATCTTCTAATTTTTGTTAGTCCTTATCGGCGTGACGGCCTTCTCTCTTTCTCTCTCTCTCTCTCTCTAGGCCGTCGCAGGTGCGTGGACATCTCCGGCGATCGAGCGGGTCGACTGCACGCTCTCTGCACAGGCAGGAGGCCTAGCCAATCAAACGAGCTGCATTGAACTGACTGCGCGAACGCAAACGCAAATGCAAACGCGAACGCGAACGCGCGCGCGCGCACGTGCACGTGCACGGGATCAAGCGGAACGAAGCTTGCCGGCTAATCGTCATCCTGTGGTGGGCTGGAACCTTTCGCCGTGAGGATTGTGGGGGCGTGGGAGGGGGGGAAGGGGGGGTTGAGTGGGGGGATGAGGTGTGGGGGGGGCTTTGGCAAAACAAGAACTGAGCAGGGGGGGGGTTGAGGGTGGGGGAGTGGGTGATGGGGGTGGGGGGTTAGAGCATCCACTCCACACCTCCCTCTCTCTCCCTTCTATATACTCTCTCTCTCTCCTTTTCTTTCTCTCCTTTCTTTCTTGCTCCTCTCTTTGTCTCTCTCTCTCTTTTTCTCCCTCTCAGGCTCTCTCTCTCCTCACCTCTCTCTCTCTCCTCCCTCTCTCTCAGTCGCTCTCTCTCTCCCCCCTCTCCCTCCCCCCCTCTCTCTCTCCTCTCTCTCTCTCCTTTTCATCTCTCCCCTCTCTCTCCCTTTCTCTCCCCCCTCTCTCTCTTCTCTTCTCTCCCTCCCCCATCTCTCCTCTCTCTCTCCTTTTCATCTCTCCCCTCTCTCTCCCTTTCTCTCTCCTCTCTCTCTTCTCCTCCCCCCCCCCTCACACACCCTCATGACTCCCTACCGAGAAAGAAAGAAAGAAAGAAAGAAAAAAAGAACAGAAAGAAAATTGGCTTTTTTAGTTGTGACAGGGCGGGCTGGGCTAGGAGACTGGAGACGGACGATAAGTTAATCCCTGTTTTGACTTCTGTTCTCCTGTTAATCTGTCAACAATGGCGGCGTTTTAGTTAGCCTCCGCCCCAGGCTTGGCTTGGCGAAACGTCAAACCGCCAGCTGAGATGAATATGAAAATTGGCTCGGGAAGAAAGAAGGGGAGGAGGGGGTAGGGGGAGGGGGACGTAGGGAAAGAAGAAAAGAAAAAAAAAGAAAAAAAAAGAGGGATGGATGCTCCACGCTGGGGTAGGGACTTCTTGGGGATTGGGGGGAGGGGGGGGAGGGTATGGGGGGGGGAGGCTTTCCGTTGTGGGACCCCCCCCCCTTCCATCCACAATC
>NC_134898.1:42483296-42498296 GCF_041734735.1 Babylonia areolata | reverse complement strand
AAACTTGTGCATACTCACACATGCACGCAATGCACACACACACACACACACGAACACACACACACACACACACACACACACACACACACACACACTGACACACACACACACACACACGTTTGAACAGAAGCCGCATATTACATGTGGATGGGGCTGATGACTAGATCTTCAGGTAGATGGTTGCATAATTCTATTTATCATACTGGATTTGTTCGAGCGACAGGGCATTGATTGCTTCTGGGGAAAAGCTATTGGCGAAGCGTTTGGTTTTCGTCCTTATACGTCTGTACCGTCGACCAGAGGGGAGCATCTCGAAAATCCCAAAAGCTGGATGTGATTCGTCCTGTCTGATTGATTTTGCTTTTTTGAGTAGCCGCTTATAATAAATGTCTTCTAGAGAAGGCACATCAGCCCCGGTAATCTTGGTGGCAATATTTACGATTCTGTTAAGGGCTGCAACTTCTGCCTTGGAAATGTTTCCGTACCAAACAGTAATAGCGAAGGTTAGCACATTTACAGTGACTGCTCGGTAGACATGAACCAAGATTTCTTTTTCTTTTTTTTGATTCCGAGCGTTTTGAGGCGCCGAAGAAAGTACAGGCGCTGTTGTGCTTTCTTAACATTTTTTTTTCCGTATTTTTCTCCTATTTCAAATCGTTGGAAATGATCAGTCCGAGAAATTTAAAGTCGTTGATGATCTCTGCTTGTTTGTCTTTTATGACAAGTGGTAAGGGGTCAGATTTGGTCTTCCTGAAATTCTTTTATGTTTTTGATACGTTGAGTTCTAAGTTGTTTTGATCACACCAGCTGACAAGTTCCAGTACTGCTTCCCTATATTTTGCCTCATCACTGTTCGTAGTCAGCCCTTCTATAGTAGTATCGTCGGCAAACTTGACCATGGTGTCACATTCATTTTGAGGTTGCACAGTCATGTGTGAATAGTGAGTACAACAGTTGGGATAGAATGCACCCCTGTGGGGTGCCTATGTTGAGAATGCATGTGGAGGAGGTGAGGTCACCAACTTTAACAACTTGCGGTCTGAATCTTAGAAAAATTAGGATCCACGCACAAACTGATTCAGGCAGCAAGAGGTCTTTCAGTTTGAAATATAGTTTTGATGGCACTATTGTGTTGAACGCAGAGCTGTAGTCAATGAAAAGGATTCTGGCATAGCTGTTAGGATTTTCGAGATGTCTGAGGACATGGTAGAGACCTATGCTAATGGTATCTTCAACTGATCTGTTAGCTCTATAGGCGAACTGAAAGGGATCAAAAGATGGAGGAATGCAGGTTTTTAGGAATTGTAGAATCAAGCGTTCAAATGTTTTCATTACAACTGATGTTAAGGCTACGGGACAATAATCATTAAGACAACTAGGCTGTACTTTTTTTTGGAACGATGTTTGAAATGATTGTTGATTTCTTAAAGCAGTGTGGCACCACACAAGACTGAAGGGACATGCTAAATATGTCAGTGAAGACGCTAGATAGTTGGACTGCACATTTCCTCAAAAGGCCTGGTGAGGTGTTGTCAGGGCCATCGGCTTTTCTCATTTTCAGACGACTGAAGATAGATAGATAGAAGATAGATAGATAGATAGATAGATAGATAGATAGATAGATAGACAGATAGATAGATAGATAGATAGATAGATAGATAGATAGATAGATTATGTGAGTGAAGCGGTTTTGAAGACATGTTTTCTTCTTCTTACACATTGTAACTTGACATTTTTGTCTCTGTGTCCGTGTCCCTGTCTGTCTCTCTGTCTCTCTTGGTGCGTGTCTCTCTACCTTCCTCCCTTCCTTTCTTTTCTCCATCAAATAATACTCCCCATCGTTCCTTCCCCAACCCCCATCTAACCTACCACCTCTAAATCCCACGTGGTATTTGCTGTATATTAGGCGTAGGTATAACTTCTTATCGACCACAGAAAGCGTTTCCGCCTCTGCCGGTGTTTTAGATGTTGTGATGAGCTTTCCAGCGCGCTATACTTTTTTCTTTTCTTTTTTTTTTTCAGTTTTCTGGCAAGCTTTTTTTTTTTTTTTTTTTTGAAGCTATTTTTTATTTTCCCATTTTTATAACACATGGACAATTGACATGAAGATATTAATGAATAAATACATATATTGGGAAAAGAGAAAAGACAAATCTGACAAAAACATAGTAACAATAGGAAAATAAAACAAAAACATACAACAACATTAAAAAAAAAAAAAAAAAAAAAAAAAAAACACCAAAAAAAAACAAAAAAACAGCAAACAAATATAGTTGATATACACATATAACATTCAAGTAAAAACAACTGAGAATGTTTGAATAAGTCTTTTTTTTTTTTAAAAAGAAAAAAAAAAAAGAAAAAAAAAAGCGCGCTATACTCGGTGCATCATCATTACCACCCGGGTGAGGAATAGTGATCAGTACACAGTGGATGTGTGCTGTGGTTGGATTCTACGGATGATGGCAGTTGTTGAAGCCGCGCTTCAGACAAGACAGACAGACATTGAGACACAGACAGACAGAGACACAGACAGAGAGATACAGGCAGAGACACAGACAGACACAGACACAGAGACAGAGAGACAGACAGACAGACAGACACAGACAGTGGGAGAGAGAGGGAGGGATAGGTAGATAGACACATACACAGATAGACAGATGGAGAGAAAAATGGATAAATAGATAGATAGAGCTGGAGACAGAGAGAGAGACAGACAGAGACAGAGACAGAGAGACAGAGACAGACAGAGAGAGAGACAGAGACATAGAAAGACAGAAACACAGATTGAGGGAGGGAGGGGGAGATAGAGAGAGACAGAGACAGAGACAGAGACAGACAGACTAAGAGACACAGACAGAGGGAGAGGGAGGAAGGGAGGGAGGGACGGATAGAGAGAGAGACACACACAGAGACAGACAGACTAAGAGACACAGACAGAAGGAGAGGGAGGAAGTGAGGGAGGGACATATAGATAGATAGATAGATAGATAGATAGATAGATAGATAGATAGAGAAAGAGACAGAGACAGAGAAAGAGAGGGAGAGAGAGAAGCCGAGACCGAGACACAAAGACAAAGACAGAAAAAACAGAGACAGAGAGACACTCGCAGACTAGACACAGACACACACAGACAGACACAGACACAGACACAGACGTAGAAACAGACACGTTCCTCCCACCCCCACCTCCACCCTCTTTTTTTTTTTTTCTTATGCCAGAGGAATCTTAACTCATTTCTGAGCAGGAACGCCGGAATTAAATGAAACGTCGAAACCGACGTTGCAAACAAATTGCAGTTTAGCGTGTCAAAGCGAAATCCCTGGGCCCATAAGAAGCCTCCGCAAATAAGCCTAAATTGATGGTTAAGCCGGGAAATGGAAAGTAGAGAGAGACAGAGAGAGAGAGAGAGAGAGAGAGAGAGAGACGAGAGAGAGCGAGACGGGAGAGAGAGGGGGAGAGAGAGAGAGAGAGAGAGAGAGAGAGAGAGAGAGAGACGAGAGAGAAAGAGAGGAGAGAGAGAGGGGAAGAGAGAGACAGAGAGGAGAGAGAGGTAGAGAGAGAGAAAGAGAGAGAGAGGGGGAAGAGAGTGAGAGAGAGAGACGAGAGAGACAGAGAAAGAGAGGGAGAGAGAAAGGGAAAGAGAGAGAGAGAGAGAGAGAGAGAGAGAGAGAGACGAGAGAGAGAGAGACGAAAGAGAAAGAGAGGAGAGAGGGGGGAAGAGAGAGAGGGAGAGAGAGAAAGAGAGGGAGAGAGAGAAAGAGAGAGAAAGAGAGGGAGAAAAGAGAGGAAGAACGAGAGAGAGCAAGAGAGAGAGAGACTAGAGACGAGAGAGAGAGAAAGTGGCGGGGAGAGAGAGAGGGGGGAAATAAAGAGAGAGAGAGAAGAGAGAGGGAGAAAGAGAGAGAGGGAGAGAGAGAGGGGGAGACAGAGAGAGAGAGAGGGGGGGAAGAGAAGAGCTTCCTCCTTCACATCAACCTCCCACTTTCTCCCCCACACCCCACCCTCATCGCTGTTCCACCCTCTTTCTCTCGTATCCTCTGAATCAAAATGAAAATGAATGAAGAAAGAAAGGAAGGAAGAAAGAAAGAAAGAAAGAGAGGATGAAAGAAAGAACCTTTCCACCCCCCTCCATCAACCTTACCGCTACCCTCTACCTCTCACCCCCTCCCCATTCACTCTCTTTCTCTCGTACCCACTGAATCAAAAAGAAAAGGAAAGAAAGAAAGAAAGGAAGAAAGAAAGAAAGAAAGAAAGAAAGAAAGGACCTACCGCCACCCATCCCCCCCAACCCCTACCCCACACGCTCCTCCTTATCCCCTCTTTCTCTCGTACCCAGTGAATCAAAAAGAAAGGGAAAGAAAGAAAGAAAGAAAGAAAGAAAAGAAAGAAAGAAAGAAAGAAATAACCTCTCCACCACCACCCCTCCATAACCCTTTCCCTACAGCCAGCCATCCCCCCTAGCCCCCACGCATGCCCCCCCCCCACCCCATCCCCCTTTCACTCTCTTTCTCTCGTACCCACTGAATCAAATGTCTAGGTGGGTGGCTTTTCTCTCTGTGGGAGAAAGAAGGCTGAAAAAAAAAGAAAGAAAAGAAAAAAAGAAAAAAAAGAAAAAGAAACACTCTTAGTAAGTTTTAGGTCTACGTTTAAGCGAGCCTTGCTCTGTCTTTTAGGGGAGGGGGGGGCAGAATAATTCCTCCTCCCTCCCCCCCCACCCTCTTCCAGTCCCCCACCCCTCCCTCCACTCCCTAGCACTATCCTCTTTCTTCTTTTTAGCGGCCGCCCCCCCCCCCTCCCCCCTCCCCCTCCGCCATCAGCGAAGTCAAGGTTTTTATGCCCCTTTAGCAACTTAAGACCAGGAGGTCTGATAAAAGTCCGAGAGATTGGGACGTGTGTTTACTAACATGGCGTAACTCGTTAATCGCTTTAAAGACCCCTTCAACGTTCACTGTCATCTGCTGTGACGTTTCTCTCTGCTCTTTCTTTCTTTCTTTATTTCTTTCTTCTTTTCTTTCTTTCTTTCATTCTTTCGTTCTCTGGTGTTTTCGTTAAGTCTTGTTTCCTTCTTGTTTTAATGTCTTTCTTTCTTTCTTTCTTTCTTTCTTTCTTTCCTTTTTCCATCCTTCTTTCTGTCTGTCTTTCTTTCGGTCTTTCTTTCTTTCTTTCTTTCTTTCGTTCTTTCCATCTTTCTTTCTTTTCTATTTTTCCTTCTCTCTTGTTTTCGTTGAGTCTGTTTCCTTTTTGCTTCAATGTCCTTCTTTCTTTCCTTCTTTTCTTTCTTTCTTTCTTTCTTTTCTCCTGTCTATCTATCTATCTATCTATCTTTCCTTCTCTCTTTTCGTTAAGTCTGTTTCCTTCTTGTTTCAAAGTCCTTCTTTTTTCTTTCTTCTTTCTTTCTTTCTTTTCTTCTTTCTTTTCTTCTTTCTTTCCTTCCTTCTCTCTTTTCGATAAGTCTGTTTCCATCTTGTTTCCGTGTTCTTCTTTCTTTCTCCCCCCCCCCCCCCCCGGCCTTTCTTTTAGTAACCCCTTCACTGCTCAACCATGGTGAAATGAGATCAATAATAATGGTATCAATCTAAAGTATCGCAGTTCAGTACAACTTTTTAGTGTACTTTTTAAGCGGTTTGGTTGCCTTTGCTGAACAAAAGTTATGCAGTCCCACTAGAAGAAGGAGTCACGTCAAAATTATAGACTGGTGATTATCAATTATCCTGACCTGCAAGTTCAGATTTATTTCAGGTAGGTTGATGACATTTTTTCAGTTCACTGACGAGCATGTTTATCAACAGCAGTTAAAGGGTTAAAGAGATCTCGCGTGGTACGAGGTGTTGACGAGATCGAAAGGGGGAGGCGGGGGGGAGGGGGGCGGGCATTTTTATTTCTTTTTGGTGAGAAGTGAATGGTGCAGGAAGGTTTTGGTTCTTTTTTTGTTTGTTTGTTTGTTGTTGTTTTTTCCCCATTCATTCATATCGCTGTTGTTTTCGTTCTGATTCATTCATTCATTTATTCTATTGATTCATTTATTATCTATCTATCTATTTATCTATCTATCTATCGATTTAGTTTGTTTGTCAGTTAGTTTGTGCAGGTTTTTTTTTTTTTTTTTTTAATGAGCAACACCACTTTGCTAGTCTTTGTGAGTGCATGAGGTGGGGGGAGGAGAGATATTTCAGTGTTTTCATAACCTACCCAAACTTTGACGTAGATTAAATAAAGGATCTTTAACATGCGCATGTGATCTTCTGCATGCATGATAATTCATACAAACGGTTGGATTTTTAGGTAGTACTAGGGGGGTGGAGGGGGTGGGGGTGGGGGGTGGGGGGTGCACTTCTGTTGACATGGCAGGTCAGATAAAACAACAACTCGACACTCTCTCCCCATCAGACACTGGCCGGGATCAACCTCCTAAGGACCCCCGAAAACGGAGCATGGTTGCCTACATGGCGGGGCTAAAAATGGTCATACACGTAAAAGCCCACTCGTGTACATACGAGTGAACGTGGGAGTTGCAGCCCACGAACGCAAAAGAAGAAGAAGAAGAAGAAGAAGAAGAAGAAGAAGAAGAAGAAGAAGAAGAAGAAACTTCTAAGGACCCTCTGAAATGAAAGCCAAATGCTTAAACCACTCGGCCATTGCGAAAGCACACAACACCTCCACGCACGAGCTTCAGATAATTTTCATTTATTTGTATATCTAAAAACAACAACAACAACAACAACAACAACAGTTATCTGTTTATCTATTTTATATTCCTCATATTCGTTTTTTTTTGTTTTTTTTTTTTTTTTTACATATTTTCCCCCAGTCTTTTTTTCTGCGGGTAAATTTTAAAAAGATGTAATGTTATTGTTTTTTTCATAATGAGTAAGTTTTCACTTTTCGACAAATACAATTTTTAGAAGTTGTACATTTCTTGTTACGCTCTTTGAAGATTTTATTTTCACACCCCCTTTTTTTTCCTCATCTAATTTTGTTTTTAAACCAACGGTTTGTTAAAAGGGCTGGAGACCACACACACACTGGTGTAATTCATTCGATCGGATTTTATATCGTTCTATGCGTCTTTCTGCCTCATTCTGTCTTTCTGGTTTTGTTTTTCTGTTTTCTACCTGTTATTTTTTCTCTCTCTTTTTCTTTTTTTGTTTCTTTTTCTTTGCGCTTTAAACAAACAAAGTCGCTTTTTTTCTCTCTCCTATTCTTCATTAAAAATGTTGTCTTAGTTGTGGAACTTGAATATTTTTTCTTCTTTTTTGTTGTTATCTTCTTTTTTTTCTGTTCCTCTTTTCGATTTATTTATTTTTTTTCTATTTTTTTCTTTCCCTCCTTCTTTTCTGTTCTTTATTGTTGTTGTTGTTGTTTGCTCTCTCTCTCTCTCCCTCTCTCTCTCTCTCGCCCTCTCTCTTTCTCACTCTCCCCCTTGTCTGTTATTGTTATTTATATGTACGGTAATAATCCCAAGTAAGAAGCCTTCCGATTCGTGCGAAATTGAATTGATTGATAGATGTGTTCTAACCCCTTGAAATGAACATTTTGTTTATTCAATAAAAAAAAAAAGTCATGCCATGTCAGTCGTGTCATGTCATGTCATGTCATCTATATCTCTCTCTCTTTCCCCCTTTATTTATCTTTGTTTTATTCTTTCTTTTCCTTCTCTCTCTTAAAAACAATCTTTGTTTTTCTTTCCTTCTATTTTCCTTGCTTTCTTTCTTTTTTTCTTTCTTTCTTTCTGTTTCTTTCTTTTTCTCCATGCATGCACTTTTCATCACATTCATTCTTTCTTTCCTATTCTTTTTTTTTTTTTTATTACCATATATTTTTTTTTCTGTTTTGAGGCGCTGAATTGAATTTATCTCCATCTCTCTCTCTCTCCCGCCCCCACACCCCTCTCTCTCTTTCTGTCTGCCTGTCTGCTTCTGTCTGTGTCTACGTCTCTATATCTTCATCTTAAAAAAAAAAAAAAAAAAAAAAAAGTTTTAAAAGAAAAAAAAAAGTTTCAATTTTCTTGATCTATTTCTTTATCTCGCCTTCCCATTCATTTTTCTTCCTCTGTCAAAAATCAGTTTAATTTTCGTTTCGACCTACACTTTCTTTTCCGTTTTGTTGCTGTTGTTGTGTGGTCTATTTTGTTGTTGTTGTTGTTGTTTTTTTCATTGTCTTTCTGTTTATCTGTTTTTGATTGATTGATTGATATGGATACTTATATAACGCCTATCCTCGGTCAGAGACCAAGCTCTGCACGGGGTCATTTGCACAACAGGCTGCCTACCTGGGTAGAGCCGACTGACGGCTGCCACTGGGCGCTCATCATTCGTTTCCTGTGTCATTCAATCAGATTTCAGGCATACGCCCATATATACTCAGACAGACATGTAAAATTTTACGTGTATGACCGTTCTGTTTATTTATCCCGCCATTTAGGCAGCCATACTCCGTTTTCGGGGTACGGGTGTGCATGCTGGGTATATTCTTGTTTCCACAACCCACCGAACGCTGACATGGATAACGGGATCTTTAACGTGCGTATTTGATCTTCTGCGTGCGTATACACACGAAGGGGGTTCAGGCACTGGCAGGTCTGCACATATGTTGACCTGGGAGATCGGAAAAATCTCCACCCTTTTACCCACCAGGCGCCACCGAGATTCGAACCCGGGACCCTCAGATTGAAAGTCCAACGCTTTAACCATTCGGCTATTTCTTTGCTCGACTTTTTTCTTTTCTTTTGTCTCTGTTAGATTTTTGCTACTTTGTTTGTTTCTTTCTTTCTTTGGGTTTTCTGTCTTTCTTTTATGCCTTTCTTTTTCTTCCTTCTTTAACTCTTTCCATACGAACGGCGAAAGAGACGACGTTAACAGCGTTTCAGCCCAAATACCACCATCAAAATATTGCAAGTGGAAGGCTCTTATTCCGAAGAGGTGAATGTTGACAAAGAATACCACAATTCTGACGACCGACGGAAGCTAAAGATTGGGTCATTCAGACACCCACTGGACATCCGAGGGGTCTGTGTAGAGGACTGGCCGTACTGAGTGGGTTAAAAAAAATATATTTGTGTCTTTTGCTACGCTTTTTGTTGTTGGTTTTCTTTCCCTCTCTCTTGATTTATTTTCAGTATCTATTTTCCTGTTCCGTTTCTTGCATTCTGTTTTTAACTGGCTTCTGGGGTGGCTTTTGTTGTTGTTGTTGTTGTTGTTGTTTCTTCTGGCCAAATGTGTGTGTGTGTGTGTGTGTGTGTGTGTGTGTGTGTGTGTGTGTGTGTGTGTGTGTGTGTGTGTGTGTGTGTGTGTGTGTGTGTCTTTGTTCTGATGTAGTTTGTACACTACACTCTCCTCCTTCCTCCCCCTTCTTCGTCCATTTCTTCTTTCTCTCCAAAAATACTTTTGCCCTTCCCTTGCTCCCCCCCCCATCCCCCACGCCCCCCACACCCTCAACCCCCCCACTGTCTCGCTTCTATCACTGCCTCCCACCCTCTCCATCCACATATCTCTCCATCTCCCTCTCTCTCTCTCTGTCTCTGTGGTATTCTTCCATGCCACTCTTTCTTTTTCCCCCGCTCACTCTCCTCACTCCCCCACCCCCCCTTTCTCTCTCTCCCTACACCACCTCTCTCTCTCTCTCTCCTCCTACCCCCTATCTCTCTCCTCCAACACCCCGCTCTCTCTCTCTCTCTCTTTCTCTCCTCCTACACCCCCTCTCTCTCCTTCTCCCTCTCTCTCTCCTCCTACACCCCCTTCTCTCTCTCCTCCTACACTCCCTCTCTTTCATTCTCTCTCTCTCTCTCCTCCTACCCCCCCTCTCTCTCTCCTCCAACACCCCCCTCTCTCTCTCTCTTTCTCTCCTCCTACACCCCCCCTCTCTCTCCTCCTACACTCCCTCTCTCTCTCTCTCTCTCCTACACACACACGCACTCTCTCTCTCTCTCTCTCCCTACGCCTCCCTCTCTATCTGTTTCTCTTTGTCTCTCTCCTTTACCTACACCCCCCTCCCCACCTCCCCACATATCTCTCCCTACCCCCTATCTCTCTGCCTCTCTTTCGCTCCCTCTCTCTCCCTCTGTCTCTCTCGTGATGTATTATCTGTTTCGACTTTCTTCTTCTCGCTCTCCACCCCCCCCCACCCCCCTTTTTTTTTGCGCCGTGCAAAAGACTTGAACTCCCGCCCATCGATTGTGAGAACGGCATTGCATTCCCGCACCACGGCGCTCAGACAGAAGATTAATCAACCAGGTGAAAAATGGGACCGATAGAGAAAGAGACAGAGACAGAGAGAGACAGAGAGAGAGAGAGAGAGAGAGAGAGAGAGAGAGAGAGAGAGAGAGGGAGGGTAGGGGGGAGGGGGCGCGGGTGCACAGAGAGAGAAAGACTGACAAACAAACAGGCAGACAGACATATAGATAGATAGATAGACAGACAGACAGACATATAGATAGATAGACAGACAGGCAGACAGACATATAGATAGATAGATAGATAGATAGATAGATAGATAGGCAGGCAGGCAGACAGATTGATAGATAGATAGACAGACTAACAGAAAAAGAAAACAGACACAGACACATAGACTCAGAGAGAGGCACACACAGAGACAGAGACACTGACAGGGAGAGGGAGACATACAGATAGACAGCCATACAGACAGCCATACAGACAGACAGACAGACAGAGGGAACCTGTTTTGCCAGTTTTGACCTCTGTTAGGAATTTGACTTTGAGACAGGAGGGGTACTTGAAGGAGAAAATGGAAAACAACAGCTTCATAAATAATCCTGTTGTTGTTTTTCTCTGTTAGTCTCACACATACAGACCTTCAATGAAGCAAGCATTCAAGCAAAGACGCCAGCTAGCTAGCTTGGTGGAGATTTTTCCGATCTCCCAGGTCAACATATGTGCAGACCTGCTAGTGCCTGAACCCCCTTCGTATGTATACGCACGCAGAAGGTCAAATACGCACGTTAACGATCCTGTAATCCAAGTGGGTTATGGAAACAAGAACACACCCAGCATGCACACACCCAAAAACGGAGAATGGCTGCCTACATGGCGGGGTAAATAAACAAAACGGTCATACACGTAAAACGGTACATCTCTCTGTCTCTCTCTCTCTCTGTGTCTCTGTCTCTCTCTCTCTGTGCCTGAAATCTGATTGAATGACACAGGAAACGAATGATGAGCGCCCAACGGCAGCTGTCAGTCGGCTCTACCCAGGTAGGCAGCCTGTTGTGTAAATGACCCCACTGTTTGCAAAGCGCTAAGAGCTTGGTCTCCGACCGAGGATAGGCGCTATGTGAGTATCGATATCAGTCAATCAATCAAAAGCTAGCCAAGCCTGTGGAGTGATGGCCTAGAGGTAACGCGTCCACCTAGGAAGCGAGAGAATCTGAGCGCGCTGGTTCGAATCACGGTTCAGTCGCCGATATTTTCTCCCCCTCCACTAGACCTTGAGTGGTGGTCTGGACGCTAGTCATTCGGATGAGACGATAAACCGAGGTCCCGTGTGCAGCATGCACTTAGCGCACCTAAAAGAACCCACGGCAACAAAAGGGTTGTTCCTGGCAAAATTCTGTAGAAAAATCCACATCGATAGGAAAAACAAATAAAACTGCATGCAGGAAAAAATACAAAAAATAATGTGTGGCGCTGTAGTGTAGCGACGCGTTCTCCCTGGGGAGAGCAGCCCGAATTTCACACAAAGAAATCTGTTGTGATAAAAAGAAATACAAATACAAATACGAGCCACCCAACAAGCCATCCCTAAATACAGACAGACAAACAAAAGGATAAAGCAAACAACGAATCCAGCAAACAAAAAGCGAACATTAAAACGGATATATAGACAGAGACACTGACAGGGAGAGGGAGGCAGACAGACAGACAGACAGACAGACAGACAGACAGAAGACTAACAGAGAAGAAGAAAATCAGGATTATTTATGAAGCTGTTGTTTTCCGTTTTCTCCCTCAAGTCCCTCTCCTGTCTCTGTCCCTGTCTGTGTCTCTCTCTCTCACTATATATATATATATATATATATATATATATATATATATATATATATATATATATATATATATATATATATACACATACTCACACAATATATATATATATATACATACACACACAAATAAATATATATATATATATATATATATATATATATATATATGCGTCATACACACACACACACACATATTTTTTTCCCGAGAGAGAGAGAGAAAGACATGCATACACACACACACACACACACACACACACACACACACACACACATATATATATATATATATATATATATATATATATATATATATATAGTACAACACACACACACTCAAATATATATATATATATATATATATATATATATATATATATATACATGTCTTTCTCTCTCTCTCTCGGGAAAAAAAAATGTTGTGTGTGTGTGTGTGTGTGTGTGTGTGTGTGTGTGTGTGTGTGTGTGTGTGTGTATGTATGCATGCACACAGGAATAAAAGAGAACTGTTAGAAGGAGGTGAAAGAAAAACAAATTCACGTTCAATCCATTCCACCTCTACTACCCCCCCTTTCTCTACACTAAGTCTAACATCCAGTCAGACCCACTAAATCTCCCTTCTTTCTCTAACTCGGCTACAAGCCCTGCTTATGTCGCATCATTCGGTCTCTCCCCCCCCCCCCCCACACACACACCCTCCCTACCTCTTGCCCCTTCTCTTTTCCCTACTATACCGAGTTGCGGGCCTTTTGCTGCTGGGTGGTAGCAAGAAGGGGAGGCGATAATGTATCAGACGCTACTCTTGCACATCAACAGTAAACGTCCACATGTCTCGCTGTAAAACTAACCCCGTGTCACCGCCATCTTTTCCACTGCCATTGCCGGCCCGGGGGATCAACCAACCCCCTCCCTATTAAGATTTACCCCCCTAAGGATAGGATTTTGTTTTGTAACATTGCATGATATGTGTGTGTGTGTGTGTGCGTGCGTGCGTGCGTGCGTGCGTGCGTGTGTGTGTGTGTGTGTGTGTGTGTGTGTGTGTGTGTGTGTGTGTGTGTGTTTGATTTTTCGATTACCTGATGATATTTCGGGATTCAGAATGGAAATGCGCATGCAATGCGTGTACGTACAAGCCAGAGAGAGAGAGAGAGAGAGAGAGAGAGAGAGAGAGAGAGAGAGAGAGAGAGAGTTGCTTGCCTTGAGAACAAGATCGCTTTCTCATCAGTATCGGAGCTGACGAAGTTTGTGATTATCCTAACACCAATAGCAACGGGGAAAAAAAGACCTTGAGATAGGGCGGTAAACCGACGTCCTGTACAGTTTCAGTTTCAGTTTCAGTAGCTCAAGAAGACGTCACTGCGTTCGGACAAATCCATATACGCTACACCACATCTGCCAAGCAGATGCCTGACCAGCAGCGTAACCCAACGCGCTTAGTCAGGCCTTGAGAGAGAGAAAAAAAAAAAGGGTGAATAAATAATATATAAATACATAAAGAAAAACTACTACCACTATTAATAATATGTATAAGGCGCAAAAACGTGATGAAGTCAACTATAAGCGTACATAAATAAATAAATAATAATTATTTTTTTAAAGTACAATATGCACTTATATATATGATAGTCAGTCGTGTCCGACTATGACCATCAGAACAACTATTTGGGCTAGATTTTGATTATAGTGGAGAGTGTCTTGCCCAAGTACACCCCCACTCTCTCGGCCAAGAGGGTTTTAGGACAGTCGGCATTGGGATGGTTCCCAAAGGCCAACTAGCCCACAATGCTGCAGCACTAAGAGCCAGTGCAATTTTGCCTCCTAGTTTGAGAGTCATAGTCCTTCACAAAAGACTAAGCTGTAAATGGTTTCCCATTGACTGGAGAAACCATTGATAATACAACTCTCACTTTGCTGTTGGCCTAACTGTAAACTTATGTCAATCTGTGATATAAGCGGAGTGTTGGGCCTAACCCGCGACAACAAAAGGGCTGACCCTGGCACAATGTCAAGAAAACAAATGGAATGGGAGATTAAAACCGAAAGTACATACATTCTGTCAGTTTTCTTTCTTTTCATAAGAAGAGCGACAACAACAACAACAACAAAATAGAATAAGAAAAAAATGTATATAAAACACACACACACACACACACACACACACACACACACACACACAACTGTATAAAGGGGGAAAAAGTTTTAAAAAAAAAAGTTTACTCATAATGACCTATATACCAGACCTATCTTTAGGTGTCCCAATTTCATTCCCCCCCCCCCCACTCCCCACCCCGTTTCTAAGCCACACAACAGGACAAGAAAACCGTCTGGGACTCTTTATGTGTGTGTGATGGTGGGTGGGCGTGTAGGGGGAGTGTGTGTGTGTGTGTGTGTGTGGGGAAGGTTGGTGGGGGGGATGATTCTACACCTCTACACCGTCTCTTTCACTTTACCCTGCGGGTACTGATTTCTTCCATGGCCGCAACCTGTCGTTTGTGGAGGGGTGCTAAAAAAAATCCCGCACGCATGTTACTGCCCTCCTTCTGTTGCTGTTGCTGTTATTATCCACAAACAAATCTGTCAAGATGTGTGCCCCCCCCCCGCCCCCCAGGAACTCCCCCCCCCATACACACACCCCCCCTCACGCCCCTCCTCTTCCCCATACCCATGATGTCTTTAACTGTGTCTATTTTCTGTTTGGGCTCTAGGCTTCTGTGCAGGTTAGCATATATAATAATAAACCAGGAATGTAAAACAAGACCGTCTGTTTTCTGTTTAGCTGCAGACGTATACATATATCTATCTATCTATCTATCTATCTATATATATATGTATATATATATATATATATATATATATATATATATATATATATATATATACAGGTTTGGGATATACTATCAGGAATAAAAAAACAGCTATTTTCTGTTTAATCGAAGGCGTCTAGATTTATAGGCTAGGATATACTATCAGAAATTAAAACCAGACCCATCTTTGTTTTCTC
>NC_134898.1:42470796-42473296 GCF_041734735.1 Babylonia areolata | reverse complement strand
CTGTACTATGCTGTGCTGTGCTCTGCTGTGCTGTGCTGTTCTGTGCTGTGCTGTACTGTACTATGCTGTGCTGTGTTGTGCTGTACTGTACTATGCTGTGCTTTGCTGTACTCTGTTGTGCTGTACTGTACTATGCTGTGCTGTGCTTTGCTGTACTGTGTTGTGCTGTACTGTGTTGTGCTGTACTGTACTGAACTGTGCTGTACTGTACTATGCCGTGCTGTGCTGTGCTGTACTGTGTTGTGCTGTACTGTGCTCTGCTGTGCTGTGCTGTACTGTGTTGTGCTGTACTGTACTATGCTGTGCTGTGCTGTGCTGTACTGTGTTGTGCTGTACTGAACTGTGCTGTACTGTGCTGTGCTGTGCTGTGCTGTGCTTTGCTGTACTGTGTTGTGCTGTACTGTACTATGCTGTGCTGTGCTGTGCTTTGCTGTACTGAACTGTGCTGTACTGCATTGTTGTGCTCTGCCTTGTATTGTACTGTGTACTATCATCACTTGGCAACACTATTTTTCTGTTCACTGGTTTCGTTGGTAATCGATGTAGTGGACAATAGTTCGTGCGTTACATGGAACGTGTGTGTGTGTGTGTGTGTGTGTGTGTGTGTGTGTGTGTGTGTGTGTGTGTGTGTGTGTGTGTGTGTGTGTGTGTGTGTGTGTGCAGTGGAGGGTGGGAGGTGGGGGTGAGGTGGAAGGAGAGTGTTGCACTCTCGTCTCCACTCACAGTATTTATTCAAAATTATGTTTGTCAAGTTGCGTTTGGATTTATTTTTTTTAATACAGTTATGATAAGACTCTGTCAATCAATACGACAGATGCCCAATACCTACAGACACATATGCCTTGTCAGGTAAAAAAAGAAAAAAAAAAAGAAAAAAAAGAAAACAGAAAAAAAGGACACCCATGACTTCAGAATCAAAATTTGATTCAACCCCCCCCCCCCCAACTCCCCCAAATCCAGCCTGTTTTGGCTTTCCTTAACCGTGAAATAAACAGCAATATTTGTATTTGTGTTTCTTTTTATCACAACAGATTTCTCTGTGTGAAATTCGGGCTGCTCTCCCCAGGGAGAGCGTGTCGCCATACTACAGCGCCACCCATTTTTTTTTGTATTTTTTCCTGTGTGCAGTTTTATTTGTTTTTCCTATTGAAGTGGATTTTTCTACAGAATTTTGCCAGGAACAACCGTTTTGTTGCCGTGGGTTCTTTTACGTGCGCTAAGTGCATGCTGCAACACGGGACCTCGGTTTATCGTCTCATCCGAATGACTAGCATCCAGATCACCACTCAAGGTCTAGTGGAGGGGGAGAAAATTTCGGGGGCTGTGCCGTGATTCGAACCAGCGCGCACAGATTCTCTCGCTTCCTAGGCGGACGCGTTACCTCTAGGCCATCACTCCTAATTCATAATGTCCCCCCACCCTCCAGATGGCATGAGCAGTGTTCACAACAAGGCGTGGAGGTTCACTCCGCTAGTCACACAGAGGGGAAGAAAATTGATGTGGAAAAAGCGAGGAGGAATTTTGGTTAATGTCCCGTCACACATATCGGTGATTGAAGACATTTGGTTAAAGTATTTATGAATACATTTGAGTATTTTCGGTTAGAAGGGGTGGGAGATGTGAATGAATGGAGGGTTGGGGGAAACTGGGCAAATGAGGGTGAAATGAGGGTGAAATTTGAAATAAAAATTCTAAATACAATTACAGGAAATTACTTAAAGGACTTCGTAAAAGAGAAGTCGTTAAAATGACAAGCGAAACAACTGATAATGAATGCAAAAAGTCAAAAACATCAACGTTTTCAGTCACTTGTGAAGACACACTTTCGTGTACATAAGGCTTCATCAAGCTACAGTCAAAAATTATATGCTTAATTGTCAGGTTACTAAAGCATATGCATTTGACAAAAAAAGCGAAATAAACGTTATATAAATGAAAAAAAAAGTGTTTTCTATTATCAATCTGCCCGCAATTTATGAACGCAGAGAATTCGAGTGGAGTCAGAAATTCCCCTGATTAAGTAACTTACCTACATACAACCCACACATGCACATGATGCACATGAACCAAATAAAAAGAATTAATTAAACCAGCGTCATAAGAACACAAGTACACGCGTCTTTTGATCTGTCTGGCCCACAGAAATAGGCTCTCGAAACTGTCTCCGTAGACTAAGAAGAGCTCAGTTCACAAGGAAACTGAAGTGGGATGTAATGTGGCGAGGGAGGTAGGGGGGGAGGGAGGGGGGAGAGGGAGGAGTTTAATGATAATCAGTCCAAGACACGCCTTCTTCGCTTTGCTCTGCCTCTGGTGAGAACCTTAAGGGGGGAAAGCGGCGTTTGAACTTTTGAGAAGGGGTGGGTGGAGGTGGGGGGGGGGGGGGCGGGGGGGGGGGGGGGGGGGGGGGGCTATAAGAGGGTGGCGAGCTATGCTCGTAGACGACGATGATGAGCTTCCGCCAGTAATGAAGATGGAAATGATGTCACTCACAGGGAAAGAG
>NC_134898.1:42458296-42460796 GCF_041734735.1 Babylonia areolata | reverse complement strand
CACTCTCTCTCTCTGTCTCTGTCTCTCTCTCCCTCTCTGTCTCTTCTCTCTCTCCTCTCTCTCTTCTGTCTCCCCCTCTCTCTCTTTCTTCTCTCTCTCTCTGTCTCCCTCTATCTCTTTTCTCTCTATCTTCTCTCTGTCTCCCTCTCTCTCCTCTCTCTTTCTCTCTTCTCTCTCTCTTCTCTCTGTCTCCCTCTCTGTCTCTTCTTTCTCTCTATCCTCTCTCTCTTCTGTCTCCCCCCTCTCTCTCTCTCTTCTCTTTGTCTCCCTCTCTATCTCTTCTCTCTCTATCTTCTCTCTGTCTCCCTCCCTTTCTCTCTCTCTCTCTCTCTCTCTCTCTCTCTCTCTCTCTCTCGCTTTTACACTACTGGTTTTGGGTTGTCTTCCTTTTTTCTATCCTCTCTCTCTCTCTCTCTCTCTCTCTCTGTCTCTGTCTCTCTCTCTCTCTCTCTCTTTGTTTACACTCCTGGCTTTGGGTGGGTGTTTTTTTGTTGTTGTTGTTTTTTTTGTGTCTACCCGTGTATGATGGAGTAGACGCTAATTTCAGCTCCTGACGTTGCACGTGACATGTAAATGAGTTGTGTGCTAAAAAAACCCAAGAAAACCCCAAACACATAACGACTGTCGGTGGCAGTGACGTGCAACTTGTGTTGATAAAACAATGTCAGATTGCGCGGAACTGACAACGCTCTGTCCTGACATGATAGGCTAGTGTTTTTTTTCTTTCCTTTCTTTCTTTTCTGTTCTTTGCTGTCTTTTCTTTTTCTTTACCCCTTAATATATATATATATATATATATATATATATATATATATATATATATATATATATATTAGATATTCATTTACCTCTTTTTTTTCTTTTTTTTTCTCTCAAGGCCTGACTAAGCGCGTTGGGTTACGCTGCTGGTCAGGCATCTGCTTGGCTAGATGTGGTGTAGCGTATATGGATTTTTCCAAACACAAGTGACGCCTCTTTGAGCTACTGATACTGATACTGATACTCTTTGCTTTTTTTTCCTCATTTATTGTCTTCTGTTCCTTTTTTTCTTTCTTTCAATCTGTCTCTTTTTTTTTCTTTTTTTTTTTTTGATTTCCAGACTTTGAAAACGTCGATCAAGTCATTCTGGCTTTGTTTCATTGTTTGTTAGTTCGTTTGTTTCTTTTTTTCAAGTGCCTTTCTATTATTTGATTCTTCGTTAGGTCATGCATACCTTCCTTTCTTCCTTTCTTTTTTTCTTTCTTCCAATCATTAATGTACAGCGCGTTGAACCTTTCTTTTTCCCCCAGGGAAATACTCTTATATAAGATTGATCTATTATTACTATTGTTTTTTGTTTTCTTTTCCTTCACCACCACCACCACCATCATCATCATCACCATCGTCATCATCATCATCATCATCATCAGCAGCAGCAGCAGCAGCATTAGCATCATTATTCACTTTCTTAACGCCGTCTCTGTCTCAACAGCAGCAGCAACAGCAGCAACATCAGCAACATCACCATCAAAAACAGAAGGAGAACATCAGCAGCAACATCAGCAGCAACATTACCAGCAACATTACCAGCAACATCAACAGCAACATCAACAGCAACATCAGCAGCAACATTACCAGCAACATTTACCAGCAACATCAACGGCAACATCAACAGCAACATCAACATCAGCAACACCACCATTAACAACAGAAACACAACATCAACGGCAACATTAGCCGCAACGTCGGCAGCAGCAGCAGCGGCAGCACAACAACAGCAGCAGCAACAACAGAAACAACAGCAGCAGCAACAGCAGCAACAACAGAAACAACCACAACAGCAGCAACAACAGAAACAACCACAACAGCAGCAACAACAGAAACAACAGCAGCAGCAGAAAGGGGTACTCTACGTTGCCAGCGAACCCTACACCCTTCCAGCTAATGACCGTAAACCAAGTCGGCATTGTTTTGACGTCACACTGACTGAGTGCCGGAAAACGAGAGCCCCTCGTCTCCACTGAGAAAGCAAGACGCGTTAAAACGATGGGGGGTGGGGGGGGGGGGGGGAAGTGGATGTGGAGAAGGAGAAGACGGGTTGGAGGAGGAGGTGGAAGAGGAGGAGGAGGAGGAAGAAGAAGAGGAGGAGGAGGACGCGGCGGGAGTAGAAAAAGAAGAAGTCCAAAAGACGATCCCCGTGTCCCCGCTACCACTCTATGAGTCCTTATCCAAAACGTTGAAAGCCATAGAAGAAGAAGAAGAAGTTTTCGGTTTCAGTTTCAGTAGCTCAAGGAGGCGTCACTGCGTTCGGACAAATCCATATACGCTACACCACATCTGCCAAGCAGATGCCTGACCAGCAGCGTAACCCAACGCGCTTAGTCAGGCCTTGAGAAAAAAGAAGAAAAAAAGGTGAATAAATAATAGATAAGCTTACATAAATAAATAAATAAATAATAATTATGATATAAAAAAAAGAAGAAGAAGAAGGAGGAGGAGGAGGAGGAGGAGGAGGAGGAGA
>NC_134898.1:42440796-42450796 GCF_041734735.1 Babylonia areolata | reverse complement strand
TGTCTAACTTCCCCCTGTACTTTTTCAACTCCTTCCACACTGCCTAGAGAGCGTGAGAACGAGAGAAGAGGAGAGAGAGAGACAGACAGACAGACAGGCAGGCAGGCAGACAGACAGACAGACAAAGACAGGGAGAGGGAGACAGACATACAGACAGAGAGAGAGGGGGGGGGGTGATCGAAAGAGTCACAGAGAGAGCGTGAGGGTTGGAGAGGGGGGTTGGGGGTGGGGGTGGGGGGCGGGGAGAGATAGAGAGAGACAGAGACACAAAGAAAATCCGAGATAGACAGAGACAGAGACAGACAGACACGCAGACAGACAAACAGAGACAGAGATAGACACACAGGCACACACACACAGAAACAGAGAGACAGGCAGACAGACAGAGAGAGAGAGAGAGAGGGAAGGATGGGGGAGGGTGGGGGGTAGAGACGGGCTGAGTCACATACAGACAGACAGACAGAGAGACAGGCAGAGAGACAGGGACAAACAGAGAGAGAGAGAGAGTGAGGGAGACAGACAGACGGACAGACAGATAGACAGACAAACAGAAAGACAAATGGGACAGAGAGAGATACAGAGAGTGAGTGTGAGAGAGAGAGAGAGAGAGAGAGAGAGAGAGAGAGAGAGATGGACAGACAGAAAGAGAGAAATAGAGACAGAGAGACACAGACACAGACGCACAGACACAGACAGACACAGACACAGACGGACAGACACAGAGACAGAGACAGAGACAGAGACAGAGACAGACAGACAGAAACAGACGGACAGACAGACAGACAAAGACACAAACAGACACAGACACAGAGAGACGCAGACTGGACAGACACAAACACACAGAGAGAGAGAGACAGAGAGTAAGAGATACAATGTCGCGCCACAGCCACAGCCGAATTAGCCGCACATGAAAGAGAGCGTGTTGACACTTTAAGCGAAGCGTGGAATTGTGCGTCCATCATACCAACCAACACCACCACCCCCGGAAACGGGACACTGCATAGGAACCAGACCTGCGGCCGAGGGCACCATTCCATGTCAATGGCCACTGACCGGGCGGTGTAAGCCTTTAACTTCCCGGCCTCCCCTCCCTCACCCCCCTAGCCTCCACACCCCAATATCAGCCCCAACACCGACCACCCCCACGTCTACCATTTTTGTCCCCGGAGTTTTGTTGATGTTGTTGTTGTTGCTGTTGTTGCTGTTGCTGTTGTAGTGGTGGTGGTGGTGATTGTGGTTGTTGTTGTGGTGGTGGTGGTGTTTGTGGTTGTTGTTGTCGTTGTTGTAGTGGTGGTGGTGTTTGTGGTTGTTGTTGTTGCTGTTGTTGTAGTGGTGGTGTTTGTAGTAGTTGTTGTTGTTGCTGCTGTTGTAGTGGTGGTGGTGGTGGTGTTTGTGGTTGTTGTTTGGTCTTGTGAGTCATGAAAAAAATATTTATCATGACTATGAGTGGTATATTTTTCTGAGTTTTTGTTGTTGTTTATTTTTGTCTCTCTGTGTCTCTTCGACCCTATCTCTCGGTCAGTCTTTCTGTCTCTGTCTTTCTGTCGCTCTGTCTCTGACTGTATGTATGTCTAGTCTGTCTGTCTCATTTTCTCTTTTCCTTCGCCACTAGACCTTTGGGTTGTGTGGTGTGGACGCTAGTCATTCGGATGAGACGATAAACCGAGGTCCTGTGTGCAGCATTCACTTTAGCGCACGCAAAAAACAAAAACAAACAAACAAACAAAAACAAAAACACACAAAAAAACAACAACAAAAAAACACGGCAACAAAAGGGTTGTCCTTGGCAAAGTTCTGTAGAATAATCCACTTCGACTGGAAAACAAACAAACAAACAAGAAAAAAAATCCCCACAAAAAACAACTGCAGGCAGGAAAAAAGAAATACACAGAAGAATGGGTGGCGCTTTCAGTGTAGCGACGCGCTCTCGCTCTCCCTGGGGAGAGCAGCCCGAATTTCACACAGAGAAATCTGTTGTGACAAAAAAGAGTAATACAATACAATATAATACAATTAAATCCCCAGGTTTAATAGTCTTTATCTTTTTTTCTTTTTCTTTCTTTTTTTTTTGTGTGTGTGTTTTATAACAATAGAAGTTAGAATCCATTAATTCGGCTACCGTTGCAAAATAGCGAAACAACAGACATCCGCTTAATCACCATTGCACACACACACACACACACACACACACACACACACACACACACACACACACACACACACACACACACACATTATAACCCACGATTCTTTCCTTTGTTTGGTTTGGTTTGGTTTTGTTTGCTTTACACATCATTCGTCATGTTGAGTAGTAAAATTGCCCTGGGGGTGGAGATATGGTGGGGTGGGGTGGTAATGATTACGGTCTGCACCGAAGACAATCTGCGGAAACCGGACACGCTTTAAAGAAAGGTACCAAAAAAAAAAAAAAAAAAAAAAAAAGGTTGGGGGCGTGGGGGGTGGGAGGGGGGAGAGGGGGGGGGGCGCGGGGGGGGGGGGGGGGAGGGGCAGCAGCCCTCGTGGGAAACCCTCACCCCAGTCAAATGACTTCATGCTTCCCACCCCCACCTCCGCTCAACCCCACCCCCACCCACCCTCCATTCTGCAGGCGAGGGAGACCTTCATGGAACTGCCAACATCAACACTCTGGCGGTCTTGACCGGCACTGGCGAGTTCCAGTAATGTCAGGGAGAAGTTCTTTGGTTCCAGAAAAGAAATTGGGATGGGGGAATCGGGTGGGGTTGGGGGGTGGATGGGTTGGGGGGGATGTCCCAGACTCTGGTTGCAGTTGCAGCCTTTTTTTTGTTTGTTAAATACTTTTTATTTTTTTATAAATGGTGTGTGTGTGTGTGTGTGTGTGTGTGTGTGTGTGTGTGTGTGTGTGTGTGTGTGTGTGTGTGTGTGTGTGTGTGTGTGTGTGTGTGTGTGTGTGTGTGTGTGTGTGTGTGTGAGAGAGAGAGAGAGAGAGAGAGAGAGAGAGAGAGAGAGAGAGAATACTGAAATGTTGAATGTCATTAGCTGCAAAGCTCCAGTGACATAGTAGGTACAAATCAGAATAAAAATGGTGCAAAACAGATAGAATTGAACAGAAAATATAAACATAATTGAAGCAAAATAAACTACCAAGGGATAAGCGAAACTTTGGTACTTTGTCATCAGCTTAATTAAAATGTCCATGTGGCAGGGTGGGTACTGTGATCAGAGAGAGAGAGAGACAGAGAGAGAGAGAGAGAGAGAGAGAGAGAGAGAGTGTGTGTGTGTGTGTGTGTGTGTGTGTGAAGAGGCTTTGGAGTTTTTGGTATATGTGGTGTGGTATGAAAAGCGGCTATGAAATTCTCTTTGAAAAAAAAAAAAAGGTTTTTGAAAATGATGACGTAAAAGAGGAAGTAAAAAGAGTAAAAGGAAGACAAGAAGACTATAAGATAGGAAGAAAGAATCAGAAAGTGAATAGGAGGAAGAAGAAGAAAAAAGAGGGGGGGGGGGGAAGCAAGGGAGGAAACTCTCGGATGGTAATTCCTGAACGACTGACTTATATTCATCCACACGAATCAGAATCTTTCAACGAGCACAGCAAAGTCCTGAAGTATCCCGAACAAACGATAAACGTTTTATTAACAGAGATTTTTCGAAGTTATGATTAGTTTACGTATTTCTCCGGCTAAACACAGAAATATCCATAAACTTTTCCAGGCAAGTCATAAGTTTCAGGACAAGACAAGACAAGACAAGACAAGACAATGCGTGATTATTTCAGAAAAGCCCTTTGGGGCACATGGAAATGTTACCTGTTTCAAGTAACTAATACAAAAAAAACCCAAAGAAACGTGCATTTGGTAATCGTACTCATGATAATTTACAATGGCCGGACCAAAGGTTTGATCAAGACACACGTAAGACAAACGTTTTGAGGACTGCGAAAAGAAACTGAAGAAGAAGAAAACAAAGTGATAATTATACGTTACAAGAGATACAGCATTGTACATAATGTATACATCCAATACAGACTTAACTCTTTTTTTTATTAGTATGATTACAAGCGTGGCTTCTTAAACAGTGTATGCCCTTTGTCACACCGAGAAAGAGAGTTTTGAATCTGGTTTTGTGTTGTGTTTGTTTATTTATTTTATTTTATTTTATTGTCGTTTAATATTTTTTTCTCTCTTTTCTCTCTGCCTCACTTAGTGCCCAACTAATGCTTTTCAGTTCTTGTGACAAAAAAATAAACAAACTGAAAAAACAACAACAAACAAACAAACAATTGGTAGCGTAAGCAGCATTGGCTTGAAGTTATGTACCTTGTGTGTGGAGAGAGTTACCACTCTTTACTATTTGTTAATAAAAACAAACAAACAAACAAACAAACAAACAAAAAAAACCCAGCTAGCGGAAAATTGCATCTTTGGTTATTATTTTCTAACGACGAATAAAGCTAAAACGTTGGTGCTTTGGAGAAGGATAAAGTGAAGATAATTGATGTTTTTTTGTATTTTTTTTTTTTTATTCCATAAAGGAGGTAGAAGTTAGGGGCTGAAGGAGAAAAGGGAGAAAACTCATAGATGCACGCTTGTGCACATGTGTGGGGCTTTATTCTTCGTAAAACAAAAACAAAAGAACAAACAACAAAGACACATTCTAAGTGTGCTTTTCAATACTCTCTCTCTCTGCCTCTCTGTGTCTCTCTTCTCTCTCTGTGTGTTGCTCTCTCAGCCTTTCCTCCTCTGTCTTTCTCTCTTGTTTTCTTTCGCTCACTCTCTCTCTCTCTCTCTCTCTCTCTCTCTCTCTCTCTCTCTCTCTCTTTCCCGTCATTTCAAATCCTTTCACATACACAATTAAACGAACCTAATCCCCAACACGCACGCGCACACACACATAGTATTTTATACTCACACAAACAACAACAAAAACAGCACACACACACACACACACACACACACACATCACACCTCTTCCCACTCTCCACCACCCCTATCCCCTACCCCCAACCCCACCCACCCACCCATCCGGTAAAGATCGAGGGACAGGGCTCAGGTGTGGGTGTGTACGGGTGGGGGTCGGAGAGAGGGAGGGAGTAGGGAGGTGGGATGAGGGGGCGGGGCGGGGGTAGGAAGGCGAGGGGGGGGGGATGCCAGGGTATGGAGGTGACAGCGGTAGAAGATGACGTGGCTGATAACCCAGCACGTGCGAAACGTACCCAGGAGGAAAAAGAACGAAAGACAGGGGGGGGGGGGGGGGGGGGGAAAGCCCTGCATTAGATTGCACTGGGGACCCCCTATTCGGATCGGTGTGTATGTAGTAGTGTAAGTAGCAAAGTGAGAGACAGAAAGTATGCCTGTCTTTGTGTTTGTGTTTGCATTTCTTTTTATCACAACAGATTTCTCTGTGTGAAATTCGGGCTGCTCTCTCCACGGAGAGCGCGTCGCTCCACTAGAGCGCCACCCATTTTTGGGGTTTTTTTTTTTTTTCTGTGTGCAGTTTTATTTGTTTTTCCTATCGAAGTGGATTTTTTTTTTTTATACAGAATTTTGCCAGGAACAACCCTTTTGTTGCCGTGGGTGCGCTTTTACGTGCGCTAAGTGCATGCTGCACACGGGACCTCGGTTTATCGTCTCATCCGAATGACTAGCGTCCAGACCACCACTCAAGGTCTAGTTGAGGGGGAGAAAATATCGGCGGCTGAGCCGTGATTCGAACCAGTGCGCTCAGATTCTCTCGCTTCCTAAGCGGACGCGTTACCTCTAGGCCATCACTCCTGTCTGTGTGTCTGTGTGTCTGTGTGTCTGTCTGTGTGTCTGACTGTCTGTCTTGTTGTAAGTAGCCTTATGCCTCGGGCCTGACTGACCTCCGGAGGTCGGTGGTGTGAGTGTTTTGTAACTGCTGTTTGGTTCACGTAGTGTGGTTTTCATCTTTATCAAAAATACGTAATTACATTGCAGATAATATTTAATCTAAAACAGACTTCTGACACACACACACACACACACACACACACACACACACACACACACACACACACACACACACATACCGTGACACCGCACCCCCCCACCCCCCACACACACATACCGTGACACACACACTCACATACCCACACACCCACACACGCACACACTGAATCGCAAACGCAGAGGTTTTCTTTTTCTTTTTTCTTTTTTACACTAGAATATCAAACATAGCAAAGCAAACCTAGCCAATCCAGCCCTAATCAGGCAGCAAATCGCCCACAATCTTCCCCTAGTCTATTGCAAGTTGTCCAGTCTCGTTTGAAGAAGAAGAAGAAGAAGAAGAAGAAGAAGAAGAAGAAGAAAAAGCAGCAAAATTGAAGCAACTAATCAACAAACCAAACACACAACCAACCAACCAACCACAAGCACAACCAAACAGACTGTTTGGAAAATTTGTCAGTAACTGCTACAAAAAACCAACCAACCAACCAACCAACCAACCAAACAAACAAAAAACCGTTATAGCATGTAGGAGTGATTCAATCTCTTGTTCAATATTTATCTGTTATTTTGTTTTTGCTTTTTTTTTTGTGCTTGGTTTCACGTAAATTTACATGCGTGTCTTATAAACTTTGTTCGGGTTTAATTAACATTAAAATTGATTCAGATTCTGATTCTGATTCTGATTCACACGAAACGACCAAACCAACGAACGACGTAACCCAGCAAAACCAACTATAACTATAACTAATCCAATCCACCCAGCACCTCCAACACGAGCAAACTAGACAACCAAATCAACGAACCGACCAGCCTAACCCAACGCGCTTTGTTAGTCCTTAAGAGAAGAAAGGAAAAGAAAAAAAAAAGTGCATGAAGGAAACATTTTTAAATTTATGTATAAACAAAATCAACATACAAATAGAAAAAAAGAATACATAAATAATCAGATGAACAAAAAAACAACAACAAAAAACCAAACAGAAAAACACGGATAACATGGGGGGAAAAAAAAGCAAATAAACACACACACACACACACACACACACACACACTCACACGCACATAGGGGCGGCCTCCACCACACGAACGAACGAACGAACGAAAACTCCCCCCAGCAGGGAACACTCCTCCACTCACCCCCTCCCACCCGCCGTCCCTCCCTCCCTCCCTCCCTCCCTCCCTCTCTCACTCACTCACCATGTAGTCGGACCCGCCACTGGAAGAGTTGCCGTCCGTGGCACATACGGGTCCTCCCTCGTGGTCGCCACGCGCCGCGACACGTGATCCGTGCAGCAGCTCCTCCAGACTCTCGATGTACTCGATGGCATTGCGCAAGATCTCCACCTTGGGCAGCCGCTGGTTGGGGTTGGGACACGTCCGCCTCTTGAGGGTCTCGAAGGCTTCGTTGACTCGCTTCAGGCGTCGGCGCTCTCGCAGCGTGGCTGCCTTCCGACGGTCCACGGCCACGGTCTTGCGCTTGCAGGCTTTGCAGGCCCACAACAGGCAGCGGCGGTTGGGGCCGTGGTAGCCTGGGGCCAGCACGTGTGGGACGTGCTCCTCGGAGTCGTCCTCGGAAGCGATGGAGCCCGTGTCCTTGTCGTAGGCGTCGTCGCTGTGGTCGTCGGCGGAGACGTTGGAGCCCAGGCCGTGGTGGTGATGGTGACCCCCGTCCCCGTAACCTGGGTGTTGGTGGAGACCCCCCGGGGGAGGGGGAGGGGAGGAGGAGGAGGAGGAGGAGGGGGCCAGAGGGGGGCAGGGTTTGCAGTTTGAAGGGGGAGAACTCCTCCCTTCCGCTAACGAGGCTTTGTCGGTGGCGATTCGTTGGTGGTGGTGGTGTTGGTGGTGGTGGTGGTTAGCGCCGGTGTGGCTGTGAAGGTGAGATTTGGTGTTGTTGGTGTTATTGTTGTTGTTGTTGTTGTTGACGTTGTTGTTGGTGTCCTCGTCGCCGCCGCAACTTTTCCCGGCGCCCCTCTCGTCTTTGCTGGGCGACAGGAAGTGATTGTCTTTGTCACCGTTGGTGGTGGCAGTGGCCGAGCTGGAGGAAGACGTGTTCATGGAAGACGAAGAAGAAGAAGAAGAAGAGGAAGAACCAGATGACGAGGAGGAGGAAGAAGAAGAAGAAGAGGAGGAGGAGGCGGAGGCAGCGGAGGAAGAGGCTGTCGCTCCTGCTGCCACAGCCACAGCCGCAGCCGCGCGGGAACGGTAGTCTAGAGAGGCCGCCGGGGGATGATGCTGGTCGGCGGCGGGGAAGTAGTGCTGGGAACCGAAGGGGTTCGCCGAATACCCGTACATCTCCCCGTACTGCCTAGGAAGACCCCGGGGGTAAGGATTGCCAGGGTGGGGCCCGAAAATGTCCTGAGGGGTGGGGTGTGAGTAGGAGATGTCCATCAGACTCCTCGGATCCCCGAAGTCGGTGTTAGTGTTGTAGGGACCGCCACCGACGCCGTTGAGAGAAGCAGCGGCGGGACCCGCGCTGCCGCCGAAGACGGAGGCGTTGTGATCGTAGCGACAGCTGCGGTAATCGGTCATCATCATCATGGTGACGGCTTAGTTGTAGTAGTGGTGGCTATGACGTCACCCTGCTCCAGGAGGCTGATTGGAGGGAAAGAAGCGGTTCGATGAACCTGGAACGTAAAGGAATCGTTCATTGGTTGTTGGCGTCCATTTTCATCGTCCATATATATATATATATATATATTTTTAATTCCACATTTAGGATTCGTTACCGTATTTGTTTGCGTTTTCTTGTTGAATGTTTGGTGAGAATGGATTGGTTCAAAATGTTACTCTGAGCGACACAACGTTCCACATTAATTCTGTCTATGCAATATTCATACGTGCCATCGAAACGACTGGTTTAAAACTGACTGGAGCGACACACGATTGTGTATTTATTTAGCGCGTGTCTGGGATTATTATTATTATTATTATTATTATTATTATTATCAGTAGTAGTAGTAGTAGTAGTAGCAGTAATATCAGTATTAGTATTAGTATTGTTATACATTAAGTGATGTAATATAGTCTAAAACGTAACATATAAAACATGGTTAGTAGTAGTAGTAGTAGTAGTAGTAGTAGTAGTAGTAGTAATAGTATCAGTATTAGTATCATTACACATTTTGTTAGAATATCCATAATCTCTCTCTCTCTCTCTCTCTCTCTCTCTCTATATATATATATATATATATATATATATATATAATGGATATTCTAACAAAAGAATGAATAGTACTTAATTGAATTGATTTACGTAACATAAATCAAAGTATTGTATCATCATCCATTTACTATTATTCAGTGCACGGTCACTCATGTGTGTGTGTGTGTGTGTGTGTGTGTGTGTGTGTGTGTGTGTGTGTGTGTGTAGTCATATTTTGGTGTGTGTATGTAACATAGATGTAATGTTTTATGTTAACAAAGCGTTTTTGTAAAGCACCTAGAGCAGATTTCTGGATAGTGTGCTATATAAGTATCCATTATTATTATTATTATTATTATTATTATTGCACACAGCTGGTGACGCAACAAAGACAAACGTTTAAAGTTTTCCTAACATTAATTGACACTCGTACAGCAGCTGTGCGATCAATGTATAATTAGGTTTGCTTGGTTAATTAATGCATCACCGAAAATATTTTCTGAAACAAATGTCAACCACACTGTATTACCAACTTAAAAAAAAAAAAAAAAAATCATACTCAATCAGTGAATATAAATATTTTGTTGCTGCAAGACTTCAAGTTATTCAAACAACGATGACCATTCACATGTAATCAATGCTCTAGTCTAGTCATTCTGTATATTTATGCCGTTTAAGTATCATAGCCACATTTTTTGTTTGCTCGTGTTTTTATCATACTTAACATTGGATAGTTTTCAAGAAAATGAGCAACTCAGTTATAATTATCAACGACTATATACACCTGTTTAGTTTGCCTATGCTTTTTTTTATGTGTCTATTGATACTTACCTTGAAATGTTAATTGTGAAATTTCACAGAAATGTTAATTTTGTTTTGTCTGTTTAACAGAAATTCGTCACGGAAGTTTCGT
>NC_134898.1:42403296-42430796 GCF_041734735.1 Babylonia areolata | reverse complement strand
TCTGTCCGCACGCTCTCACACTTCCTTTGAAACTGAAATTAAAATTTCCTTTCTTTCTTTTTTTTTATTCTTTTTTTTTTATTCTGCTTCTTTTGTTTGTTCTTCCCCTCTTTCCATCTGATCTTTTTCTTTCTTTCTTTCCTTCTTTCTTTCTTTCTTTCTATATTTCCTTCCTTCTTCCTTACTTCCTTTATATCACTGCTCCCTTTCTTTCAATCCTTTCTTTTCTCCCTTCCTTCCTTTCTTTCATTCTTTCTTTCCTTCCGTCCTAAGTTATTTTTCTTTCTTCCTTCCTTCGTTCCTTCTCTTTCTTTCTTTCTTTCTTTCTGTCTGTCTGTCTTTGGCCACACACACTTGAGAAGAAGCATGTGCACCTAACGATTTTCAGCTGTTTACATAAAGATTTAATCAGTTCATTTTCAACTGAAGTTTGCCACAGGATACCGCTGAAGATCTGAGGGAATATGTAATTATTATGTAATTAAGTGCTTCTTTTTTTTCCATGAGAGAGAGAGAGAGAGAGAGAGAGAGAGAGAGAGAGAGAGAGAGAGAGAGAGAGAGAGAGAGAGAGAGAGAGAGAGAGAATTCATTGAACAGTACGTTGGCAGCGGTGGAGTTTTTTTTTAATTTAATATTTTGTTCGTTTCGTTTCTGTTTTTGATTACAGACATCATCCTTCTTCTTCTGCTCTCTCTCTCTCTCTCTCTCTCTCTCTCTCTCTCTCTCTCTCTCTCTCTCTCTCTCTCTCTCTCTGTCTCTCTCTCTCTCTCTCTCTCTCTGTGTTTCTTCCACGCTCTCTCTCTCTCTGTCTCTCTCTCTCTCTCAGTCTCGCTCTCTCTCTCTGTCTCTGTCTCTCTCTTTCTCTCTCTTCCACGCTCTCTCTCTCTGTCTCTCTGTCTCTCTCTCTCTCTCCTTCTCGCTCTCTTTCACTCTGTCTCTTTGCGTGAGAAAACCTCAGTGTGCATTTAATTTATAGCAACAGTCTATTTATTGAGTTGATTAAGCGAAGTACTTTTCGGTGTTTTTATTATTATTATTATTATTATTATTATTATTTTATTTGTTGTGTGTTCTCCTTCTTTTAATTATTGAGAAAAAAAAAGAAGCTTACATACTGAAGAAGCACAACTTTTCCTGGGGGAAGTAAGCAATAACAACAACGACAATTACAACGACAACAACAAAACGAAGAAAAAGAAAGAGAAAAAAGACCAAAAGAAAAAGCAGTGAGTTCTTTCCTTAATAATTCTCTCTCTCTCTCTCTCCCTCTTCCTCTCCCCCCCTCTCTCTCTCCTTCCGTCTTCATATCCCCCTCTCTTTCCCTCCCTCACCCCCCACTCTCTCTCTCTCTTCCAATCACTCTCTAGCCCACAGGGACAGATTGAGATGACAAGGCTTATGCCTAAGATCTTTGTCCTTGAGTAATAAAGTCTTTGAGTCTCTGTCTGTCTGTCTCCCTCTCTCTCTTTCTCTTTCTCTCTCTCTCTTCCCCTTCTCTCTTCCCCCCATCTCTCTCTCCCTCCCCTCCCTCTCTCTATCTCTCCCTCCTTTTCTCTCTCTTCCTCTCTAAACTTTTCATCTTTTCTTTTTCAACCTGCGTTAAAAGTCTGGGCTGAAGACTTGTCGGATTTCACTGCTTGAGTTCTCTACCATCCCTCCACCCCCCAGCTTCCACCCCCCCGAACTCCCCCCCCCCCCCCCCCCCCGCAACCCCCCCCCCCCCCCCCCCCCCCCCCCCCCACTATATATTATTTATTACCCAGTTGTTGAGTATGATGACGAATGACAAAAAGGAAGGGGGAGTGGCATGTTCTCTCTCTCTCTCTCTCTCTCTCTCTCTCTCTCTCTCTCTCTTCCTCTTCTTCTTCTTCTTCTTTTTCTTTTTCTTTCTTTCTTTCTTTTCGTTCGCAGACTCTTTAGCTGTCAGTTTCAAAGCGTGCGGCGTCCGGACTGATCCGTATATATAATTCTACTCATCACCACATCTGCTTTTGAAAGACAAGTAATCATAATGGTAGCAGGAATGGATGCAACACCTACTCAGAATCACTACGCGTTGATTTGGCCTTTACTGACTTAAAAAACCCCATCGGAGTTCATATATATATATGTATGCATATACATATATATATTTTTTTTTCCAGCTGGGGAAAGATTACAGTAAAAAAGAATACAACAAAAAAAAAACAAAAAACAACCTTGACTACCTAAGCACGTGGTCACTGATGACACCATCAGAAGATGGGAAATAACTCTGGAAGGCTGACAAAAATTCACACATTAATTGATCTAGAGTATTTTCTCTGGATTGTTTCTTCTTCTTTTTTTTCTTTTTTTTGGGGTGGGGTGGGGGGTGGGGGTGGGGGGTTGATTGTTCTGGATATTGCTTTATGACCGGAAACTCCACTTTATATATATATTTTTTTTTTCTTCTTCTTCTTCCTGCGATCAAAGGGATTTATAATCAGAAGTTACAGGTAATAAAGGAAATACTTATTGCGGGTTTTTTTTTTTTATCAGAATCTTTTTTTTTTTAAGTTCCATAGAACTGTTAAGAAGTGAAATAAGAAAAGTCCTCAAAATATCCCCCCCCTCCCCCCTTTTATATCTTTGCCAAATCTCTTTCTCCCTCCCCCCCACCCCCCACTACCACCCCATCCCTCACCACCACCGCCCTCTCTCTGACACGTTCCCATACAGCAACAATAACGATCATAATGATAAGAATAAGAACTCACTCATAGCATTCACAACGTTATATGACAAGAACTGTTGAATCTGAACTTCGTGTATTGTATGTACGTATTACCAAATTCATGTAGACACAGATATGGGTTGTTGTTTTAATAAAGAAATCGGTATGCCAGTATCACCCTTTCTTTTTTTTTCTAAATGAGGAAGAAACGGAATTGTGAAATCTAGCTTTTGCTATTGAAACTCAAACACAGAGACACACGAGAGAGAGAGAGAGAGAGAGAGAGAGAGAGAGAGAAAGAGAGAGAGAGGGAGGGAGGGAGGGAGGGAGAGAGAGAGAGTAGCAAACAATCACACATAAAGACAGATGGACAGAGACAGTGGTGGAGAGACTGATTTTTAGAAAGTTATTATAAAAAAAACCAAACTACAAATGAACGACGAACTTGACGACACGCCTACCTACCCTTGTCATCAGTTTCATATCTATATTCCCCACACCATAGTAAAGACCCCATTCACAGCGCCCCCAATGACGATCAAAAAGCCACGGGAGCGCTATCGTGTTATCACCATGTCTTCATAGCTTCTGACACATACACACTGACTCCGAAAAACAAACAAACAAACAAACAAACAAATAAAAACCAACTGCTTTAAGCTCTTAGCATGTTTGTTCGAGGGGTTTTAATTTCTAATTTGATTTAAAAAAAACCCAAAAAACTACAGCTCTTGTAGTGGTATTCTGGAAGTTTTTGCTGTTGTTGTTGTTGCTGTTGTTATATTTTTGTCGTTGCTTTATCTGGAGAAAGGTGTGGGTGTCCGTGGAGGGAGGGAGGGAGGGAGGGGGAGAGAGAGAGAGATTAGCAAACAATCACACAGAAAGACAGATGGACAAAGACAGTGGTGGAGAGACTGAATTTTAGAAAGTTATTATAAAAAATAAACTACAAATGAACGACGAACTTGACGACACGCCTACCTACCCCTGTCATCAGTTTCATATCTATATTCCCCACACCATAGTAAAGACCCCATTCATAGCGCCCCCAATGACGATCAAAAAGCCACGGGAGCGCTACCGTGTTATCACCAAGTCTTCATAGCTTCTGACACATACACACCGACTCCGAAAAAAACAAACAAACAAACAAACAAAAAAACAACTGCTTTAACTCACTCAGTACGGCCAGTCCTCTCTTCTCCTCTATACAGACCCCTCGGATGTCCAGTGGGTGTCTGAATGACCCAAGCTTTAGCTTCCGTCGTCAGAATTGTGGTATTCTTTGTCAACATTCACTTCTTCAGTATAAGAGCCTTCCGCTTGCAATATTTTGTTGATGGTAATTGGGGTGAAACGCTGTTAACGTCGTCTTTTTCGCCGTTCGTATGGAGAGAGTTAAGCTCTTAGCATGTTTGTTCGAGGGGTTTTAATTTCTAATTTGATTTTTTTTAACACTACAGCTCTTTTAGTGGTATTCTGGAAGTTTTTGCTGTTGTTGTTGTTGTTATTGTTGCTGTTGTTATTGTTTTGTCGTTGCTTTATCTGGAGAAAGGTGTGGGTGTCCGTGTAGTGAATGTGTTCTGCCGAGGATAAGAGAAGTAATAGCTTCGTTCAATTAATGGTTAGATTGTTAATCCTCGATACCCTTTTTTTTCTTTCTTTTTCTTCCACGAATTTAGCTGTAATCGGTGGGTTGAGTTCTAGACTTTTGGGTGAAATGAATCACTGATTGATTACCCGCCGTGGGAAATCATCGTCAGTGGACTGCGTAAGAAAAAAAAAGCGCATGGTTTGAAAAAGAATTCATGTGGGTCATTGTGATTTTTTTGGTCTTTTTTTAAAAAGATTTTTAAAAATTGATATTCATCAATAATTTGTTTAAGGAATATTTTATTTTGATAAGATAATTATGGAAACGTGTGTGGGTAAAACGTGGCGTTACGCTGTTCAGTGGTGGCGAGGCCCTTTTTGGAGAGAGAGAGAGAGAGAGAGAGAGAGAGAGAGAGAGAGAGAGAGAGAGAGAGAGAGAGACAGAGAGAGGCCTGACTGTGGCATGATAAATTCTTACATCATAAGAACAACACAATACACTGAGTACAATAACTGAATTACGATACAGTACAGTGCAATACTGTACAATACAACACAACTAAAATCAACACATTACAATCCAGTACACAACATGTAACACAGCAACATATTCACGTCATTCATGTCAGTATGATGGAATACTCATGTCGATCAGAATGACATGGTTAATTATCACAATGATCATATCTAACATAAAACATAGCAGTGTCCAGCAGATCATCAAAGACAATCAGGTCAAGCAGATAAAAAAAACAAACTATGCAGTCCACATGGCAGACCAAATGACCGTTCGTTCGCAGAGATGGTTCATCAAAATTCCCATTTATGAAGGGGTGGGTAAAGGTACGCACAACACACTGCAGGCACCAACTGGTACTAAAGTACTATAGTAAAGCGAATGGATGTTCATCTGCATGTTTTCATAATGCTGCACACACACACACACACACACACACACACACACACACACACACACATATATATATATATATATATATATATATATATATATATATATATATATGTATATATATATATATATATATATATATATATATATATATATATATATATATATATCATGACACAATACTAAAATCATTATCTTACATGACATGTGACATTGATTATGCTAATTTCATGACTGTATATTAGTTTTCTTTCTTACTTTAAGTACTGCTTGTCCCCCCCGGCAAATCAAGAAACAAAATGTATTACCTGTCAATTCCAGAAAGATCGAAATATCGATCCTCTCAGCAAGTTCAGACCCGGACTCTCCAGGGGAATAAAAAAAAGAACCCACACTGACACACCCAGAATCACCTCTCATCCATGGTGCCAGATTAATCGATCTGCTGCCACTGGAGTCACGGATTCAGTCAGTCTCCACTGACTGAGCAAAAAGAAAATCAGTAGCAGTGTCCAAAAACGCAGAAAATTCAACCACGGTCACAAAATTGAAAATACAAAAGATAAAAATGATAAAATAGAATTTAAAAAAAAAGTTTACAACACACTGTCGGAAAACTTCTCACGGCTATCAGTCCGTCAGTCCCACCAGCACTAGACTCTTCAAGTCAGAACCATCGTGTGAGACAGATTGCAGAGACAGACAGAGACACTAGGAAGAGACAGACGGAAGAAACCCACACTAAAAAAAAGTCTTTGCTCAAGCTGGCTGGTTTCTCCTCCTTTCTGTGATGTTATTATATGTCTGTAGTAGAACCACCGAGACAACGTTTAATTAAGCGTCAATCTCGCGTGGAACTGAAGGCCAAATTCCCACGCGGGGCATCCAACTCTCTAGTCCAGACTGTCCTTTCGCTTTGAAGCAAGCTGTCTTGTGGAGACAGAGAGAGAGAAAGAGAAGAAGAAAAAGAAGAGACAGGATTCGAGTTTGTCAGTGGGGGTACCCACCACTACTGCAGACACAAGAAGAAGAAGAAGAAACAGCAGCAGTAGAAGAAGACACTGAACAGGGATCGAACAGCTTGTATAATTACAACAGTAGCAACACAGTAGTGCGTAGGAAAAAAACAAACTTTCCCTCTCAGAAAGACCTCAACTCTTTCTCAGTCTTGGGCGCCGCCGTCGCAAGTGGAGGCGAAGAAGAAGTTTCTCCCGTGCTGTGACTGACTGACTAGTTTAACTGACTAACTGACTGGCTGACTGACTGCCTTCTCAGCGCCACAGCACACCTCTCCACTCCACTCCACTCCACTCCACGTTGCTTCAGTGCTAGCTCGCTTTGCTGGAGAGGTGTTGCTTGTGGAGAGCCCCCGCCGTTTGATGAAGCAAATGAGATTCCAAGTGCTCGCCTCTTCAAAGCTCCCTGTCCCTCCTTCCCCTTCCCTGCCCCTCGCGCGCCCAACCCCCCCCCCCCCCACCTTACCCCCTCTCCTGCCACTCTGGCATCGGGCCGCGCCCTGTTCCAGACTTCTTGGCCAATCAGGAAGCAGATGAGTGCCTCTTCTCCACTCTCCCCCACCCCTCCTCCCTCCCGCCCCCAACAGCGCCACCCACCCCCTGACCCCTCCCTCTTGGCTTTCTCTTTATCGGTCTCACTCTCTAAGCTTCCGTCAGTAGCTGGGTTTGGGAAGTAAGGGGGAGGGGTTGTCGGGCTGCGGCACCACAAACAAGCAAACCACGAGGGGATTATTGATGAAGTCAAGAAGAGACGAAGAGAAAGGAGAGAGAGAGGGGGGGGGGGAGAGTGTGGAGAAAGAGAGAAAGGAGAGAAAGAGGGATGAAGAGAGAGAGGGTGGAGAGAGAGAGAGAGAGAGAGAGCAAAGAGAGACACAGAGAGAGGGAGGGAGAGAGATAGAGAGAAAGATATATATATATATATATAAGGAGAGTCAGAGACAGACAGACAGACAGGAAGAGACAAAGACAGAAAGAGAGAGAGAGGGGGAGAGACAGAAGAGACAGAGAGAGAGAGGAGCTATGGAGAGAGCGAGCGAGGTTGAGAGATTTTCCTCCATCAGATCCAGGGAGAGAGAGAGAGAGAGAGAGAGAGAGAGAGAGAGAGAGAGAGAGAGAGAGAGAGAGAGAGAGAGAGAGAGGGGGAATGAGAAAGAGAGAGAGAGAGTAGATCCCAGAGGAGCCAGGCAGGTCCTCACCAGGAGTTTCAGTGCCATGCAAGCGATACGAATCAGCCGAAAGCCCTTCGCAAATCGACACAGCCTAACTCTCTCTCCCGGCCTCCCCTGGTTTGAAGACATTTCCCCCTGAATTACGTTCACCGGGTTCCATCAACCGCTCGGGCTTCCAGTTTCCTGCAACCCGAGGCTCGTGTTGATGAGATGCCTGCTTTCTATATCGGGGGGGTTCTACCAACCAGGGTGTATCACAAGGGGAACTTGCGCAACCGTTCTTATTAGCACCTGTGGGGGGCTGCGCCAACTTCTTCGTCGGGTTTCTTCTTCACCTACTGTAAAGGTCTTGATTATCTTGTCTATACCTGGAGCTGTAGGATTATGGAGAGAGAGAGAGAGAGAGAGAGAGAGAGAGAGAGAGAGTGTGTGTGTGTGTGTGTGTGCGTGTGTGAGACAGACAGACAGAGACAGAGACACACAGAGAGAGTATATATGTGTGTGTGTGTAACTACCATTTCCTCACATTCTGAGATTTTTCTTCTTTAAACTTTCTTGTTTTTGTTGTTGTTGGTGTTGGTGGTGGTGGTCTGCTTCTTCTTCTTCTTCTTCTTCTTCCTCTTCTCACGGTCCAGACCAGCACGTCGGGTTTATGCTATAAAGTCAGGCATCTGCTGCACGTCCTTCCCAAGCAGATTTGATGAAGTTTATGTGGATGTGCCCCTTAGCACGGTTTGACCCCTCACTTTGACTGAAACAAACTTAATTTTTCTTTCCTTTTTTCTTTTCTTTTCTTCTTTTTTTTTAATAGCTAGCACACTTTGACTCCTCACTTTGATTGAAACTGAAACTTTATATATATATATATATATATATATATATATATATATATATATATATATATATATATATATATATATATATATGTTTTAGATAGCACGCTTTGACCCCTCACTTAGACTGAAACTGAAACTTAATTTAAAAAAAAAATTATTTTATTTATTTTTTTATTATTTTTTTTTAGCTAGCACGCTTTGACTCCTCACTTTGACTGAAACTGAAATTTAATTTTTCTTCTTTTTTTTTTTTCTTCTTCTTTTTATAGATATATCAGCAATACGTTTTGGGTATAATCTTATCGCTACACGCTTGAAAGAAGAGACCCGAGCTCCAAGTTCCAGGGACACTTAGTTTTAAGCGGTTCATCGATCAATCAATCAATCAATCAATCAATCAATCAATCAGTCCAGCAATCAGCCAGCCAACAAACTCCCCTGCCAATCATGCACTGGAACTGGCCTGAAACACAGTGCACACAAGATGGAAGATCGTAACTAGAAACACGAAACAAAACGAACAAAGACAACTGTTCTGTTTCAGATCAGTTTCAAGGAGGTGTCACAGCGCCAACAGGGGATCGAGCCATACGCTACACCACATTTCCTTACCAAAAAAAGAAAGAAAAAAAGAAAAAAAAAAGGTGGCTGTGGTGGGGGTGAAGTGTGTGCGTTTGCGGTGTGGAGTGTAGCAGATACTTAACCTGCAATGTGGAGTGATGGCCTGTGTGGAGTAATGGCTTAGAGGTAACACGCCCCCCCTAGGAAGCGAAAGAATATGAGCGCGCTGGTTCGATTCACGGCTCAGCCGCAGATATTTTCTCCCCCTCCACTAGATCTTGAGTGGTGGTCTGGACGCTAGTCATTCGGATGAGACGATAAACCGAGGTCCCGTGTGCAGCATGCACTTAGGGCACGTAAAAGAATCCACGGCAACAAAAGGGTTGTTCCTGGCAAAATTCTGTAGAAAAACCCACTTCTATAGGAAAAACAAATAAAAAAAACAACAACTGCAGGCAGGAAGAATACAACAAAAAAAAAAAAAAAAAAAAAAAAAGAAGAAAGAAAAGGGTTGCGCTGTAGTATAGCGACGCGCTCTCCCTGGGGAGAGCAGCCCGAAGTTCACACAGAGGAATTTGCTGTGATAAAAAAGGAAAGAAATACAAATACAGAATAGAAATACGAAATTTAGCGCACGTAAAAAAATAATAAATATAAGGGTGGCGCTGTAGTATAGCGACGCGCTCTCCCTGGGGAGAGCAGCCCGAATTTCACACAGAGAAATCCGTTGTGATAAAAAGAAATACAAATACAAAGTCCAAAAATAGGCTCGAACGCTGCTGATCAGGCGTTGACTGAAGAGTCTTACTACCAAAATGCTGCAAAAGTGGAAACACAAATTAAAGCCTTACAACTTTAGCAACACCACCACGAGACAATAAAATGAAGACTGTAGAATGACCCGTGTAAGCGTGTACTTTTATGGACAGGCAGAGCAGACAGTTTGTCTTGACAGCCTTGAAGCAAACGTTAAGTCGAGTCACCGCCGGCAGACAACCGTCCTCCTCAATTCTCATTGGCTGATATTTATCATCGAAACCTGAGCGAGGCTTGATTACAAAAACTAAGAAACATTACTCTACAAAGAACTCGACAAGTAAGTAAGCAAGCGAATACACAAACAACTTCAACAACAACAACAACAACAACAACAACAGTAGCAACGACAAGAAAAGCAAAGCTGATAAGAATTTTGGAGGAAACAAAACGTGGAAATAGAAAGCGAAACAAAACAAATGCACACAAACAAACAACAAAAACAACAACGAAAGCAACAATAGAATAGAATGCTTCAAAACCACAACAGAATCAAGCTAAGTAAAACTGATTGCTCCCCCATCCCCCACCCCACCCCCACCCCCCTCCCATTCAAGAAAAGGGGTAATTCCAAGATAATCTCTGGGTGCGCGAGAGAGGCGGGAGAGGGGGAGTCGAAGAAGGGATGGAAGGGTGGGGTGTGTGGACAATGATGATGAGGGGTGTGTGTGGACAATGGTGATGAGGAGTGGGGTGTGTGGACAAGAGTGATGAGGGGTGTGTGTGTGTGGACAATGGTAATGAGGGGTGGGGTGTGTGGACAATGGTGATGAGGAGTGGGGGGTGTGTGTGGACAAGAGTGATGAGGGGTGGGGTGTGTGGACAATGGTGATGAGGAGTGGGGTGTGTGTGTGGACAAGGGTGATGAGGGGTGGGGTGTGTGGACAATGGTGATGAGGGGTGTGTGTATGTGGACAATGGTGATGAGGGGTGGGGTGTGTGGACAATGGTGATGAGGGGTGTGTGTGTGTGGACAATGGAAATGAGGGGTGGGGTGTGCGGACAATGGTGATGAGGGGGGTGTATGTGGACAATGGTGATGAGGGTGGGGGGGGTGTGTGGACAAGGGTGATGAGGGGTGGGGTGTGTGGACAATGGTGATGAGGAGTGGGGTGTGTGTGTGGACAAGGGTGATGAGGGGTGGGGTGTGTGGACAATGGTGATGAGGAGTGGGGTGTGTGTGTGGACAAGGGTGATGAGGGGTGGGGTGTGTGGACAATGGTGATGAGGAGTGGGGTGTGTGTGTGGACAAGGGTGATGAGGGGTGGGGTGTGTGGACAATGGTGATGAGGAGTGGGGTGTGTGTGTGGACAAGGGTGATGAGGGGTGGGGTGTGTGGACAATGGTGATGAGGAGTGGGGTGTGTGTGTGGACAAGGGTGATGAAGGGTGGGGTGTGTGGACAATGGTGATGAGGAGTGGGGTGTGTGTGTGGACAAGGGTGATGAGGGGTGGGGTGTGTGGACAATGGTGATGAGGAGTGGGGTGTGTGTGTGGACAAGGGTGATGAGGGGTGGGGTGTGTGTGTGGACAAGGGTGATGAGGGGTGGGGTGTGTGGACAATGGTGATCAGGGGGGTGGGGGTGTGTGGACAATGGTAATGAGGGGTGGGGTATGTGGACAATGGTGATGAGGAGTGGGGGATCTGGACAATGGTGATGAGGGTTTTTTGGACAATGGTGAACTGGTGTGTGTGTGTGTGTGTGTGTGTGTGTGTGTGTGTGTGTGTGTGTGTGTGTGTGTGGACAATGGTGATGAGGGGTGTGGGGTGTGTGGACAATGGTGATGAGGGGTGTGGGGTGTGTGGACAATGGTGATGAGGGGTGGGGTGTGTGGACAATGGTGATGAGGGGTGTGGGGTGTGTGGACAATGGTGATGAGGGGTGGGGTGTGTGGACAATGGTGATCAGGGGTGTGGGGTGTGTGGACAATGGTGATGAGGTGTGTGTGTGTGGACAATGGTGATGAGGGGTGGGGTGTGTGGCCAATGGTGATGAGGGGTGAGGGTGTGGGGACAATGGTAATGCGGGGTGTGGTGTGTGGACAATGGTGATTAGGGGTGTGTGTGTGTGTGTGGACAATGGTGATCAGGGGTGGGGTGTGGGGACAATGGTGATGAGGGGTGTGTGGACAATGGTGATGAGGGTGTGTGTGTGTGGACAATGATAATGAGGGGTGGGGTGTGTGGACAATGGTGATGAGGGGTGGAGTGTTTGGGACAATGGTGACGAGGGGTGTGGGGTGTGTGGACAATGGTGATGAGGGGTGGGGTGTGTGGACGATGGTGATGAGTGGTGGGTGTGTGGACAATGGTGATGAGGGGTGTGGACAATGGTGATGAGGGGTGGGGTGTGTGGACAATGGTCATGACGGGTGTGTGTGTGGACAATGGTGATGATGGGTGTGTGGACAATGGTGATAAGGGGTGGGGTGTGTGGACAATGATGATGAGGGGTGTGGACAATGGTGATGAGGGGTTTGTGGACAATGGTGATGAGGGGTTGGGTGTGTGGACAATGGTGATCAGGATTAGGGCATGTGTGGACAATGGTGATGAGTGTGGGGGGTGACGAGGCGCACACGCTTACATACGCTCATGAACGCATACATGCGCGCACAGTCGCACACATAACTATACAACATCAGGTCGTTAGGTTAAAACATACGTTTGCACCATGAAGTCTTTCACTTGTGAACAGAAAGAAAAATTGTAACATTGTGTTTGGAATTTGTTTCTGATCTGACTGGAAAAGAAAAAGAAAAAAAACCAGCAAAAAACAACAAAAACAAAAAATCAACAAAAACAAAAAAAACTAAACAAAAAAACAACAAACAAACAAACAAACAAAAAAACAACCGTCCACTGTCAAAACAAAAACTCCATATCAGATTTATACATCAAAACAAAAAAGACTGTAAAGCAAGAGAAATGTATCAGGATTATTCTTTTTTCAGTCATGGGAGCTGTGTATTATCAATAATAATAATAATATGAAGAAGAAGAAGAAGAAGAAGAAGAAGAAGAAGAAGAAGAAGAAGAAAAGCCATACTTCTGTCTTGCAAAATGCCAAGAGTCAGAAATGCTGGTTGGAAAAGTATGGTAAAGAAAGATACAACAGTTGTAGGAAGACCTCCACATAAATAAATATTTTCCTCCGCTGGGATGCCAAAGCTGATTTTTTTTTTCCTGGATGGTTTTATAAATAGTATTCCGGATGCCCCGAAGAGCGAGGTTTCTGGCACTAAGGTGATGTAGATTTGTTGTTCTGGAATTGTTTCTTTTCCTTCTCTCTCTCTCTTTTTTTTTTTTTTTTTTGTCTTTCTTTCACGTTCTCTATCTATAATCTCTAAAGTTTTCTTTCTAGTTTCTTGCTAAGTCAGTGTCTCTCTCTGTCTCTCTGTCACACACATACACACACACACACACACACACTCTCTCTCTCTCTCTGTCATAATATTCCCATACGTTGCTTGAGTTTGTTTGTTTATTTGTTTGTCTGTCTGTCTGTTGTTGTTGCTGCTGCTGTTGTTGTTTTTCTCTTCTTTTGTTTTATTTCCCCTTATTCTGTGTTTTTTGTTTGTTTTTTTTTCAGGATTGCAGTGGGAGTGTGCCTACATGCTGAAGGACTGTTTTAAGCATACGTGCGGGTATGTGTGTGTGTGTGTGTGTGTGTGTGTGTGTGTGTGTGTGTGTGTGTGTGTGTGTGTGTGTGTGTGTGTGTGTGTGTGTGCACGTGTACTTCTTTCTTTCTCTTCACTTCTTTCTTTCTTTCTTTCTCTTCAGTTCTTTCTTTTTTTCTTTCTTTTCATTTCTTTCTTTCTCTCTTCACTTCTTTCTTTCTCTTCACTTCTTTCTTTCTTTTTTTCTTTCTTTTCACTACTTCTTTCTTTCTTTCTCTTCACTTATTTCTTTCTTTCTCTTCACTTCTTTTTTTTCCTTTCTTTCTTTCTTTCCTTCTTTCTCTTCACTACTTTCTTTCTTTCTTTCTCTTCACTTCTTTCTTTCTTTCTCTTCACTTCTTTTTTTCTTTCTTTCTTTCCTTCTTTCTCTTCACTACTTTTTTTCTTTCTTTCTCTTCACTTTTTCTTTCTTTCTTTCTCTTCACTTCTTTCTTTGTTTCTTTCTTTCTCTTCACTTCTTTCTTTCTCTCTTCGCCTTTATTTATTCATTTCCGATTGCTGTCTGTCAATCTGCTTTTACTTTCTTTTTTTCTTTCATTCTTTCTTTTCCTCAGTTGCTCCTTTATTGTTTCTTTCTTTCTTTTTCCTTCCATCCTTCCTTCTTTCTCTATTTCCGCGTCTTAATTTTTCGATGACGGTTGTCTCTTTGGTTTCATACTGAAATGGATCACGCGGTTTCATACAGGGTTTATCTGACAGTTTCTGTAGACTGAAAACTACCGGGAGGTGATCACTGCCTTGGTGTGGAAGCGTCTCTGCATTCATTTCTGCTCTGAATTTTGGAGATGTTAGAGCGATGTCGATCACACTGTCACTGTCCCCTTGTCTTGTTCCAAGGCGAGTTGGGGGTGTGGTTGTTAATGGGCTAAGAAGAATTTCCCCTATCATTCCTTCAAGTGCGAGTCCTTGTGGGTTGGTGTTCCGCTGGTCCCATAACTTCGATCTTGCATTAAGGTCTCCACAGATAATGACTGAGTCTCCAAATTCGTTCTCTATTTCCTCTAAACAAATCCCCTTTTGTTGTGCAGGTTCCTGGGTGAACATAGGCATTGATGAGCACGATGCTTTTGTGAATTCCGTCAGGTTTTTCAAGACGCACCCCCACTAGTTCACATGAGTTGCTACACCATTTCTCTAGATTTATGGTGGAAACTTTGTTTTTTAGGTTTTTGTTCAGTATGATTGCTACTCCTCTTCCTCCATTCCTTTGAAAGACTGAAATTCTCAAAATGTATTGGTCTGTCTGCACTTGTCCTGGTCTCTTGGAGACATAAAATGTCAAAATCATATGCCAATTTCTCAATTGTTGAGATTCTCATTCTCGCGCTGGAACAATTCCAACTGCCGATTCTAAAGAATTTCTTTGACAGCCGCTCTGCTTTTGTCATTCTGCTACCTAAGCACAATCTTTTCCCACCTCTTTTGCCACGCCTGTTTTGGGGTTTGAGGGATCTGAATTTATGTTTCGTGCTATGCAGCTCATCCCCGAGGTGCACGCGAGACAGGGTTTTGTTAGTATCCATAGAAGGGTGTTCTATGTAGTGAGGGAAAATATTCGGTCGCCCTGACAGAGCCTCTTATCAGGGAAGGGCAATGGATGTCCATCTGTGTGGAGTCCTTCAGCCTGGTGTCGCCCTAAGGCCAGACTGCATACAGTTTGTGACTGTTTAACCCAACAGCCATTCATCCCATTGGTACTGTATGAAAGCCGTGGGATTGGGGATTTTAGTCAGGTTGTCCCCTCTTAGCCGGTGGAAGGGTGCATCTGGGTATTGTTGCGTAGTAGATTGTATTTTGCGGAAAACTACAGGTCCTTCTGTAATATTCCCCGAGAAACAAGAAAGAACAAAAGAACGGCACCAAACAGGATACAAACTATTCAGCCCCCATGGTGGAATACCGACACAGAGAGAGCCTGGATAGAAAAAAACATGCGGCTGTCAAACTTTGGCAAAAAGAAAGAACAAAACCGTCTTCGGACAAAGATATTGAAACAAAAATGAAAGAAAAAATAAACAGTTTGAAGTAATTGCTCAAGAGGCCAAAAATGACAAGTGGAAACAGTTTTTCGAGGCACTCAGTTATGACACAACATTGACAGAGTTCTGGCAATTTTATCGTCGCATGGAAGGGAAAACGTGCACAACAACAACCCCAGACATGGTAGACACTGACGGAACCAAGCTTAAGACAAACGAAGAAAAAGGATCCGCCCTGCTCAAACGTTTCATACAACAGAGCGATCAAAGAAACTTAGATGAGAAAAAGAAATATGTTGAGGAGTTAAACCAAACCCTTATACAGACTGGACCCGATGATGACTTGACAATAGATGATCTAAACAAAGCAATGGCTAAATGCAAGAAAGAATCGGCTCCTGGCCCAGACAAAGTTCGCTCTTCGGACATCAAGGAGCTATCGGAAGAAGACAGAAGCAAACTTTTCAATCTATATCAAAACAGTTTCCACAATGGACATGTGCCGGAGGACTGGACACACAGCTTCTTAAAACCCATACCAAAACCAGGAAAGGACCATCGTCAGGTAAGCGGCTACCGGATCCTAACCATGCACAACATTGCTGGAAAGCTCATGGAACGCATGATAGCCAGGAAACTTGCAAGGCATCTAGAACACAGGCACATTCTCCCTTCAAATCAAGGTGGTTACAGAATAGGCAAGTTCACATGGGAAAATGCAGCTGCTTTTGCATATGAGGTGTATGAAGGATTTCAAAGAAAAGAAGAAACACTAGCAGTAGCAATCGACCTTGAAGATGCCTACAATAAAGTCCAGTTTGCGCACCTCATGGAGCTGCTACTAAGGTATGGAGTAAGTTTGACACTGACAAGATGGACAGCAGCAGCGCTTCAGGAAAGAACCGTCGTCCTACGCCTCGGAGATTGGATGTCTGCACCTTCTAAACTATCCATGGGACTGCCACAAGGGTCTCCGCTCTCTCCTGTCCTCTACAATGTCTACACGAAGGGCCTTGCAGACTTAAACAACAATGGAATTGCTCGGGTGCTTACTCTTGCGGATGACGGCCTGGTCTTCAAAACTTCGAAAGATGCTCAGGAAAGAACCAAAGCCGTCCAGAAACAACTAAACAATATTGCTCAATGGTGCAAAGACACCGGATCTTCCATCAATCTAGCGAAAGCCCAAACGTTGCTGTGCACCCTCAACAACAGAACTGCGAGCAAATCACCACCACCTGTGTCATTCGACGGGATTCAGATCGAGAAAACTGAATGCCTACGCTACCTAGGATTACACTTCAACAGGATGTTGACCTTCAGAAAATATACGGAAAATACTGTTCTCAAATGCAAAAAGGGCCTTTCAGTCTTAAAAGCAATGGCAACCAAAGGTATTGAACAACGCCACCTCTTCCTGCTATACCAATCACTCGTCCTCAGCGAGATCGACTACGGACTTGGGCTAACAACACCATCTCAAAGCAACCTCCTAAAATTAGAAAGAGTTCAAAATGAAGCTATGAGGCTGATCCTTGGAACTGCTTGACCTTCCTTCAGTGCAGGCCAGAAACAAGTTAGAACAGGTTAAGACCTACTTCAAAGCATTAGAAAACCCTCAAAACCCACTGCATGACGCAGTCAAATAACCAAAAGGCAGCCGTCTAGGACGAGGAAGATCATGGATGGGGCAAGCAGAAGACACAATCCAGCTAGTATGCTGACTACAAGACCTGAAAGAAACAAAAGAATGGGAGAAAAACTCCGAAAACCTCAACCATCTATTCAACACAGCCATTTCACCCACTCTAGTAAGACATTGTCAGGAATGGCCAGAGGGCAAAACTGATGCGGAAGTGAAGCTACTCATAGAAGAAAACAGTAAAGAAGAGGACATCATCATATACACAGATGGCTCAGTCACCAAAGACCAATCCGGTTGGGGATTCACTGCGAAACAAAATGGAAAAAACAATTAGGGAAGAGAATGCTGCCTACAAAGTCACAACCTCCAGCCTAATGATGGAAGTTGAAGCTGTGACACATGCCCTCCAGTGGCTATCGTCCATCCATACGCCCGGAAACCAACATGCCATGATTCTAACCGACTCAATGAACCTCATACAGAAAATTGAAAACAGAATGGGAAGCCCAGTGTGGCATAAGGCAATGCGCAACTTTCAGATTAAAAAAACTCACGTGGTCATACTGCCCGGGACATGCAGGTGTTAAGGGAAATGAGCGAGCTGACAGACTTGCTGGTAACTCAACAACAACGAGCGGCCTACATCTAGGAAAATCGGAAATCCTCAGAAAAGTCCAAGAATATCAAAAAGAACAGGTACAAGGCCATCACACCATCGATCGCCTCAAAGAAATAAAAGCAGAGAGAGGGAGCGGCCGTAAGTCTAACATGAAAGGTAGAGCACGATGCTTTGCAAATCAAACAAACATCGGCATCATTTCCTAACAATTTCTTCAAAACGGAACAGTCTCTGTGGGCTTTTACAAATACAACAGACTGAGCAACACACCAGAAGCCACGTTCTTGGCATCAGAGATCTTTTCCCATCCCTCTTGCGGCCAATCAGTGGCAGCCTTTGTGCGTGTGTGTATGTGTGTGTTTGTGTGGTTTGTGTGGGTCTGTGTGTTTGAGTGCGTTTGTGCATTGGGCGAGGGAGGTAGGGGATGAGGTAAGTGAGTGTATGCATGCCTCACTGTGGGAGCAACAGGATATTGGAACGTATATACGTATATCTTTGTATATATGTGTGGGGGGTTGGGGGTGGCGTATGGGCGTATGTGTATGTGCTTGTACAAGTAAATGTTCATCTGTGTGTGTGTGTGTGTGTGTGTGTGTGTGTGTGTGTGTGTGTGTGTGTGTGTTGTGTGTGTGTGTGTGTGTGTGAGTGATTGTGTGTGTGTGTGTGTGTGTGTGTGGTGTGTGTGTGTGTGTGTGTGTGTGTGTGTGTGTGTGTGTGTGTGTGTGTGTGTGTGTTCCGTGGAAGCTGCGATACGTAGCCTAGAAATGAGTGTGTGGAGGATATTGGAACGTGCGGGTGTGTGTGTGTGTGTGTGTGTGTGTGTGTGTGTGTGTGTGTCTCTCTCTCTCTCTCTCTCTCTCTCTCTCTCTCTCTCTCTCTATAAGAGGAACGTTATCCAGGTAGGGACCTGCCCCTCCAAAACCCAGCCCCAAGGAAACGCTTTCACGGGTGGGGGAACCTCCCCCTCCCACCGACCCCAAAGGGGAACGATTTTCCTCATTTGAAGGACCCCCCCTTCAAACCAACCCCAAGGGAAACGCCCTTATAGGTGAGGGCCCCTGCCCCTCCACACCAGATCCAAGGAAGGGGACTTTTTCAGGTGGGGGACCCCCCCCCCCACCACACCCAGCCCCGAGAATGCCCCCACGGGTTGAGGGACCTGCCCCCCCCACACCAGAACCAGAGAACGCTTTTTCCGGGTGAGGGACCTGCCCCTCCCAACCAATCCAGAGGAACCCCATAAAAGGTGGGGGAACCTGCCCCCCCAAACCACCCAAATCCAGAGGAAACGACTTATCGGGTGGGGAAACCTGCCCCCCACAAAAGTTTCCCAGAGGAATTTTCCCCACCCGGTAAAGGGACCTGCCTCTCCAAAACCCACTCCAAAAAAACCCCCCGGCGAGGCCCCGCCCCTCCCCCACCCCCCAAAGGGGAAACCCTTTTTCCCTCGGGTGAGGGCCCTGCCCCTCCCCACACCAGTTTCCCGGGGAAACGCCTTCCCGGGTTGGGGGACCTGCCCCTCCACCCCAACCCCCGAGGAAGGGTCTTTTTCGGGTGGGGGGGGACCTGCCCCTTCAAAACCAAAAACCCAAAAGGAAGCCTTCCCTCGGTGAGGGACCTGCCCCCCCCTCAAAAAACCACCCCAGAGGAATTCCCAGCATTGAGGGCCCCCGGCCCCCTTCCCCAACCAAACCCAAGGATTGTCCCTCAGGTGGGGGGGGAACCCTCCCCCCCCCCCCCACACCGGGCCCCCGAGAACCCCCTTCCTCGGGTGGGGAACCTGCCCCCCCAACCCCCCTCCCCCCCAAAAAAACCCTTAGCAGGTCGGGTTTCCTTTGGTACTTCAAAAATTGCCCACTAGCCCCAAAATGCCCAGGTCACAGTCCCCCACCCCTTAAATCCCCCAGAGCCCGGGGAACTGTTTTCCCCGTGTAAAGCCCCAAACGCCAGGCTCCTTTTTCCTAAATTTTCCCACCAAGACAAACAAAGAGGGGGGGCCCGTAGGGTCGTACAGCCCGTCTGCTATTCAACCAGGGCGAAAACTTTTCCCCAAAATAAAATTCAAAACAAAAAAAGAAGGCATCCCAACAAAAAAAGCAAAACTAAAAAAAAAGACTAAAGGGGTCATCCCAGAAAAAAAAATAGAAAAGGGGCCCAAAGGGCCCCTGTTTTTTTAAATTTTAAAAATATGTTTTTTTTCCCCTTTCTTATAAAAAAATGGGCCTAATTTAAAAACTAAAATTCGGGAAAACAGATTTCTTTGGAACTATTTAAATAATTTGTTTTAAAAGTCTGTTTATTTGGGGACATTTTTTTTCAGTAAAAAACCCTGACTTTTTCAGATTTCATACTGTATTTTTTCCACCCCCCCGTTTAAGGTTTTTTCCGTTCCCCTGGCCAAAAATTTTCGGGTGGTGTCAATTTTATGGTTGGGAAAACTTTTGGGAAAAAAAAAATTAAAAAGAATTGAATTGGGAGGGTAAAAAATTTAAATCTTTTTAAAAAAAAGCTGCAAAGAATCTCTTGGGTTATTATTAACGTATGTTTTTTTTGTTTTGCCAAAATTTCCCAAAACCTGTAGCTCCCCCTTTCTATGCGGGCCCTTTAAACTTTAATGAGGGGTTTTTGAAAGCTTAAAAAACTGCCTTTTAACAAAATAGTTGAGAAAAAAGGTGACTTCCGTTTTTTTAATTTTGGCGATCTCAATGCCAAAAACATCCAAAAGCAGCCTATTATGGGGAAAGGGCATTTTTAAAAATTATTCTAAACCAAAGGAAAAAATACTCGTTTTTCAGATCAAGAAATAAAAATTTTCCCTAAATCAGGAGAAAATGTTTTGGGTTAAAAAAACTCTTAGTTTTAAAGGGGGCCCTTTTTTAAACTATTTTTTCCCCAAAAGGCAACTGCACTGGTGACAAATTTGGTCGATTTTAAAAAATTTTTCAAATTTTTTTAGCCCCGGGGAAATTTGTGTAATAGACAAATTTTTGTTAAAATTCACACAAATTGCTCATTTTGCCCCCGAAAATGCAAAAGGAGAGAGGAAAAGACCCCTCAGTTATGCCAATCACTTGTCAGCTGGGGGTGCACAAAAAGTACTCAGTGATTTCCAAGGGGGAAACAACCCTATTTTTAAATAAAAAAGCTTTTTGGGGGAACCTAAAAAAATTTTAAAAATGTAAAAAAAAACCGGAGCAAAGACAGCCTCCCTGGATAATTTACTATTGGAAACAATTTTTGGGTTTTTGGGAACCGATTTTTCATGAACCTGTGAATGGGCCTTACATCAAAAATTATTAAAAGTTTCCTAAAGCATGGAAGGGGAAAAAAAAACGGTACCCAAATTTCATGCTCCAAACAAAAATGGTAAAAACAAAAAAAACCGAAAAAGAAAAACCCTTTTAAAAAAAACTTTAAATTTCTAAAATATAGAAATTTTGGTTTTTAAAATAAAAAAGATGGATGACAAAACCCCTTTTAAAGCACATAAAAAAAAAAACCCCTTGTTAAAATAAAAAATTCCCGCCATTAAAAAAGGGTTCAAATGAAAAAAAAAAATTATTGAAGAAATCGATGCCCCAAAAAACTTTTTGGGCCTACCATTAATTTAAAATAACATCAAGGAAAATTATTAATGGAAACACCCTAAAAGGAAGAAGGGAAAATTAAAAGTACATTTGCTCCCAGAAATTTGATGCCATAAAAACATTATGGAAACTAAAAAAAGAAATTTAAAATCCATGATGGATGGATCATAAATGATAAATTTTCAATTTGCATTTAAAAGGGGTGAATTTTTAATTATGAAGCCCTTTGATCCCTACCCAACCCAAATTTAAAAAAAAAATAAAAGCTGGTGGCCCTGATACTTTTAAATTCCCCTAGGTATTTATCTACTCTGCAAGTACGAAAGCAACCATTTTTTTGGTACTTTTAATTTTTAAAATAAAGGGCCTTTTTAGCATTTGGGCAATCCCCCGGGGCCCTTGGTCAGAGCAATTTTTAAACCCCAGTTTAAAAAGAAAGGAAAAAACAAAGACCCAAATAACAAAACGGGGGTTTTTCCCTTTTTTAAAAATGAAAGTTTTAAGCGAAAAATTTTAAAAATACTTAATAAGCGTTTTAAATTCATTTGGGAAATTCGGGGAAAAAGAAAGTAAAGGAAAAAAAGAAAGGGTTTTTTAAGGAAGGACCCAACTAAACAAATAGATCTTTTTTTAATTTTTTTTTTACCCCCCTTTTGCAGTAAAATTTTCAAAATATTTAAAAGCACAAAAAAAAAAAAATTTTATGTTGCCTTTCTTTCGTTTCAAAAAGAAATCGACTTTTTATCAAACAGTAAACTTTTGGCCATTTTTTTTAAAACCCACCCCCTTAAAAAGGGGAAAGAAAAATTCCCAAAACCGAAATTTCAAAGCATGTCCCAAAAACGTAAAATTCCAAACCCAAAATGGGGAGGGGGGTGGGGACTGTCGGGATTTTTTTTTTTGTAAAAAAGGCCCTCAAAAAAGGGGAAAAAAACAAACCCTTTTACTCTTCTCCTTTTATTTATTAACAAACCCCAGCCACCCCAAATTTTTAGAAAAGGAAAACATGGAGCCCCAGCTTTAAATTTTAAAAAATTTTTTTACGAATTTTTTTATATTCCCTTTTTTTGCTGCCCCCGGACGTACTTTAAATATCTTTCACTCCTTGGTTTAAACAGCAAAAAGCTAACTTTGCTACAAAGAATGCAGATTCCCTTAAATTTTCCCAGAAAATCGGAAAAAAACGAAAAATTGTTTTTTTTTTTGGGAAGGGTGGTACATTGCAAATGGGAAAAAGAGGTTTTCCAAAGGTACGGGAAAAAAAAATTGTTAATGCTTCCCAAATTACCTAGGTTTTTTGCTCAGCACCCCGGTTTTCATTCTCTTTCTCCTTAACAAACATAAAAAAAAAAAAGAAAAAGCTGGAATTCTTGATAAAAATTTAAAACCCAAAATGTTGGGGGTTAAATTGGTGATGTAACTCCACCCGCTTGTCTTTCAAATTTTTTGAAAACACAAATTAAACCCAGGGTTTTTTAAAAGGGGGTCAGGGGTTTTGGGGGGCTTGCTAAAAAATCAAAACCGCATTAAAAAAGGCCATTTATTTGCTTTAAAAAAAAAAAAAACCTTTTTTTTAATGAAACCCCAAAAAAACGCCCAAACACAGGGTTAAAAAGGTGAAAGGGGGGCATAAAACACTTGGTTTAACCCCCAAAAGTAAATGAAATTTTCGTTATTGGCTACGCTTCCCCAAAAGGAAAATAGAAAAATTTCCTAAAAAATCATACAAAAATGCTTTTTTAAAAAAATCTTGACAATGGTAAAGATTGCGGGTAAAACGGTTTGTCCAGAGACTTTAACAAATTTTAAGGTTTTTGGGGTTTTTTTTGGGCCTTAATAAAGGGGGTACAAGAGATTAACTGGTTTTTTACGAGAAAAAAAGAACGAAATATCTGACTGCTTTTTTCAAGGGGGGAATGAAAAAAATTAAAAAGGAAACGGAAAGAATTGTGTCCCGATTTTTTTAAAAACCCTGAATTTTTCTTTAGAACCTTACTTTCGAAAGTATAAAAAATTTTAAAATTTCCCGAGAAACCCATTCATTTCGATTAAAAGGGCTTGGCATTCTGCCCATAAAAACACAAAAATTAAAAACGCTTTTTCTTTTTGACTAGGGGGTTATTTTATCGGTCCTTTTGGGAAAAATGCCAAATTAAAAGAAAAAACCCCATTTCTGTCGAGTGCAACACCCAACCGATGATTTAAGACAAAATATTTTTACAAAAAAAAAACGGAAAAACAAAAATAAAACCATGGGTTTTTTGTGTAAAATTGCAACATTCAAACAGTTTGGGCAAAATTTTTTACCAAAGCTTAAAAACAGGGGAAGTGACTCAGCGAAAAATGATCTCAAAATACAAAAGCTTCATTTCAAAAACCCCAATTCTTAGCATAAAAAACCCCATTGATTTATTTTTCCCCCAACTTTTAAAAATTGTTTCTTTGGGGGGAAATGAAATTTTAAAATCGATTGTGAAGATAAAAAATTAAAAAGAAAATTGTTATTTTTTTTTTTTTTTATTCCCCCCTCTTTTCTCTCTCCCCTCTCCCCCCTCTCTTTTTCTCCCTTTTCCCCTCCCCCCCCCCCGGTGACAACGTTTTCGGTCAGGGGCCCCCGGGGTTTACTTAAAAAACAACCTCAGAAATTTTCCCAAACTGATTGTGGCTTTTTCATACCTTTTAAAAAATTTTTTTTCCCCTTCCCAAAGCAATAGAATTTTTGTGAAAAGTGTGGGAGGGGGGGAACTTCAAAAAGGGTGGGAGGGGGGGGGCTGTTTTCCACGGTGAATACATGTTGCTTAAGTCTTAAAACCATTTAATCTGAATCTTAAAATCTCTCTCTCTTTTCTCCTCTATATATATATATATTTGTTATATTGTGGGGGTTGGGGGGCGTAGGGGCGTATTTTGGGGGGTTTTGTGGTGTGTGTGTTGTTTTTTTGTTTTGGTGTTCCGTGAAGCGCGATACTACCTAGAAATGATTGTGGGGGAGGGGGTAGATGGGTAAAATGTTTTTGGGTGTGTTTGGTTTTGTTTTGGGGCTCAGTACTTTATTTTTTTTACGTCTTTCATACTGTGAACGCATGTTTGGTCATATCCTTTTACGCATTTGTTTATTGTAATGGTGTCTCATTTTTTACATTTATTTGCTTATTTATCATCATTGTTGTCTTTTTTTATTTATTTATTTATTTATTTATTATTATTATTATTATTATTATTATTATTATTATTATTATTATCATTATTATTATTATTATTATTATTATTATTATTACTACCTTTTTATATTATAATTATTATTTATTTAATTATTTATGCACGCTTATAGTAGACTTCATCAGGTTTTCGCGCCTTATACATATTATTATTAGTAGTAGTAGGTGTTATTTTTTTTAATTTATCTATTATTTATTCACCTTTTTTTTTCTCAAGGCCTGACTGAGCGCGTTGAGTTACGCTGCTGGTCTGGCATCTGCTTGGCAGATGTGGTGTAGCGTATATGGATTTGTCCGAACGCAGTGACGTCTCCTTGAGCTACTGAAACTGAAACTGAAACTCTCTATTTCCTTCCTCTTGTTTGTTTCCTTCTTGCTTCCTTTAAGCCAGTGTCTTTCTTTCTTTCTTTCGTTCTTTCTCTTTCTTACTTTCTTCCTTTCTTTCCTCCGCTCCTTCTGTCTTTTTGCTTGTTTTTTTGTTTTTTTTTTTTTTTTTTTTTTTTTTTTTTTTTACTTCCCTTCTATTTTCATATATATTTTCTTTATATTCGCTTTCATATCTAGCTATCTATCTTTCCCTATTAATCTTTCATATTCCAGAGGAGAAGGAACACACTCCCCCTGTATAAAGAAGGAACACACTCCCTCTGTATGAAGAAGGAACCCACTCCCCTGTATGAAGAAGGAACACACTCCCTCTGCGTGAAGAAGGAACCCACTCCTCCCTGCATGAAGAAGGAACCCAGTCCCCCTGTATGAAGAAGGAACACACTCCCCCTTGTATGAAGAAGGAACATACTCCCCCCTTTATGAAGAAGGAACACACTCCCCCCTTTATGAAGAAGGAACACACTTCTTCTGTACGAAGAAGGAACATACTCCCCCTTGTATGAAGAAGGAACACACTCCCCCTTGTATGAAGAAGGAACACACTCCCCCTTGTATGAAGAAGGAACACACTCCCCCCTGTATGAAGAAGGAACACACTCCCCCTTGTATGAAGAAGGAACACACTCCCCCTTGTATGAAGAAGGAACATACTCCCCCTGTATGACGAAGGAACCCACTCCCCCTGTATGAAGAAGGAACACACTACCCCCTTTATGAAGAAGGAACACACTCCTTCTGTACGAAGAGGAACATACCCCCCCTTGTATGAAGAAGGAACACACTCTCCCTGTATGAAGAAGGAAATACTCCCCCTGTATGAAGAAGGAACACACTCCCCCTGCATGAAGAAGGAACACACTCCCCATGCATGAAGAAGGAAATACCCCCCCCCCTCCCCCTTGTATGAAGAAGGAACACTCCTCCTGCATGAAGAAGGAACACACTCCCCATGCATGAAGAAGGAAATACCCCCCCCCCCCCCCTTGTATGAAGAAGGGACACACTCCCCCTGTATGAAGAAGGAACACAATCCCCCTGTATGAAGAAGGAAATACTCCCCCTGTATGATGAAGGAACACACTCACCCTGCATGAAGAAGGAACACACTCCCCCTGCATGAAGAAGGTCACCTCGTGTGGAGCAGGTCCAGGCTTCCTTCAAGAGCAAAGGTTTAATCACCCTGTAAGGAAGGTGGCACGCCCCCACTACTCCACCCCCCCACACCCCATTTCCGTCTTCCGCCCCCCTCCCCTCCCCTCCCCCCCCCCCCCCCCCCACCCACCTCCCAACTCCTCTGTGAACCCCATTCAATTCTTTCAACAGTGTCTGTCTCTCTGTCTGTACGTTTGTCTGCATGTCTGTCTCTGTCTGACCATATGTCTGTCTGTCTCTGTCTGTCTGTTATCTGTGTCTGTCTCTCTGTGTGTCTCTCTCTGTCTCTGTCCCTGTATCTGTCTGTCTGTCTGTCTCTCTCTCTTTCTCTTTCTGAAGAATAAACCATATTTCTCCTTTTGGGATAGATTATAGTATATGATATCATCTTTAAAGAAGAAGAAAAAAACTGGTTCAGAGCTGGAGGGTTATATATATATATTTTTTTATTTTATTACACAATCATTGTTGGATAGCACTACTCATCTAAAGAAAAAGATATGAGGGAACTAATTAAGTGCCATTATCGTTTAATGCTACCACTTTATTGCATTGCGTTGACTTTGTGTGGCATGTTTTGCTGTTTGTTGTTGGTGGTGGTTTTTTTCTCTCCCTTTTTACTCTGCATCAGCCAGACCATCACTTGCTTCCAGAAGGTAAAATCCACATATCCAACCCCCCCTCACCCCTTCCCTCCCCCCACCGCCCCCTCAGCCCCCGTTAAAAAAAAGGGGGTAGGGTGTGTGTGTGTGGGGGGGGGGGGGGGGAGGGGGGTGTTAGAAGAGGAATGATTGCTTGAACATCTCGACATCAGAATTAGTTTTTGACGTACACTTTGTTCTTCCCACGCCTCTGCGACCTGCGAGGAAGAGGAGGAGGAGGAGGAGGAGGAGAGATTGATTTTTTTTTTTTTTTTTTTTTTTTGATGATGTTGTTTGATGTCGGCTGTCTTTACACACTTCGTAATTTCTGTCAGCGCTGGGCTGTGCGGGTTTTACTTCTTCTTTTTTTTCTTTTTTTTTTAACTTTTTTTCTTTTTCTTTTTTTTCTTGGTTGCGAATTTGATGCACGTTTATGATCCGCAGCTCTCGATTCGTTAGTGTTACATGTGCAGTTGAGCGATTCTCAAACGAATGCTCAAACACCGTGACTTGAGTTTGCTTTTCCCTCTCTATATCCCACCCCTACCTCTCTCTCTCTCTCTCTCTCTCTCTGTCTGTCTCTCTCTTCAAGGCGAAGGCGTGGGGGTGGGGTATAGTCGGTGAAATGGAGTGAAGTTCCTCCCCACCTCCTTTGATATCTTACTCCCGGATATTTTTCTTGTGTTTTTTGCAATTTTTTCCCCCCCATTCCTTCAGGTGTGTGTGTGTATTGATGGGCGGGGTGAGGGGGGCGGGGTGGGGTATGGGGGTGGAGGGTGGTTATGGTATTTCGACAGAAGTGTCTCTCCCGTGGATTCATTTGCCTAGGCAGTGAATTAGCGAACGTTCGTTGATTTGTATACAGTCAGTTAAATTGTGTCATGGAACGTTATCGTTTATTAAGACTTTTTTTTTTGGTGGGGTATAATTATATAAGACACTGCAGCTGCTCTTTAGTGTTTTAGCACGTTACTACTGATACGAATCACGAGA
>NC_134898.1:42345796-42393296 GCF_041734735.1 Babylonia areolata | reverse complement strand
CAACACCGCTGCTGACGTCAGTTTGAGCGCGAAAGAGTCTTTTTTTTTTCTTTTTCTTTTTTTTTCCCCAGGGCCAGTTTCTAAAAGAGAGCCACTGTGGAATAGCCGGAACATTAATTTGAAGTAGGTTACCATCCAGTTTATCAAACCTGTATTTATTTACTATTTTATTTCATTTTGTTTCATTTTATTTTATTATATTTCATTTATTTTACGAAGATATATTTTATTTATCATTTCTCTGGCTGTTCGCCATTCATTTGCTGATGACCCACAGGAAGTTTTCGAGTGTGAAGTTTGTCACCTTCAAGTGTTGATTTTCATCAGAACTGAATCTGTTGCAACAAAAAGAGTAACACAATACAATCCAAAATATACAATACAATACAATCTCGCCATTATTGTCAGTGCTTTTTTCGCAGCTGAGGAGGTAAGTGGTTGTATTGTATGAATCTGTCATTGAATGTATGCAGCAAGGTTGTGGTTGTGAAACAGAGCGGTTTAGTGAGTGATTGGCACAATCTGATGTCAGAGAATGACAGAAAGCGCCTACGGCCGGCCACTGCTGCGCCTCAAAGTGAACAACCATATTATATCCTTATACCCGTTCAGGCAAACGCTTTTGTGTTCCGAAATCCGAAACACCGCACTCTGAACTGCAAATCAGATTCAGCTCTTTTGGATGTGGTAGTAAAGCCAGGACAAAATTTGTTCGACTCCGATACTGAAGCATGATTTGGAAAGAAGAAGAAGAAGAAGAAGAAGAAGACAACAACAATAGCAAACAGAGCTAGTGTAGCCAAGTCCTGTTGTCACGGTAGTCACAACAACAACAGGCGAACAAAATAAAATGGTTAGGCTTATCCGTGAGAAAATTAAATTTAGCCGAAAGCATGCTTGGTCTTAAACTTGCCATGACTTGCATGACGACCAAAACTGGCCCAGGCGAAAAAAACAGTTGCGTCGAATTACAGCTAACACGTAGGCCTATCCACAGACGACCTGGCAGACGTCCAAACTTCCTGGGTCAAGTGTGTTTTGTGTACATGCGTTGTGCAGCCTTCGGTTCGACTTGTCACTAATTCATGGTATAGGCGGCGCGCGGATTTGATCGATGTAGCCAAACCACTCAGAGCGTCGAAGCGACAGGAAAAATAGTCCCGGCCTGCGTTTGACAGTTGCCCGGGTCACTGTGACATTTTTTAACTGGTTAGCATGTGTGACTGTTGTGTAGGGTAAAATAGCGAACTGCCCAACAAGTGTACAGAGCGAAAGTGTCGATTGCCGCTGTGTGCTATTTTTGGCTTTTCCCACTGGGTCGAGGTCGTCAGCTCTTCTGCTGAAGTGCGTGCACAGATTCATTCACACAGAATGTCTCAAGCGCAGAAGGTAGGGATTTATAGCGACTGACGTTTTTGATAATAAGCCTGTTGTGTGAGTTTTGTTTTGTTATTTATTTCCGTCTTGTCTCGATACTACTTCTTCTACTACTGACTACTACTACTACTACTACTACTACTGATGACGACGATGATGATGGTTAAATCCTATTGTCTGGACATAAGATCACCGAGGTGGTTTTTTAGGTGTGTTTTTTTTTCCATCATCTTTTCTTCTTCTTTTTTTTTCTCACGTAAACTTTCTCCATGTTCTTCAAGAAACGTTCCCAACAGTCAGTCGGAGGTCGATAGGAAGCAAAATGAAGGACATTTACCTGCTTTGTTTGCGTTTTGTTGTTGTTTTTGTGTTTTTTTTTCTCTCGTCTGCTAGGTTTTCTTGCTGGCAACAACAAATTGGAACTTCCAGCGACTTGCATGTAGGGTGCCGGTTCTTGTTTGATCTTCAGCATAAATAAGGCAATGAAGGAAACAGGTTTGAAACGTTCTGGTAAATTTGCTTGGCTATTTTTCCGATTGATTGAAGAACGTTCCTTCGGTGATATCATGGTGAAATTTCGCGTAAAAAGAAAACAAAAACAAAACAGAACAGTGGGTGCTTTTATCACCAGACAATAGGATTGATAATGATGATGAAAATAATAATGATAATGATAATGTTAACAACAACAACGACAATGATAATAATTACAATAGTAGTAGTAGTAGTAGTAGTAGTAGTAGCACTAATGATCATAATAATGATGATAATAATGAAGAATGTTATCATATTGAACTGAAAGATAAACGATCTTTTTTGTCAGATTCTATGCCTGTCTGTATGTCTCTGTCTACCTCTCTCTGTCTCTTTCTGTCTCCGTCCCTCTCTGTCTTCCTCTTCGCCCTTTTCTGGATGTCTGTCTGTTTCTCTCTCTCTCTCTCTCTCTCTCTCTCTCTCTCTCTCTCTTTCTCTGTCTGTCTGTCTGTCTGTCTGTCTGTCTGTCTGTCTGTCTCTCTGTGTCCACCATCCCCCCTCTCTCTGTCGTCCACCCCCACTCACTCTTTCTCTCTCTCTGAGTCAGCGTACTCATATTGACGAGGTGTTCGAAACTCCTGGCGTGGAAAATGATGATTCATAGTGAAGTAGACATTACACGACGATTCTTTGCTTTGTTGCAGTGTACACACTACATTTTTACTGGTTCGACGTTTCTGTTGTGTTTTGTGCAAAAGCAAACATTTAGATGTCAAGGATTGAAAGCTGTCTTGGAGATTAAAAGAAAGAAAGAAGTAAGAAGGAAAGAGAGAAAGAAAAAGAAATACAGAAAGGAACAAAAAAAACGAATTACTGTGGATCGGATTTCATTTTTAAAAGCGGTGTTCAGATACAGAAAGAAAGATGGAATGGGTGTGTGTGTGGGTGGGCAGGGAGGGTGGGTGGTGGGGGTGGGGGGGGGGTGGATGTGGGTGTGTGGCCATTTTCTTATCTCCGGTTGATCCGGAATGCTTTAAGAACAAAGAACGTTTGGAAAGAAAAGAAAAAAAAAAAAAAAGAAAAAAAAGGACTAAATACATTTTCAACGTATGTCTATCAGTATCATGTATTTTATTCGAATGTTCATCACGGAAACTGTTCATGCAGTATGCAAAACCATACAGTTCCAGTTCAGTTCCAGACAACAGAGAATATAATCATGCTGATTTGCTGCAAGGTAATGTTCCTTATAGATTGAGCCAGACTTTGTAGCTTTGCCGGCTATTCACCCAGTGCCTTGGAGCCATTCACGGCTATTTCAAAGCCATTCAGTCCAACCTTTGAAGTTAATAACTCCAAAATTCAAAGCCAGTCATTCCAAAGCGCTATATCACCCTTCACTGGCAGCTTTGGAAACTCGCTGCCTTGTGATTTTGTCTTCCTCGGAAATTATTTTTGGAAAACGGCTCAAGAGTAAATGGCAGCTCTTTAACGCCGTTATCACTGGCGAGTAGATGTATTTTGCTTTGGCGAAACTGGAGTCATTATTTACACTTTAGGTCAATCTGGAGTCATTATTCAGACTTTAGGTCAAACTGGAGTCATTATTCAGACTTGAATTCTTCAGTTCCTTATGGAACTGGGTGACGATACCTAGGAAACTGTTCATCAAGTGAAGAAGAATCAGAAGAAGAAGCAGAAGAAGCAGAAGAAGAAGAAGAAGATGATGATGATGATGATAACCTTGTTGATGACGACGTACCTGTGATCCCTGATCCCAGCAGCAGCAGCAAGCCAAACGACTGAAAACCACCTCGGCTGCCGTCAGGATGGATTCCTCCGCAGCCACCTCCACTACCACCACGACGCCCGGAACATCCCAGGACCGAGAAGAGGCCGACAGCGACAAGAGTCGCAGGGATCAGCTGACCCAGGAGTGGATGCCGCAGCTGGACATCTGGTTCCCGGACCTCCTGAAGAAGACCTACTTCGTGCCGCCCGTGCACGTCAACAAGACGGACCTCACCGACGAGCAGCAGCAGATGCTTCCTTCCTCCTCCCTCCTCCACCAGGCTCAAGGTCCAACCAAGGAGTCGGACTTTCGGGGCGACGCCGCGCAGCTGACGGTGGAGAGGGCTTTGTGGAGACTGGCCAGGAAGGAAGGCGACAAGGTCGTGATGGTGGTCCTCAGCAACTTCAACCTGGACAACTACCTCAACAAGACCCTCTCCGGGGCCCCCGTGAGGAAGAAGCGGAGAAGGAGGAAGGACAGGAAGACAGAGGACCCCCAGGCCAGGGAGTCCTTCCCCTTCCCTCCGGCGTCCGAGGCCCGAGGGGAGTTTGACCTGCTGCTGGTGCTGAAGGACTACGGGTTCCTCATCATCGAGGTGAGTCTGCACGGAACGTTTTGTCTGGAGGGGGCGCGGGAAGGGGTTCAGAGCAAGGCGGGGGGAGGGGTTCAGAGCAAGTGAAGGCAGCGAAGAGGAGGAACTTGCGACATAGATGGACGGATGAATGAATGAATGAATAAATGGTTTATTCATATAGGCCACAGCCCCTTATGAAGTGGTTTTTGAACAACAGATACAATTTGAGGATAAACGAACAATGAAAACAAGGCTATAAAGCGACTGTATCTCTGAAATCCTTGTAAAAAAAAAAAAAAGAGAGAGAGAGATTACGCATCACATCAGGTGTTGTGCATGACATCAACAGATCAGTTTGAACAGACAAGGATCTTTGTAATGTTTAGGATGAATTAATAAATCTAACCCTAACATCGTTGAGGTTTGGACAATAGAGAACGAAGTGCACATCATCTTCTTTTGATGTTCTACACAACATCTGATGGACGGCTAGACAGAGAGGGAGAGGGAAAGAGTGAGGTGGAGAGAGAGAGAGGGAAACAGACAGATTGACCCAAGGACTCATAACATTTAATGTTGGACCTCTGGCCTGTAAATATCTGACGTGCACATGCACACACGTGATCGCAAAAGGAAAAGACAATGAGTAGATAAATGAACTGATACCGAAAAGTTTTAACACAACATATTTTTGCACGAAAAAACATTACAATGGTAGAGGAATATGTTATGGGAACAAATGCTGGAACTGAGAGAGAGAGAGAGAGAGAGAGAGAGAGAGAGGGCGCTAATATGATTTAGATGATTTATTGTGTTAACATGAACAGGCAATCAATTTAGGAAAACGTGCAATAACAAGGGGAGAGAAACAACGTCAAACAGATAGCAATTGGCCAGAAAGGCGCCATAATGATGTACTTACATATGATAATTTTCAAAGGGACACCACCCACAGTGACCATTGTTCCAAAAGGACTGAAGAAACTTGACAGGAAAAGGTTTGGGTTTTTTTTTTTGTTTATTGTTTGTTTGTGTTTTTGTTTTCATTTTACGCTTCTGCGTTCTCTCTCCCATCATACATAATAAAGATGAAATAATGATAGAACCTAAACAGTGTGTTACCATAAAAAAACAGCAACAACAAAACAACACATCCCCTGTATTTTTACACTTCTGTGGAGGTAGAATATCGACTGAAATAGAGGCAACAGCTGCTTCTAATTCCACCCCACAGACAGACCGAGGAAAAAAGGTCGATTTTGGTAACACCTTTGAAAGCCATTGGTTTCAGACGCATTTCAAAGTTCCTGCCTTTAAAAGCGTTCTTCTAACCCTTTTTTTTTCTTTCTTTTAAATTCAATGATTATAAAGTATGAAAGGCAGGTAAACACACACGGTATCCAGCGAACGAACGATAGAAAGGAAACAGCAACAGCGTCAACAACAACAACACACACACGCACACACACACACACACACGCAATATATATATATATATCTATATCTATATATATATATATATATATATATATATATATAACACCACACACACACACACACACACACACACACACACTATAACGCATATTCTTGAAGCTCTATGCATTTTACAATATCATATGATTGCCAAAAAAACAACAACCCCAAAACCCCCAAAAAACTGCTAAACTTCTTCCCTCAGAAGAAAAAAAAGAAGAAGAAAAAAAGGTGACTGGATTACAGATCAAAGCTGTGGGGGACATCCAGCAAGGCTCCCTGGAAGACGCACTCCAGAAGGAACTCAGCCAAGCTCTGCGTCAGCTCAACAAGCGGCAGGGTCAACTGGACACGATCGCGTCAGACCTGGGCGGACAAGGGGCGCGTATTCCCGTGACGAAGATCGGAGCTTTTCCCCACGTCACGCGAGAGAAGCTGACGGAAGTGATGACGAGTCCTGGGTTCAGCAGCAACATGTGTGACGTAAGAAGGACACGTTTTTATTTAGGACATTTATTTACTCCCCCTCGAGAACGGAGTATGGCTGGCTACATGGCGGGGTAAAAACGGTCATACACGTAAAAGCCCAGTCGTGTAAATACACGAGTGAACGTGGGAGTTGCAGCCCACGAAAGAAGAAGAACATTTATGTATTAATTCATTAATTTATTTATTCCTTTATCTTTTCATTATTAATCGTTTTTTTTCATACATTCTTTGATTCATTCATTTATTCATTTTTGCATGGGACACAGTTTTGTGGGACAGTAGTTTTGCAGTGTTGTCATTTGTTGTCTGTTCACAGTGGTGATCCTTCTTCTAAAAAAAGGAAAAAAAAATCCCTTGTTTGTGGTGGTAGTGTCTTGTTTCCTTACTGAAAAGCATATATTTTGCTGTCTGTCTGTCTGTCTGTCCGTAGATACTTTATCCGTGTCTCTTTTGTTCTCCTGAAAAACAAACAACAAAAATCTTGTCACGCGCGCATGCACATACACAAACACACATATGCGCACGTACGTACGTACGTACGCATGCATGCAAGTGTGTTAGTGCGCGTGTGTATCCGTATGTTCCGTATGTGTGTATTGTGTGTGTGTGTATGTGTGTGTGTGTGTGTGTGTGCGTGTGTGTGTGCGCGCGCGCCCGCGCATGCGCGCTTGTTTGTAATAGTGTAGGAGATGAGGACATAACTTTCTAAAAAAAAAAAAAATAAAAAAAAATTCAATCATGATGAAGTGACTGCTTCACCTTCTAACTGATAGCAGTGATGGTCACATTATCTCTGTCCATGTTGACACAGCCATCTACACCGGATATTTCTTTTTCAATCAAAATACCCGTACTTCCAGGAACTGAACCAATATCTCGGAACCGACACGGACCTTGAAAATGTTCTGAAGCTCTGGCTGTGCAAAGATGAAATCGATGGTGCTGTGACGTCAGAAGGAGAGCGAGATGACGTCATCGTGACGTGGTTTCAAGAAATGCTGAGAAAGATGGAGAGTACCCGACCGGCAGACTTCCGCGGCATTGACGACGACGTTTATAAGCAGTTGATTGCCAGGTAAGATTGATTTTAACATAATGAATGTAGTTTAAGTCTATACAGATAACGTTAATGATAACGATTTCACTTGAGGTTAAAAAAAAAGAAGAAAAGAAAAAAAAGAAAAGAAAAAAAAAGCACGAATATTTCTTTACTACCAGCCGTCGTATCAAGGGAACTAATAAAAAGAGAAGAAGAGGAAAATGCGAAGTAAATGTGACATTTTGACCTCCGCCTCCTCCCCCCCCCCCCCCGCCCATACCCCACCCCCCCTCTCTCCCTATTTCTTCTACTTGTTTTACTTCCACATTATTACTTCTTTGTATTTCATTCCAGTTCGTGAACTTCTTTTAATCGCTGCCAGTTCATTGACAAGTAACCAGTTTATTTAGAGCACGGTTATATATAAGCTTTGCTTGTTCGTTGCTTTGACTTTGACTGACCAGTTATACAGCAAGTTGCTTTGATATTTTCTGTGAAGAAAGTTTGTTTCAAACATCATCACCACCACCATCATCACCATCCTCTAACACCCGCAGACTGTGCGGGCCTATGACAACGGTAGAGGTGTGGCGGCGCGGAAAACCGGACCCGGAAATCCATGAAGCACGTGACCTGGCGGACGCGGCTCACGTGATGCGCACGTGGTGCCAGCTCTGGATCCTCCGGCCCCAGCAGCTGCACTGGTACCACCGCCAGGACCCCTTCGTCTACCTGACCGGTACCTGACTGTCTCGGGTTTATCAGTCAGTCAGTCAGTCAACCTACCTACCTATTACCTGCCTACCTTTTTATTACCGAACCAGTTAACCAACCAACATACATATCTATCTATCTGTCTGTTCACATATTTGCTTATGTGCTTCCAAAGGAATTGATTGTTTATTTGTTGATTTATTCATCTGTTTGTTTGATTGTTTTTTTGTTTATTTATATGTTTGTAAATATACATAGTTCTGTCGTGATGCGCTGTGATGTGTTGTGTTGTGTGATGCTGTGCTCCCTTCTTCCCTTACTTCCTTCCTTCCCACTTCTTTCCTTCCCACTTCCTTCCTTCCTTGTTTACTTCTCATTTCTTTCCCGCTTCCTTCTCCCATTCCTTCTAGTTTCCTTCATTCCTTCCTTCGTTCCGTCCCACTTTTGTCCACCCCACCCCCCTTCCTTCTCATTTTCTTCGCTCTTTCCTTCCTCCTTTCCTTTCTCCCTCCCTTCCTCCTTCCCTCTCTCCCTCCCTCCCATCCTTCCCCCCACTGTCCCTACCTCTTCCCCTCCTTTCATTTTCTTCACTTCTTTCTTCCTTCTTCACTCCCTACCTCCCTCCCTCCTTCACTCCCTACCTCCCTCCCCTCACCCCTCACCCTGCCACGTTCCCAGGCCCACCGGGCAGTGGCAAGACCCTGCTGCTGGTGTTGAAGGCCGTGGAGAGGGTGCAGCAAGATGACACCACGGTCGTGGTGGTCCGCGGCCCGGGCAACCTCCCGGGGCACCTCATCTCCCAGCTCTTCCACAGCCAGATCGTGGCGGCGCTCCACGACACGCCCCACCTGACCCAGAGGGTTCTCATGGAGACCATCGACGCGAGGACGGACCCCGAAGACTTTGTTAGCGGCATCAAGCAGAAAGCCGCGGGTTTGGAGGGAGGAGGAGGAACCAAGGTGAATTTGTTGTTGTTGTTGTTAGATTCGGTTATTACTTTGTACACAGAGCAAAAACACATTTGACGAACGATACAAAAAAAAAACATGCACACACACACACACACACACACACACACACACACACACACACACCACTGGACAAATTACAATTGCTTCAGAAAATGACACTAACATAATCATAATGAATTGTGTTATGCGTACTCTGTTGAAAACAAAAATTCCACCTACATAAAGACATGAGCATGTACATCATCATCCGCATCATTATTTCTAGTATCATTGTTTCATTATCATTGTACGTAGCATGTTAGTAGAAAGTTGGTATAGTATTTTTTTTTACCACTGGATAGATAGAAAGAAAAGCTAAACCCCTTAGACAGACGGATACCAGTACATACATAGAGAGAGAATGAAATCAAAATATATCACATTACAATCACGTTTACTTCATTATATATTTTTCTTAATCCTCTCTCTCTCTCTCTCTCTCTCTCTCTCTCTCTCTCTCTCTCTCTCTCTCTCTCTCTCTCTCTCTCTTACTTTTTAAAATAGTTTTGTTTAGTTGGCACACAAACACATCTTATGTAAGCTTTGTGAGATGTTAAACAGAATGGGTGAATTTATCTTTTCAAGAAGTCGTGGCGATATGTGGATATCACTTTTTATGTCCAGTTCTGCTTGCTTCATATTGATCATAGTTCTATTTGAAACCAGGTGATGTTCCTTGTGGACGAACTCTGGCTTGCCAACCCGTCCGGGAAAATGCTGGGTCTCTTGCGAGAGATGGTGAAGATGCTTGAAACGTGCAAGAAGGAGGCTGAGGAGGAGCGCAAGGATGCAGGTTCCGTGGGAGAGATGTCTGCGCTGCCTGCAGCATCAGCAGCAACAGCATCAGCAGCAGCAGCAGCAGCTACCGCTGAATCTGGTTGGTTGCTTGGTCAATATTGGTTCTTTACTCCTCTTTAATGTTTTTCCTTCCTTTTATGCATATGTGGTGAAGCGTATATAGATTTGCCCAGGCGCTTTGACACGTCCTTGGAACTGAAACCAAAACGAAACTGAAGCTTTGAACTGATATTCACATCGTAGCAATGTGTAAATTAGGATCCATTTACCTCTATGAAGTTCCTGAAAACACTGTCTGTTGAAGGTATGAACATCTGGGTGTTTGGGGCGTTCTTGTCTTGTTCAGAAAAAAGGTTTCCTTTTTAAATTGATCAGCTTTTTATCACACAGTGTAACATTATTTCACTGTGATCTGTTTGTCAATCAGCCATCATCTCTTTCTCCTCCCACTCCTCTCTTTCTCTTTCTGTTGCCTTCATTGATTTGCTATTTTTGAAAATGGAACTTTCACGTTTTTTTTCTTCCTGTCTTAGACTCCCAAACCACAGCAGTTTTTAACATTTATTTTGGGGCTCATAATCGCAACGCTGTGTACACAGACAGTAACTTCATCAGGAACAACCCCAAACCTTGCCAGCATGTTGGGTCTATGCATTTACCACCCAACCCCCCCCCCCCCTTTTTTTCTTAAATGCGGTGTAGCGTATACGGGTTTGTCCACACGCACTGAGGCCTCCTTGAAACTGAAACTGAACTCGACACCGTGTTGCAGGAACCGTTCAAGAGCAAGAGGCCACCCTCGTCAGAGTTCTGGAAGCTCTGTCGTCCATTGAACAGACTGTGAAGGACCTCCACAACGTCCATGACATCGCCAAGGCCATCCTGACAGACTCCATAGCGAAGGAAGAAGAAAAGCTTCTGTCTCTTGTCGAAGAGATGCGTGCCGTTTTGGTTGGAAAAGGTGAGAACAAACCGCGGTTACGTTTATTTTGATTAATTTCAATAGTTTTCGAGAGCGGTTGTCGACTGGTAAAGGTAAGTTAAATAAGATAAATGCTAACACGTTTGTACTTGCTTTTCAGTTTGTTTGTTGTTATTTTTTCAAATCCTTTGTCTTGTGTACAGTGAAGGTCGCATTGTTCGAGGGGGATGGGTCCTGGGACACAGCAAACATGGGGTCTGCGGCGAATACTCCCAACCAGTGGGGTGATGGCCTAGAGGTAACGCGTCCGCATAGGAAGCGAGAGAATCTGAGCGCGCTGGTTCGAATCCCGGCTCAGCCGCCGATATTTTCTCCCCCTTAACTAGACCTTGTGTGGTGGTCTGGACACTAGTCATTCGGATGAGACGAAAAACCAAGGTCCCGTGTTCAGCATGCACTTAGCGTACGTAAAAGAACCCACGGCAACAAAAGGGTTGTTCTTGGCAACATTCTGTAGAAAAATCCACTTCAATAGGAAAAACAAATGAAACTGCACGCAGGAAAAAATACAAAATAAAAAAAATGGGTGGCGCTCTCAGTGTCGCGACGCGCTCTCCCTGGTGAGAGAAGCCCGATTTTCACTCAGAGAAATCTCTTGTGACAAAAAAAAGTACAAAATACAAAATGCAAATACAAAAAAAAGAAAAAAAAAAAGAAAAAAAAAAGGCACGGGCTGAAATCCTCGTTCAAAGACCAAGGAACTCCAGTATTGCAGGTAGCTCACACTAACCTTTCATCCTCCCTACAGGACAGGTACAGGTGAGGAAAAACCCACACACAAAAAAGAAGAAAAAAACACAACAAAACAGTATGACTGGACAACATTCCGATCTGAGTTGCTGACTCGCCGCAAAATGAAACTTGCTCTGACGCATAAGAGTTTGCTGACTGAAAGGAAAGAAAGTTTGTTTGATATTTTTATCATGTTTGTTTGGGGTTTGGATTTGTGCGAAGAATATACGGGGAGATTTGGCTGGAGGAAAGGAACGATTATTAAAATGTCTATGTTTGTCTATCTATCTATCTACCTATCTATCTCTCTCTCTGTGCCTTGTTTACATTTTTATGTTTATCTCTCTATCGCTGTCTCGCTCTATCTATCTATTTTCAAGTACAGGTTTTGCCAATCATCCATTCCTCCTACCCCCCGACCGCCCCCCCCCCCCCCGTGTGTGTGTGTGTGTGTGTGTGTGTGTGTGTGTGTGTGTCTGTGCATGTGCATGTGTGCGCGCGAGCGTGCGTTTGTATGCGTGTCAGTGCGCGCGCGTGTTTCTTCACGCGCACGTGTGTGTGTGTGTGTGTGTGTGTGTGTGTGTGTGTGTGTGTGTGTGTGTGTGTGTGTGTGTGTGTGTGTGCGCATATGAGTTCAGATCCACGCGTCTTGGCCGCGGTGTTGGAGAGGGCGCTGGACGTACAGTTCTACGCGAAGGTGCTGACGTCATGGATGGCGTCACCAGTGCTGCACGAGATCATGCAGGAGGCCAGGCGGCAAGGGGACGGCGTGTCGCTATGGTGTACCGGCTTCTGGCCCAACAGGTGTCCCCAGGACTACCTGTCCGCCCAGTTCTCCGACAGCATCAGGTGTGTCATCATCAAGTGATAACGATGATGATGATGGTTATAATGATACTACTACTACTGCTACTGCTACTACTACTACTACTAATGGAGTCTCTCGTCGGACCGACGGACGAGTAGGCAGGCAGACTTATCTGTCGGTGTGTGTCCTCATAATTATGGGAGAAGAGGCCGATTCTTGACGCGCCGCACTTCCCACAGGTGTTGCAAGGGAAAACGTCTCCAGAAGTTGAGCCCTGCTTCCTTCGCTCACGCTTCTCCTTAATGGCCAGCGTTCTCTTGTTTTCAAACGTCTTTATGCCACTAGAGCACAGCATCCTCCAGCGAGAGCGGTCAAGGGCATCAGTTTCCCAGGAAGCGATTTCTATGTCACAGGCTTTGAGGTTTGTCTTCAAGGTGTCCTTGAAGCGCTTGCAGGGTCTTCCAAGTTCGCGGTGGCCTTCCTTCAGCTGGCCATACAAGAACATCTTAGGGATCCTGCTGTCTGTCATGCGGACAACGTATCCTGTCCATAATAATGATGATGATAGTTATAATGACACTACTACTACTACTACTACTACTAATGATGTTGGTGATGATGATGATGGTAATGATGAATGATAATAATGATAATAATCATAATGGTGATGCTGATAATAATGATGATGATGATAATGATGTTGGTAATGATGATGATGATAATGATGTTGAGAAGAAGAAGAATATACTGTTACAACTGCTGCTACTTCTGCTACTACTACTACTACTACTACTACTACTACGAGAAAGAACAAGCAGAACAAGAAGAGGACGGAAAGTAAGAATAATAGATACTTATTATTAGCACTTTTATCAAGAAAACTGCCCAAGGCGCTCATCAAAGCGCTCATCAAAGCACACAATACTCTTCCTCACACATTTCGGCAATGTTCACACACACACACACACACACACACACACACACACACATACGCACACACTGTTTTGAAGAATTATTCATTACTGTAAAAAAAAAATTCTGAATGTTTGATTCAAAGTCCAGTAGGTATCTATCTTTGACTGATCACGTTTTTGTTATCACAAGCACGCTTTTTACTGTCATATGGATGTTTAATTCACTATTATTATCCATGCTATAATTCACTGTAAGTCAATACAGTCCTTTATAGCTCTTCGGTTTCCACAGTTCACTACAAGCATCCCACCACCTCTTATCAGGTACCACACGCTTCATCTTCCATGCACACATACACATTTTTTTCTTTCTTTTTTTTTTCCCCTGTCTAATATCACTAAACATTGAAAAGACGTTAAACTAAACTAAACACACACACACACACACACACACACACACACACACACACGCAACGCAGGTGCCCGTGCCACATCCAAGACCTGCTGGAGCAGACAGAGCTTCTGGCCAGCCACCAGGACCAGAAGCAGTACGACTACCTGACCACCAGCACCAGGGTCAACCCGCCCTTGCCCGCGGAGGCAGCGCCGTCCGCCATGCTGACTAAGATCGACCACGGCCGGCACGTGACGCCCGGAGGAGGAGGAGGAGGAGGAGGAGGAGCGGCCTGCGTCTGTGTCAGCCGCTGCGCCGAGTGTGGAGAGGAGCTGGCGACTTTGCTGCTGGACTCTTTGCGCGTCGGTGAGTTGAAGTTTTGTGGAAGAGATGGGACGAGACGAGACGGGACGGGACGGGACGGACGGAAGAGAGACGACAAAGGACGAGTCGAGAAAGGACGGACGGGACGAGCCGGGAAAGGACGGGAAGAGTAAGGACCCAGACGAGAAAGGACGGGACGAGACGAGAAAAGACGGGACGCGAAGAGAAAGGACGAGACGAGAAAGGATGAGGCGACAAAGGAAGGGACGATACGATAAATGACGGGACGAGAAAGGACGGACAGGACGAGAAAGGACTGGACAGGACGAGAAAGGACGGATGAGAAGGGACGGGACGAGACGAGAAAGAACTGGCAGGACGAGAAAGGACTAAACGAGACGAGAAAGGACGGGACGAGACGAGAAAGGATGGACAGGACGAGTATGACTGGACGAGACGAGAAAGGACGGGACGAGACGAGAAAGGACGGAATGGACGAGAAAGGACGGGACGAGACGAGAAAGGATGGACAGGACGAGTATGACTGGACGAGACGAGAAAGAACGGACAGGACGAGAAAGGACGTACAGGACGAGAAAGTACGGGACGAGACGAGAAAGGACGGACAGGACGAGAAAGGAAGGGACGGAACGAGAAAGGACGGATAAGATGAGAAAGGACGGGACGAGACGAGAAAGAACTGGCAGGACGAGAAAGGACTGGACGATACGAGAAAGGACGGAGAAAGGACTGGACGAGACGAGAAAGGACGGAGAGGACGAGAAAGGACGGGACGAGACGAGAAAGGACGGACAAGACGAGAAAGGACTAAAAGAGATGAGAAAGGACGAGACGATAAAGGATGAGACGCGAAAGGACAGGACGATACAAGAAATAACGGGACGAGAAAGGACGGACAGGACGAGAAAGGACGGGACGAGACGAGAAAGAACTGGCAGGACGAGAAAGGACGGGACGAGACGAGAAAGGACGGACGAGGCGAGAAAGGACGGGACGAGGCGAGAAAGGACGGACAGGACGAGTATGACTGGACAAGACGAGAAAGGACTGACAGGACGAGTATGAGTGGACAATACGAGAAAGGACGTACAGGACGAGAAAGGAAGGGACGGGACGAGAAAGAACGGATAAGATGAGAAGGAACGGGACGGGACGAGAAAGGACGGATAAGATGAGAAGGGACGGGACCGGACGAGAAAGGACGGATAAGATGAGAAGGGACGGGACGGGACGAGAAAGGACGGATAAGATGAGAAGGGACGGGACGGGACGAGAAAGGACGGATAAGATGAGAAGGGGCGGGACGAGACGAGAAAGAACTGGCAGGACGAGAAAGGGCTGGACGAGACGATAAAGGACGGACAGGACGAGAAAGGACTAAACGAGACGATAAAGGAAGAGACGATAAAGGATGAGACGAGAAAGGACAGGACGATACGAGAAATAACGGGACGAGAAAGGACGGACAGGACGAGTATGACTGGACGAGACGAGAAGGGACGCACAGGACGAGAAAGGACGTACAGGACGAGAAAGGACGGGACGGGACGAGAAAGGACGGACAGGACGAGAAAGGACTAGGCGAAACGGGAAAGAATGGACAGGACGAGAAAGGAAGGGACGAGACGAGAAAGTACGGGACGAAGCAACTGAGTGTGAAGAGCTCAGTTCGGTTCAGTTCAGTTTAGTTCAGATTCTCAAGGAGGCGTCACTGCGCTGGGACAAAACAATCCATTGTACGCTACACCACAGACTAGTAAGCAGATGCCGGGCCAGCAGCGTAACCCAATGCGCTTTGTGAGGCCTTGAGGGAAAATATAAATGAAATGAAGTAAGACAGGAAGAAAAGATGAGACAAGACTAGGAAAAACAACAACGGAAAAAAACAAAAACACAACAACCCACATAAACAAACAAAAAAACCAAGGCAACTCGTTGTGAAGAGACAGGACTTAGCAAGACAAGAGAAGAATGGACGAGACAGTTGAGTGTGAAGAGACAAGAGGAGATCGGACAGCATGAGACCAGAGAAGACTAGGTAAGACACAGACGATGCAAGACAACAGAGTGTGAAGAGACAAGGCGAGACAGGACTGGATGAGTCAAGACGCAACGAGACAAGACTGGACAAAACGAGACAGCTGAGTGTGAAGAGACAAGTTGAGACTGAACAAGGGGACAAGAGAAGACAAGACGATACAAGACGCCTGAGTGTGAAGAGACAAGGCGAGACAGGGCAAGATGACGTGACAAGAGAAGACGAGGCGATACACCTGAGTGTGAAAAGACAAGTTGAGACTGAACAAGGGGACAAGAGAAGGCAAGACGATACAAGACACCTGAGTGTGAAGAGACAAGACGAGACAGGACAAGACGACGAGACATGAGAAGAGGAGGCGATACAAGACAGCTGGGTGTGAAGAGACAGGATGAGACTGGACAAGGGGACAAGAGAAGGCAAGACGATACAAGACGCCTGAATGTGAAGAGACAAGGCGAGACAGGACTAGATGGGACAAGAGAAGAGGAGGCGGTACATCTGAGTGTGAAGAGACCAGGTGAGACTGAACAAGATGAGACATGAGAAGACACGACGATACACCTGATTGTGAAGAGACAAGACGAGACAGTTCAAGATGAGACAAGTAAGCAGACAAGAGAAGACGAGTCGATACACCTGAGACAGGTTGAGACTGGACAAAACGACAAGACGCAACGAGCCAAGTCTGGACAAAACAAGACAACTGAGTGTGAAGAGACAAGACGAGGCAAGACAAGACGGCACTGGACGTGACGCGACGGAACGAGGCGAGACGAGGCGAGACAAAATCAAGACATCTGAGTGTGGAGAGATAAGACGAGACAGGACAAGGCGATACCAGAGATAACACAAAAAGACGAGACAAATGAGTGTGAAGAGATAAGACGAGACAGTAACAAGACGGAACGAGACGAGATGAGACAAAACTAGACAACTGATACATCTATTCACACAAGGCAAGACAGGACAGGACGAGACAAGAGAAATCGAGACAAGACTCGACGACACAAACAACAAACAAACAAACAAATAAAATATTTAAAAAAAATTGACAAGGTGAGACAAGAGAAGGCGAAGCAAGACGACACGATATAAGACACGACGAGACGAGACAGGACAAAAAACGAGACAACTGAGTGTGAAGAGGCAAGGCGAGACAGGACAAGGCGATACAAGAGAAGACGAGAGAAGACGAGACAAATGAGTGTGAGGAGATTAGGATGAGGCAGGGCCTAGAGGGAGGGATCTTCTTCTTCTTCTGCGTTCGTGGGCTGCAACTCCCACGTTCACTCGTATGCACACAAGTGGGCTTTTACGTGTATGACCCCGTAATACTCCGTTTTCGGGGGTGTGCATGCTGGGTATGTTCTTGTTTCCATAACCCACCGAACGCTGACATGGATTACAGGACCTTTAACGTGCGCATTTGATCTTCTGCTTGCTTATACACACGAAGGGGGTTCAGGCACTTGCAGGTCTGCACATATGTTGACCTGGGAGATCGTAAAAATCTCCACCCTACACCCACCAGGCGCAGTCAACGTTATTCGAACCCGGGACCCTCAGATTGACAGTCCAGCGCTTTAACCACTCGGCTATTGCGCCTGTCGAGGGAGGGATCGATTCAAGACGAGGCAAGACAAGACGAGACAAGAGAAAAGGTAAGACATGACAAGATGAGACTGAACAGGTAAAGACTGAGGCAAGAGGAGAGGAGACGAAGCAAACCAAGGTAAGGTAAAATTGTGTGTGTGTGTGTGTGTGTGTGTGTGTGTGTGTGTGTTCTTCAATCTAACAAGTTATCACGGGAAGTGATGTAAGATGTTACACATGATTGTGTGTGTGTGTGTGTGTGTGTGTGTGTGTGTGTGTGTGTGTGTGTGTGTGTGTGTGTGTGTTTTCTTCAATCTAACAAGTTATCACGGGAAGTGATGTAAGATGTTACACATGATTGTGTGTGTGTGTGTGTGTGTGTGTGTGTGTGTGTGTGTGTGTGTTCTTCAATCTGACATGTTATCACGGGAAGTGATGTAAGATGTTACACATGATTGTGTGTGTGTGTGTGTGTGTGTGTGTGTGTGTGTGTGTGTGTGTGTGTGTGCGCACGTGCGCGCGCCTGTACACGCACGCGGATGTATGTGTGTGTGTGTAAAAAATGTGCGTGTGTGTATGCGCGCGCGTTTATATGTATGCATGCAGTTCGTGCCCACTGATAAATCACTCTCTCACCTCCATCAAAATCTCCCTTCCACAATTTCAAAATAACAACAAAACAAACAAAAACAATATTGACGCCAGCCCAAAATAACCTGTACCTGAACTGGATCCCTATCTCCATGTGGCTGTCAAGACCGCCCTGGCTCTCACCTCCACTTCCGTGACGTCCTCATCGTGGGTCGCTCGCTCCTGCCAATCAAACCTGACTCCGCCTTCGTGCGCGCGCTGCGGGCCCGTGGGATCCCCGCTAGCGTCGTGGTGGACGGAAGTGACGACCTGGACGAAGATGGCCTCTTCGCCAACTCCGTTCTCATCACCAACACCTACAACGGTCATGGTTTGGAGAGAACCGTTGTCGTCTTCGTGCCGGATATCAAGCATTGCGGTGGTGATGGTGATGGTGATGGTGATGGTGGGTATATTATGGAGAATCTGGGTGAGTTTAATCGCATGGGGGTATGGTTCATTGCGTCCAGGTCTTTGGGGCATTTCGTGTTGTTTCACGTCTAGAAGGTGAGGTGGACGGACTGGCTGGTGGCCGCTTCTACTTTTTTTTTTTTGGGGGGGGGGGGGGGGGTGCGAAGACTCTGCAATAGTTTCTGTTGACATACACGATCTTATTTTTGTGTGTGTGTTTTGTTTTGTATGACTTCCCTTTTGTATGTCTCTGTTCTGTCTCTCGTTTTTTTGCTCTCTGAGCCATTGAGGGAGCCGGGGGGACTCGGTACTTTCGTGTCGCTGTTATTAGTATTTTTTTTTCTTTTGTTCTTAACTAAGCCAGGTACATCAGAATGTAGCATTTTAATACACCGAAGCATAATAATGCTCACCATTATGTATCAGCTTTACATTGACATGAATATGTTGTTGCTTTTGTTGTAGAGTGTTCTCTCATTCCGAGTGTCTTTTGTCCCAACGGAATTTGTGTCTATTTTATTTTTCATCGTTCGTTCGTCTGTGTTGTCAGTCTGTCTGTTTTGGAAACAAATATATATATATATATATATATATATATATATATATATATATATATATATATATATATATATATATATATATGCATTTTTTTAAAAACGAGACCGTGGGAGGAGAAATCAAGAGACAGCCTTCAGTCCAAACACATATGTTGAGATTTTACCCGCTTCCTATTTTTGTAGTGCTATTTTTTAAAATATTATTTACACTATTTCATTAATGGAATCTCATTAGACTTTATACGTTTATTCACGCACGTAACTTTTGGATTACTCTGATTAGACTTATACTTTCATTCATGCATTATTTTTATTCACGCACGTAACTATTGGTTGAATCTCATTGTGCTTATTATTTTTATTCACGCACGTAACATATGGATGACTGTCATTGGGATTATACTTTTATTCACGGACGTAACGTTTTGATGACTGTCATAGGGATTATACTTTTATTCACGGACGTAACTTTTGGATGACTGTCATTGGGATTATACTTTTGTTCACGCATGTAACTTTTGGATGATTCTCATTGGGATTATACTTTTGTTCATGCATTTAACTTTTGGATGATTCTCATTTGGTTATACATTTATTCACATACTTAACTTTTGGATGGCTCTCATTGAGCTTGTGCTTCTGTTCACGCATGTAACTTTTGGATGACTGTCAATGGGGTAATACTTTTATTCACGCATGTAACTTTTGGATGACTCTCAATGGGGTAATACTTTTATTCACGCATGTAACTTTTGGATGTCTCTCAATGGGGTAATACTTTTATTCACGCATGTAACTTTTGGATGTCTCTCAATGGGGTAATACTTTTATTCACGCATGTAACTTTTGGATGACTCTCAATAGGGTAATGCTTTTATTCACGCATGTAAATTTTGGATGACTCTCAATAGGGTAATGCTTTTATTCACGCATGTAAATTTTGGATGACTCTCAATGGGGTAATACTTTTATTCACGGATGTAACTTTTTTGATGACTCTCAATAGGGTAATGCTTTTATTCACACAAGTAAATTTTGGATGACTCTCAATAGGGTAATCCTTTTATTCACGGACGTAACTTCTGGATGACTCTCAATAGGGTAATGCTTTGATTCACGCATGTAACTTTTGGATGACTCTCAATAGGGTAATGCTTTTATTCACGCATGTAAATTTTGGATGACTCTCAATGGGGTAATACTTTTATTCACGGATGTAACTTTTGGATGAATCTCAATAGGGTAATGCTTTTATTCACGCATGTAACTTTTGGATGACTCTCAGTAGGGTAATACTTTTATTCACGGATGTAACTTTTGGATGACTCTCAATAGGGTAATGCTTTTATTCACGCATGTAACTTTTGGATGACTCTCAATGGGGTAATACTTTTATTCACGGATGTAACTTTTGGATTGACTCTTAATAGGGTAATGCTTTTATTCACGCATGTAAATTTTGGATGACTCTCAATGGGGTAATACTTTTATTCACGCATGTAACTTTTGGATGACTCTCAATAGGGTAATGCTTTTATTCACGCATGTAAATTTTGGATGACTCTCAATGGGGTAATACTTTTATTCACGCATGTAACTTTTGGATGACTCTCAATGGGGTAATACTTTTATTCACGCATGTAACTTTTGGATGACTCTCAATAGGGTAATGCTTTTATTCACGCATGTAACTTTTGGATGACTCTCAATGGGGTAATACTTTTATTCACGCATGTAACTTTTGGATGACTCTCAATAGGGTAATGCTTTTATTCACGCATGTAAATTTTGGATGACTCTCAATGGGGTAATACTTTTATTCACGCATGTAACTTTTGGATGACTCTCAATAGGGTAATGCTTTGATTCACGCATGTAAATTTTGGATGACTCTCAATGGGGTAATACTTTTATTCACGGATGTAACTTTTGGATGACTCTCAATAGGGTAATGCTTTTATTCACGCATGTAAATTTTGGATGACTCTCAATAGGGTAATGCTTTTATTCACGCATGTAACTTTTGGATGACTCTCAATAGGGTAATGCTTTGATTCACGCATGTAACTTTTGGATGACTCTCAATAGGGTAATGCTTTTATTCACGCATGTAAATTTTGGATGACTCTCAATGGGGTAATACTTTTATTCACGCATGTAACTTTTGGATGACTCTCAATGGGGTAATACTTTTATTCACGGATGTAACTTTTTTGATGACTCTCAGTAGGGTAATGCTTTTATTCACGCATGTAAATTTTGGATGACTCTCAATAGGGTAATAATCTTATTCACGGACGTAACTTCTGGATGACTCTCAATAGGGTAATGCTTTGATTCACGCATGTAACTTTTGGATGACTCTCAATAGGGTAATGCTTTGATTCACGCATGTAACTTTTGGATGACTCTCAATAGGGTAATGCTTTTATTCACGCATGTAAATTTTGGATGACTCTCAATGGGGTAATACTTTTATTCACGCATGTAACTTTTGGATGACTCTCAATAGGGTAATGCTTTTATTCACGCATGTAAATTTTGGATGACTCTCAGTAGGGTAATACTCTTATTCACGGACGTAACTTCTGGATGACTCTTATTGGACTTACACTTTTATTCCCTCACGTAACTTTTGGTCAGATTATTCTCCGATTGATGCAGATGAAGTTTATTTTCACAAAAGCGAGGCAGCAAACAAATATGTCCAGTAGTCCGACTCAATAAGCATGTATCTTATGCAGGATGCTCAAGGAGTACTTTTCTCCCATGTTTTTTTTAACCCACTCAGTACGGCCAGCCCTCTCTTCTCCTCTACACAGACCCCTCGGATGTCCAGTGGGTGTCTGAATGACCCCACCTTTAGCTTCTGTCGTCAGAATTGTGGTATTCTTTGTCAACATTCACCTCTTCAGTATAAGAGCCTTCCGCTTGCAATATTTTGATGGTGGTAATTGGGGTGAAACGCTGTTAACGTCGTCTCTTTCGCCGTTCGTATGGAGAGAGTTAAAATATATATATTTTTTTTATTTATATATTTATTTTAACATCTAAAACAGTACTTGCCATACATTTGGTCAAGTTGCTTTCCCATTATTAGGCGACATGGTTATACGATACTTACGTTACATGTGTGTTGGTCAGATTCTTCCCAAAATCTTTCACTTCGTAATAAAATCAGCTACCCAGAGAAATATTACATAGTACAGTGATCAATCAATCCTTGTTGTTATTATGATTTGTGCTTGCGCTACCACTATACCGCTGCATTCGTTAACTGCAGCATGTAAAGAAACTACAGAAAATGTTCAGGGTAAAGCCGCCAAAAGGACTCCCGCCAGAGGAGACCCTGCAGCGCTGCCGGGTTACTTTGGTGGTGTTCAATGGCGCCTATTGTGATATAATTTATTTAGACCTTGTCTCGTGGATACGTGGAGACTGGCACACGTGTTGATGAAAATACAGCCATAGGAAAAAAAAAATCACAGCATTAGTCAGACTAGTTAGTGAAAAGTACCAACTCTCTTAGAGGGATGAATCACGACAGCACGATCTCGGACTTCTTTAAGTTTAATAAACATTCGAAACCCGCTATCACCTAGTTCTGGGTCTGACGCAATGCTCGCTGTACTGCTGCTATTTTCGGTTGGTTATTTTTTTTGTATTTCTTTTTATCACAACAGATTTATCTGTGTGAAATTCGTGCTGCTCTCCCCAGGGAGAGCGCGTCGCTATACTACAGCGCCACCCATTTTTTTTGTATTTTTCCTGCGTGCAGTTTTATTTGTTTTTCCTATTGACGTGGATTTTTCTACAGAATTTTGCCAGGAACAACCCTTTTGTTGCCGTGGGTTCTTTTACGTGCGCTAAGTGCGTGCTGCACACGGGACCTCGGTTTATCGTCTCATCCGAATGACTAGCGTCCAGACCACCACTCAAGGTCTAGTGGAGGGGGAGAAAATATCGGCGGCTGAGCCGTAATTCGAACCAGCGCGCTCAGATTCTCTCGCTTCCTGGGTGGACGCGTTACCTCTAGGCCATCACTCAGGGGTGGTAACCTTCGTTCCAAACAAAGGCACAGAACTGCAAGCCATTGTCGCTCAGCATTACCCATGGTCTTGTACACAGGGCAGTGATATCAAAAGCAACTGAAAAGAAAAGATCCTGTGACTACGTTTGTATGATGCTCAGTCATGTCCAACTACAACCATCAGAACAGTAGAGGAGGCAGCCGCTGTCCAAACTAATTGTCTGGGCTAGAATTTGATTTTAGTGGAGAGTGTCTTGCCCAGGTTGCATCCCCACTCTCTCGGCCAAGAAGGTTTGAGGCGACGGGGATGGTTCCTTCACAAAGGACTAAGCTGTAAATGATTCACCATGCCAATGAAGAAGGTGCTGATCATACAGAGTTCACTTTGCTGTTGGACCGACTGTAGGCTTGTGTCAATCTGTGATATAAGCTTTGGAGAACAGAAAAGTGCCTTACGACTACTACTACTATGAAATTTTATAGCGCTTATAGGGCTCTAAGCGCTGCACACACACACACACACACACACACATACGAGCACACACACACACTCCACAAGACAGTGAGAGATGGTATGGGTGCTAGTCTTTCGGATGAGACGATAAACCGACGTCCCGTGTACAGTATGCGCTAAGCGCACGTAAAAGAGCCCATGGCAAGCAAAAGGGTTGTCTCCGGCAAATTTATGTAGAAAAAGCAACATTAATAATGATTAAGCGTGCAGACACGTGCAGACATATAATTTATATGATAATCATTCTCCTCCTCCTCCTCCTCCTCATCATCATAATCATCATCATTAGCATCATCATCATCATTAACATCATCATCATCATCATGAAAGATGTCGCTGCACTGTGGCGACACGCTCTCCCGAAATTCACACAGAAAAATCTGTTATAACAAAAAGTAATCCAATACAATACAATGCAACGCAACACAACACAACACAGTACAATACAAAACAACCCAATACAATATGCAATACAGTGCAAAATGTTCTGCATTTGTTACATCGTCTGCTTGTGTGCAAGCTGATGGTAATCAATGATCAATCCTGGCTTGAAGTTGTCGCCCTTTGTGGAAATTGAAAGAGTGACTGTCAATGGTTTGATGTGTGATATATATATATATATATATATATATATATATATATATATATATATATATATATATATATATATATATATCGCCCTTGTATTGATGTACATTTGAGTGTATTGTTTCTTTGGTAAAGTTGGTTGTTGGGGACGGAGGGAGATTTTGTTTTAACACTTCGTGCGAAGACACACTGGTTTAGTATTTGTTTTGAGAGATCGTGATTCCTTTTCGTTTTGGTCAACATTCGCAGCATTGTTGGTTGTTATGCATCTCCACCTATTTGGACAAACTATTGAAGTAAGTGAGCTGCAAAAACTGACTGTTGAATGGCAGTATTCTAGTTTACCTATCAATGACGGATTCTGTTCGGGAATTCGAACGGAATCTGGTATTAGCATTGTTTGCATGTTCTTGGGAACAGTATTGCAGCATAATTCTGAGAACATGAATTATTAAAGTTCAAGACAGTATTACTATCATTCAGTTACGCAAAACGAATTCCTATTCTCTCTCTCTCCTCACTCTGTCTCTCTCTCTCCGTGATTTTTGCTATGTATGGTACATGTTACGAAGCATAGATTCTCTGGTTATAGGCCTGTTGTTAATTCGTCATTTAGTTAAGATAGATACTCTTTCTCGGGCATTTATCGTTTGATTATACTACTGATTCACCACCACCACCACCACCACCAATAAAGGTTGATTAATCATACTTATGGTTCGAATTAACGATTCTATTTTTCATTCTCCCCACTCGAACTCCTACTCCTCCGACCCCCCCCCCCTTTTTTTTAACGGTAATACTTGTAATAATGATAATAATAATGTACATCTATATAGCGCCCTTTCTCTCTAAGAGCTCAGGATGTTTTACATGAAATAGAAATATTACAAGTTACATAAAACATTCATGACCACTCTTTCTCAAAAACACCTCCCCCCTCCCCTCCCCCGCTCACACTCTCCCCCTCCCACTCTACATACATCCAAAGTGAGCTGACATTGGTGGTGTTGGAGAACATGGAAGCTGAGATTGCTTATAGATAGGTTTTAAAAAGATGAGTTTTTAGTGATGAGCGAAAAGCAGCAATAGAATCAGATGCACGGATATGATGAGGAATGTTGTTCCAGATGTGAGGAGCAGCAAAGAAGAAAGAACGTTCACCATAGGTTTTTGTATTGACACGAGGAAGTTTCAAAAGGTAACAGTCAGAGGAAGAGAGGAGATTTCTTGCGGGAGTGTAAACACTGATAAGGTCAGAAAGATAATCATGTAGGTCCTGCGGAGTGGAAAGCAGAATAGCAGGGACACGCAACTTTGTATTCAGTTCTTGCTTCAGTTATGCATTTTATCTTATTACTTTTTTTTAAACAATGGTGAAGTTTTTTTGTTTTTTTTTTCATCTTAAATGGATATTTTATGCTCCCTCGCATTGTGCCATCTTCAACAGTATCACGAACTTCTGCAGCATTATCACCGTCGGTCTCGTTATCGTTTTATCTTAATCCTTTTCGTAACGAATTGGATCTGACAACTGCATGAAACCATGACATTATTCGTGTGATTAACTATGGACTTTATATCTTGCTTTTGATTTGATTGTCTCTAACAATTGTCTCTAACTAACAGTCTTAACTTATTTTTGTTGCATGTGATGTCGAAATTTTAAAGTTTGATTGAGAATACTGAGAACCTTCACTGAAGTTCCGCATTGATTTCAGTTGCAAGGTACACTTTGTTTTCGCAGAATCTCTCTCTCTCTCTCTCTCTCTCTCTCTCTCACTCTCTCTCTCTCACTCTCTCTCTGTGTTTGTAATCAAATCCCAGATCGTGTCATATAAGAACTTGTTTTGAAAAGGTGGCATGTCACACATTTTACGTAACAGTTATGATTCTTTTTCGTAATTTGTCTTATATATATATATATATATATATATATATATATATATATATATATATATTTGGTCTTCTTGACCTGCCTATGTATCGCAGCTGTTGTGTGGACATTGTTCAGTGTTGCAGAGTTTTGGTGAGCGCCATGGTTTAAGTATTCTACAATGGTTTAATTCATCTTATGTGATATGGTCTGGTGCGGTGGTCAATTTGTGAACAGACAGAGGGCCTTACCTAAGAAACTAGGAGCCACTGACAAGTTTACTTCTGAACAGATATCTTACTGTTGTTGCTTTAATTTGCGGTCACAGTAATATACTCATTGATGTACTTATTTACGTGTATATTCACTATATTTATGGAGTGTATGTGTAAATTCATATTTACCTTGATCACTTTTTATTTAGCAATAGACGTTATACACTTACAGCCTGTTTATATTTTAATTGTGAACACTCGCGCACAACACTTAGATGCACAATTTCATGTTTGTTTCAGTCCTTAAACAAATAATTGGATGCATAATTTCGTGTTTACTTCAGCCCTTAAAACAAATCGGTCTGTTTTCATTATATTTCTAGACAATGTGTTGACACTTGGCATATTTCTGCTAATTGTGCGTTTGGTTGCTTTTGTATCTTTATCTGATGCTTAGCTTTAGTATTTCTTTTAGAATACATTTTAATGTTCAAGCTTGAAACAGCCTGCAACCGTTGCACACGTAGAATTATGAAAATGTTTTGGCCAAATCACCATATCAAACATTGAAATTCAGGAAACAACCTCTGTGCTGAACATCATTTCTGAGATAACGCGTAGAAAATAGCACTGGATAGGACACGTCTTATAAATCGAAGCCACCAGTTTCAGTTTCTCAAAGAGGCATTATTGCGTTCGGACAAAACAAATCCATATACGCCAGCCCACATCTGCTGGGCAGTAGCATAATCCAACGCGCTTTGTCAGGCCTTGAGTGCATGCATGTATATTTGTGTACCTTTCTCAGTGGATTTCCCCTGCAGAATTTTGCCAGAGGACAACCCCTTATGTTGCCATGGGTTCTTTAATTATCAGTGCAGCGAAGTGCGTGCTGCACACGGGACCTCGGATTATCGCCCCATCCGAATGACTAGACGCTCAGTTTTATTTTCCAGTCAAACTTGGGAGAAAGGGCCGGGAATCGAACCCAGACACTCACGGCCGATAAGAGTCTTTACCATTCCTGCCACCTTCCTCCTGCAGTGCAGTGCCGCCAGATACACTCCCTTGCAGTCCTTCCCTGAACACCAGGGGTTCTTATACATGAAACCTTTTTTTTATCTTCGGGGAAAACACGAAACTGTCAGCCAGTAGTCATGCGCACTGATGGCGAAACGAGAGCGAGGAAAGGGCAAGGGAAATAATGGCACTGAAAGGTAGAAAAATAACTGATGATAAGTCACTGGTTAAACGATCCTTACCAGGTAAGTGAGTCAGGCATCTACTTAGGAGATGTGATGTTGTGTATATGGATTTGTCCGAACGCAGTGACGCCTCCTTGAGTTTACTGATACTGATACCAGGAAAGTCAAGTTTAATCGAGGTTCTACCCTAGAAGAGGGCGCCCCGAAAGAATTATGATGATGATTTTTTTTTTTAACTCGCATCGACCGACTGACACGAGATACGAAGTAAGTGGCTGATCATCAGGGAAGCTGGGCGCGAACTGTCAGCCCAGAAACTGACTCGCACGCTCAAACAGTGTTTCTGAGATGGCGCCCTCTCTTGGGGAAGAAGGGCTGTAGCTTTTGGGAAAGCTTGCTGAGTAAGGCAGCACAACACACGCACACGCACACGCACGCACGTACACACAGAGACACGCAAACACAATCACACACGTATACACACAAACACACGGACACGCTTGTCACACAATACATAGTTTGGGTTTGGCTGATTTTTTTTTTTTTTTATTGTTTCGGTGTTGTTAAGATCCATATACATCTATTGTTGTTGGTGATCTGAAATAAAATCATATTCTAACAAAGCCAAAAGCGTTTATGTGTATATCTGTCTGTTTTCCTTCCACTGCATGCGTTTTAGTATCATCACAGGTACGAAACAATTATTTATTAAAATACTTACAACTCCTCTGAAATAATCACACACACACACACACACACACACACACACACACACACACACCAAAACAAACCAAAAAACAAACCAAAAAAAAATTCTCTCTCTCTCTCTCTCTCTCTCTCTCTCTCTCTCTCTCTATATATATATATATATATATATATATATATATATACGCACGCACAGAGAAAGAGAGAATCCGAACAGTACAACAAACTATTGTTCACGTATAACAATGCTAACCTAACCGTAGTGACAGTGGAGTGGTGGCTACGTGGTTAACTTCCCCGACCATGACTCCAAGATTCTTGATTCGACTCTCACGTGGTCCGGAATTAGTGCTAACCCCGCTCCACAGGACCATGAGGAACGGATGGCTGGACGCTAGTCCTTTTGGATGAGACGATTAAGCAAGATCTCGTGAGCAACATTCGCTTAGACAAAGGTTAAAAAACAAAACAACCAACAACAAATAAACAACATATGCGAGCCAACCCAACACAATACCATACTATGCTATGCATTGAAATACTACCCTATGCTATGCTATGCTATGCTATACAATGCGATACGATACGATATGATGCATCGAATCGCTTAACAAAGCAACATAACATAATATCACGCAATACAAAACACGAAGCATTGCAGGACGTAGCAGCATAGAATCAAACCCAACCCGCAAATAGAATAAAATAAAGATAATGATAAGAAAAAAAGTTTGGAAAAAAAAGCAAAAAAAAAAAAAAAAGCCAAGCGTGACATAAACCCACCCGTCGTTAAAACTTTCCCCCGACAAACGAGCAAAGAGGGCCATAACTCTCAGCTCCCAGCGGAAAGAGGAGAGAGAGTTATCCTAAGGTGTGTTTGGAAAGAAAATTGCCTGTGAAAGCAACCCCTCGCTACCAGTGGGGGAGCCAGCGCCTCAAGCATTTTGTCATCTGTCTCCACACCATGTATAATATATCTGCATTCGTATGACTCTAGCAGGCGTGCGTACCGAGAGACACTAATATGACTGTGTTTGTGAGAGATATGTAGTGGAGGTGTGGGGGTGGGCAGTTTGTGGGGTGTGGGAGGGGGGAGGTGGAAGGTGTTTTTTTGTTTTGTTTTGTGTGTGTGTGTGTGTGTGTGTGTGTGTGTGTGTGTGTGTGTGTGTCCTCGCGTGATTGCAGGCTCTCAGTCAGCTTTTGTGTAACTCTGTGTGTGTGTGTGTGTGTGTGTGTGTGTGTGTGTGTGTGTACGTACGTACGCGCGCGCACGCGCGTGTTCGAGTACGCATACCCAGGTGCACAATGTATGCCTTATTGAAATTCTGTGTGTTTCTTTGCGTTACTACACAGAGACAACGCCATGCCAAACAAAGACAGATCAAATGTTTTAAAGATTTAACGATTCAGAGAGACAATCTTTTCCCCTTATTTATTTATTTAAAAAATCTTTTTATACTCTTTTGGGGTGTGTGGAAGATACAGGAAAACATGAAGAACCGATTTCAATGGTTTTCCTCGTATTAACTAAAGTGGAACAGCGGTGAAAAGAAGAACCAACGTTTAGAAATTTGAAGTCAAACAAACAAAAGCAACTAACTAAAACTTTTACCAAAATCAATTTGCCCCAAAACTCGTAAACACACTTTTCACTTTAAGTCCAGAAGTATGATACACACCATGAGCATTGATAGGTGTGAGCAGGATTTTCTAGGTATTGATGTATTTCCATTTACAGCTCCCTTTTTTTTCCTGATTCTCCCAAAACTGCGTAAAGGGCTTTCATTTTAGAGGAGCGTATAAAGTGGTATAGTTCTGTGCAATAAATCGTATAGAGTGGACTCGTGGACGTTTTAAAAAGAGAAATATAAATGACAAAGAAGAGATTACATGAAAACATAAGACACTGACAACATATAATTCATATCCCTAAAAGGCAAAACAGCCGGTAACTAAACTGGCCCCTCCCATTTTTTTTTTTTTTTAATAAGAAAGAAAAAAAAGCCAAAGCCACCATAGTACTGCACCCATCGGCATCGGGGAAGAAAATTCATATCCACCGTGTCCAGGAGCCAGTTGCATTGCTCGGACGGAAGAGCCTAGTATGGTCGTAACCCGCTACTAACTGTGTATAGTATGAAACAAAGCAATGGCGTAGTTCGTTCACACGTAGGCATTTAGTCACGTGTAACTGTCAAAAAGTTTAAACTGGCACCAGGGCTCGGCATCGGAAGGCGCGGGAGGCCCGGGGGGAGGGGGTGGTGCGGGGACGAGAGGGAGAGACCAAACCCATGATCTCCATTACACAGTTTTAAGTCTTCCCCGACTGAATTCAGGGGTACTCCGTGGTTGCAGTGAGGAAAACCGAAGTGAAGGACCTTGCTCCAAGAAAAACACAACGCCATGTCGAACTCAGATCAGTGACCAACACATGATCAGATATCAAAACCCCTTTCCCGAACTGGCCGCTTCTCCCCGCATCCTGTATAATTACTGTTGAGAACGAAGGGAAAGAAAGAAAGGAAAGTAACACCGTAACACCCTCAAAAAAAGAGAAAAAAAAAGAAAAAAAAGAAAAAAAGAAAAGAAAGGAAAGCCACAAAAGAAAGGAGGAAAAGAAAAAATGAAAACAAGACAAAAGTTAATGAAAGAAAGAAAGCAGAAAGAAAGCAGGAATGAATGGGTAAAGAAACCAGAAAACGGAGAAAACAACGGCAGCTATGCCAAAAGGATTCTTTCCTCCTTTTCTTTAATAAAAAACAAAACAAAAAAAAACCCAAAGCAAACGAACGAACGAAGGAAAGAAAGAAAGAAAGAAAAGAATAAGTGGCGAAACAAGAAGACAACGACCAGAACTTGTGTACCTATGTCAAGCGGTTAGTTTTGTAATTAATCAAGATAGATAAATAGATAGATAGATAGATAGATAGATAGATAGATAGATAGATAGATAGATAGATAGATAAATAGATAGACAGATAGATAGATAGAAAAAGAAAGAAAGAAAGAAAGAACGAAAGAAAAAAAGAGAGAAAGCAATGAAACAATAAAAGAAAGACCATGAACTTGTGCAACAATGTCAAACGAACTTCTCTCTCTCTCTCTCTCTCTCTCTCTCTCTTCGGAGGTTTGGGAACGAGGGTTGCAGGGAGGGAGGGAGGGACCTTGAGATGATTGAGGGACATTGAGATGATTACCAGACAGAAAGTTAGAAGTTCGCGGTGACAGGAAGGGTACTAAAGGAAGAATCACAACATAAAGAACTGCTGGGCCAATAGAAAATAAGGAGAATTTTTTTGTTTTTTTTTTGTTTTTGCTCGCGAGAGGACATTCTTCAGAGGACTGGGGAGAGAAGGAATCCTGTTCATGATGATGATGATGGTAACAATGATGATGATTATCATTGTTGTTGTCATAAAAATGATTCCAGAAACGCGCTTTCGGCATCACACGTAGAGGAAAGGAAGGTACCTTAACAATATTATGTTCCTGTAATGATTTGCCGACACGACAATGATCTATTATTTCCCGCTGGTCTGTCTGCTTCTGTTATGTGTCAGTAAGAACAAGAAGAACAAAAAGAACAAGAACAACAACAGCAACAACAACAAAAAAACAACAACAACAGCAACCTCAAGAAGAAAACAACAGCAGCAACAACAAGACTGAGAAAGAAGAAGAAGAAGAAGAAGAAGAAGAAGAAGAAGAAGAAGAAGAAGAAGAAGAAGAAGAAGAAGAAGAAGAAGAAGAAGAAGAAGAAGAAGAAGAATTTTTTAGTCGTAGCGCACAAAAGAAAATTCTTCTTCTGCTTGTGCCTGAACTCCCTCTGTGTGTATATGCAAGCAGAAGATCAGTTGTGCACGTTAAAGTGAACGTGGGAGTTGCAGCTCACGAACGAAGAAGAAGGACAAAAAGATATTTTTTAGTCTTAGCGCACAAAAGAAAATAATTCTTCTTCTTCTTCTTCGTTCGTGGGCTGCAACTCCCACGTTCACTCGTTCGTACATGAGTGGGCTTTTACGTGTATGACCGTTTTTACTCCGCCATGTAGGCAGCCATACTCCGTTTTCGGGGGTGTGCATGCTGGGTATGTTATTGTTTCCCTAACACATCGAACGCTGACATGGATTACGGGATCTTTAACGTGCATAACTGATCTTCTGCTTGCGTATACACACAGAGGAGGTTCAGGCACAAGCAGGTCTGCACATAATTTATGTTGACCTGGGAAATCGGAAAAAATCTCCAACCTTTACCCACCAGGCACCCGGTTACCGAGATTCGAACCCGGGCCCCTAAGATTCAAAGTCCAACGCTAAAGTAATTCAGATCTGTTCGATTACTTCGATGTAGTCTGTTGATCATCTGTTTCATTCTGATCCGTGTCAGTCCCAGCACTGGAATGAAAGTAACACAGGTCTGTCTGTTAAACCTCTCCACTTTCCCTTCTGCATGATCTGTTAATCGTCTGTGCAGCTTAGACAGAACAGAGCATGGTAAACGACTGGAACTGTAATGGACAGGTACTGATTAGATATGCAGAAAAGTAGTGGAGGAGGAGGAGGAGGTGGAGGAGAAGACAGCATCACTGTGGAAACATGCTGAAGTATGCAGGTGACGCTGGAAAAGAAAGAAAGAAAGAAAGAAAGAAAGAAAGAAAGGAAAAAAAAGCGAAAGGTTTATTTGGGAAGAATGCAGCTCCAATGCGTCCTCAACTTTTGTTTGCCTGCGCGAGTTTGTGGGGTTCGTGTATGTCTGTCTGTCTGTCTGTCGGTCTTTGACTGTAGTGTTATTTTCGATGATCTGTCTGTTTGTCTGTCTGTCTATCACTCAGCCACCCAACACACGCTTCTGTCTGTCTGTCTGTCTGTCTGTCTGTTTCTCTCTCTCTCTCTCTTTTCGCTCCGAGAACTGAGTATAGAAGGAATTAGGCATTCCACTGCCCTCATTCGTGTGTATATAATTATATATTTGTACATATATCTATCTATCTATCTATGTATGGAGATGCGCGCGCGCACGTGTGTGTGTGTGTGTGTGTGTGTGTGTGTGTGTGTGCTCTGCACTCTATCTGTCTCATAACCCTCCACCCACCTCTCTCCCCACTGTCTCTGCCATCTCTCCTACCACTTTCTCCACCCCCTTCAAAAATACAGAACACCACCCATCACATCCCCCCCTCCCCCCCATCCCCCTTCACATTTGCTGTCCTGTTAATCCCCAGCCGATCTCGTCCACACACCACGACCAAGACTACTACTACTACTACTACTACTACCACCAACTAGAGCCTCTGTTTGCTACTCTACACCTCTACTACTCATACTCTCAGCCTTGCACAAGCAGCGTGGAAGGCGTAGCCAGCACACCACAACCAGAATCCTACACGAGGGGTGATTTTTCACGAACTATTTTCGCTGCCAGCCGGCGCGGCGGAAACGCTTCCTTGTGCCGCTATGCAAGCCGCACGTGAGTCGCCGGTCGGAGTCGGGGGCACCCCCTCCCGATGCACGAAGGGAGTATTGGATTCTTGCGCGCGTTGTCTTGATGGCCAACCTCCTGCCTGGAGCAGAATGGAACTGGGCGGTAATGGGGCAGAAGAGGTGTTTCTCAGGCCTTCCAATTTGTCGACATTTCTTTTTTTTTTTTTTTTTTTTTTTTTTTTTTTTTTTTTTTGAGGGGGTGGGGGGCTGGGGGGGGAGGCAAGGGGGTGGGGGTGGGTTGAGGGACTAAGAGGCTGCAAGAGATGGCTAATAAAAATATGTATAAAGGGGGGGAAGAATTGCTAAAGGTGTGGGTTGGGTGGATTGGTTGGTGGTGATGATGGTGGCTGAGGGTGGTGTTGGGGTGGGATTAGTAAGAATTAGGGAAAAGAGGGATAAGGAAGGGAGACACAGAGAGAGAGAGACAGACAGACAGACAGGGACTGAGACAGGGACAGACAGAGAGAGAGAGAGAGAGAGAGACAGACAGACAGACAGACAGACAGACAGACAGAGGGAAACAGTGAGAGAGAGAGACTGCAGACTGAAGATGCTTTATTCACATTAGGCCTCAGCCCCTCGTGAAGGGGAATGTGAACAATGTCTAACGAGCTATAATCATGAACATAAGGACTGTATAAGATACAGAAATAAATGTTACAAATCTTTGATCAGATTTAGAAACAGCGATTTCTCTATACTTACAGGCTTTATAAAGATAAATAGACCCATTTCTAACAACACTATCGTCAGTACAAGATAAAAATAAAGTCAATTTAAAGAGACAGGGGTGTCGATAATATTTGGGCCGAATATATTTCTCTCTAATATTTTTGAGTGCTTCGCAACTGATAACAAAATGCACTTCATCTTCCTTTGATTGTTTAGACATAGGGCACATTAGATCAGAATCTCTAACTAAAGTAATGCACAGTCAAATCAGAGATACCTAGAGAGAACACTGAACACTGAACACTGAACACTTTAATGTCAATAGCTTTACAGCCCTAATGACATGGGGGTTCATAATACAAATAACAACATGCATCAATAGTAATAATATTGATGAAAACCAAAACCAAAACGAAATCAATCAATCTGTGCAACAAAGTGCAGTTCGACCATCCATTCAAAGTAATGGCATGTAGTGAGAAATAAAAACAAAAACATATATAAATGTATAACATAAATATTTTCCATATGAGAGTGACAACACAGATTTCACTTTTCACAATGAGCAACACCTGATACTATTTTATTATTGTTGAGTTTTTTTTCGTCGCATGTTATTCGCTTCTGCAATATATTTTGCAAGTGACTGTAGTGAAGTTTCCTGATTTAAATTAAGCACTCCAAAAATATCTTCATACTTTGCTGAATTTGTTTTAAATACAACACATTTTTCTCGAATATCGTCATAAGCTTTACAACTAAACAAAAAATGTAACTCATCCTCCCTTGAATGACCGCACATCGGACAAGGGGAGAGTAACGAGGGCTCAGTCTGAAACCACTTTTCATAAGCATTCAAACCAATCGTTCTCGTTCTAAATCTGGCGAGACTTGTTCGGTGCCACTTGTTTGTCACGACTGTGATATATTTTTCTGTTTGAAATATACTTTTAAAACTATAAAACCATCTATATTTCTCAGTGCTTTCCATTTTACAGTGCCAATTCTGTTTATATGAAGCAATTAGCCTATCTTTGAATTCTGAAACAAATCCTTCTACACATCCAACTCCCTGACACATCCACACAATCCCAAATCCATTTACAGTTAATGTCTTCTTTACAAAATATACCCAGTTTTCCTTCCCTCTCTCATGTTCATTTACTAACATTTCATACGCCTGCTTACATAATCTCGATGTGGGTAGCCTTATTAATTTTAACCAATATTTTATACATTTCACACATGATTTAATGTATAATGGGTATCTACCACTTTCTCCATATAATACAGTATTTGAAGCATGTAATGGAACATTTAAAAAACGTTTAATAGCTAATGTATGTACTTTTTCTAAATCTTTGTTATCAGAAAGTCCCCAAATTTCGGCACTGTATGTTATCATTGGTTCTATTTGAGTATCAAAAAGTTTCCAAAATATATATGAATCTATCGAGCCTAACTTACGTAAACACCTTAAGATTTCTATAACCCCCTTCTTCCCCTTTCTACAAATTTCTGCTACTGTCCTTGTCAAACTCAGCTTAGTTGTAAAAATCATACCAAGATACTTATAAGCATTAGTTACCTTCACTTCATCAGTTCCATAGTGCCATTTTTCATATCTAGATAAGTAACCACCTTTTCTAAACACAACTACATTTGTTTTCTCAAGATTAACTTTTAAAAATAATCTATCTGCTTCTTGCTTTAATATGTTCAGCTGATTTTGAAGTCCTATGGCCGTGTCAGACAAAAGAATTACATCATCTGCAAATAACATGAGAAACAGTTCAACAGCCCCAGGGATCATTTGAATCCCATGTCTTCCTTTTTTCGTTATCTCTCCTGCCAGTTCATTAATAAAGAACGAAAACATCATAGGGCTCAACAGACATCCTTGTTTTACGCCACGTGGGCAATCAAATACATCTGAATATACACCCTTCTCACGTACACACGCTAAAACTGCATCATATACACCACGCAGTGCCATATAAAGCTTACCATCAACACCAGTTTTACGTAACACATTCCATAAACTATTTCGATTCACAGAGTCGAAGGCCTTCTGAAAATCTACAAAAGCAACATACAATTTTCTATTTTTTAATAAATGTGTTTGTACAATTGCATACAATGTGAAAATGTGGTCAATGGTGCTGTAACCTGATCGAAATCCAGCTTGCTCTTCAATAATCTTTTCTTCTCGTTCAGCCCATTTAGTTAATCTTCTATTTAAAATGTAAGTGTAAACTTTACTAATGATACTTGTAAGTGCAACTCCACGGTAATTATCTGGAATATTTGGGTCTCCCTTTTTGTGAATAGGTATGATAATCGATTTTGCCCAATCTGTTGGAAAGATTCCATCATTGAAACATCTGTTAAATAAAAGCACCAGAAAATCAACAATATCTGTATTTGCCTGCTTTAACATTTCACTCAATATTTTATCTGGGCCTGCACTTTTACCTGGTTTTAAATTGTTTATGCTATCAATTACTTCTTGCCTGCTAATTGGGTCATTAAAACAAGGTTCTTCAAAATCACCAACCTCCTCTACTACCTCATCTTCTGTTTCAGTATTAGCATTACCTACAAATACACTAGAAAAATGGTCATACCATTGCTGAGCACTAATATTATTATAAACAAATGCCTTTCTATTTACAGATCTTACTGTTGCCCAAAACAGATTTGAATCTTTGATTGATGATTTTAATTTCTGTAACCTTAGCTCCTCAAATTCACGTTTCTTTCTTCTCTTCAAATAAACATATTCCTTCCTTTCCTTTACAAATGTTTCTTTACGTACTCTTTTATTCTCTTCAGTTTTACATCTCTGGAAACTTTTAAGAAGGCCTCTGACCAGTCTTTTCTTCCTCTTACACTCATCATCAAACCAATCATTACATTTCTTCTGTCCTCTACCAACTGTTCGAATCATACATGCAGCTGCTCCATACAATGCACATGAAAACAATTTGACACAGGCATTAACATCAACATTTAACATGTTATAAGCATTCTGTAAACACTCCTTAAACTGACAACTGTCCAACTCATCCTTATATACATGCACATTTTCCTCAGACCACACTATCCTTTCTTCTCCTTTTTGAATTGAGTCAGATTCTTTTTCAGTACTTAATCTATTTATGTAGGACAATTCGACTGGCAGATGCCATGAAAATAAACTATCACCAATACATAAATTACAACTATCTAATAAGCAGTCAGAAACAAGAAAATAATCAATGACACTACATCCTTGGGGAGAAACAAAAGTAAAATCGCCATCTCGATCCCCATTACAATAACCATTCAAAATTACAAGTTCAAACAAAAAGCAAAAGTCCAACAGGGATTTCCCAAAATTATTTATAGTAACATCCTTTGAACAACGTGAATCTCCCTTCACATTTTCCCAATCCAGATCAAAAACATTGATACCCATATCTTCACTTTTGGTCTGCTCACAACCTGTACGTGCATTCAAATCACCACAAACAATAACATACACATCCTTATCTTGCACAACCTGCAGCAAACATTCTTCCAAAATCAATACTCCATCGTTTAATTCTGTTTCGTTGTACAGTGGACCTCCTTCGGGTACTATGTAAGCTGCAACAAAAAGAACATCTTTATCAACATTAAAAACTCTTCTATCAACGTTAATCGCTACAGTGTTCGCACAGTTTAAAGAAATTTCTTTCACAAATTGTTTCAAAGTATTTTTTATTAACACTAAAACTCCTCCCGATTTTCTCCCTTGTCGTGACATTTTCTTTGCAGGAGCAAAAAACTTTAGATACTCTGGAAAAATGTTACCGTAATCAAAGGACGAATCTAGAAATGTTTCAGTTAAACAAACAAAATGAAAAGTATTGACATAATTTATAAATGAAACATCAGACAATTTTGTATAAAGATTCTCCACATTATAATTTAAAAACTTCCAATATTTAGGATGGTCGAGCCTGGCCTATTTGTTTCTGGCCCGCAAGTGTCTATCACTGCCACTGCCACTGCCAGGTGACTTGCCGGACTGGTTGCCCCAATGAGCGCCAAGCTCAGTCTGTCTATTGGCCACACCGCGCCGTCCGCCACGTGCAACAGCGGGAGTACCCCTGACGTCATGACGGGAATTCCCGCCCCCTCTTCTCACCACGGAGTCTCCCGTACCACGCAGGGAATGCCGGTCGTCACCGCCAACACCGCCTCTGGCCAACCGCTGAGTCGCTGGCGAACCCGCTACGTCACAGCGGGACCCCCCTCCACCACTGCTGTCCCTGTCACGCCGCTCGGGTGAAGACCGGGTGCTGCTGTCATGTGTTGGCGTACCCCCTCCTCCGCCGGCCGCTCCGGAGTCCTGCTGCTTGCTGCCCTCTGAAGTAGATGGTGTGCCGTCCACACCGCACGTGGAGACCGTGCCCGGGATCAGCTCACCGCCACGTTGACCTTGGCCTCCAGCCTGGCTGGGTAACAGCACGTGCCGTGTACTGCCTGTGTCTCCTGACACACGCGCGCTGTCCTGCTGCCCTCTGTTGTCAGTGCCCGACGCTGCCACATCGGCGTAGGTGCGGGGATCAGGAAGAGCCGGGCCGATCACCATCTTCCCCCTCCTGAAGTACGCCCTCTTGCCGTCCCTCTTTGCTTCGGCGACCATGTGTGCTTGGGCTCTGGTCAGGTCGTTCGCCACTCCAATGCCTTGCTGTTTCAGCTTCTCCCGGATGGCTCTGTCCGTTAGTAGGGACATCTTGTCCCTCCAACGACTGAAACGGACGATCATGGGCCTTGGTTGTCCATCCCTAGCCTGACCAACACGATGAGCCCTCACTATATCGTCAGAGGTCCATTCCTTCAGACCATCGATACTGTTGAGTGCATCAACCACAGCAATCACACATGTGTCAAAATTTTCACGTTCACTACTGTAGGGAATTCCAAAAATCCGTAGATTGTCTCTTCTTGAATGCTGTTCTAACGTGTCAATTTCTGATCTCAAGTGTGTAATTTCTTCCTGCATATCGTTCACTGATGTTCTCATCTCTCTGGTTTCCTCTCTTCTGTCTATCATCTCTTTGTGCAGATCAGTCATATCTACCGACAGACAAGACACTGTTTCTGTTATTTCTCTCTGTTCTCTTTCTAACCTGTCACATCGCTGATTGATTTCAACACATTCGTTCTTCACTTGACTCAGTTCAGCTATTATGTTTCCTAGATCAGACCTGATGACACTGGTCTGTTCTTGAAGCTGTTGCTGTACTGCCTGCATGATCTTCGCCACAATGTCATCAGAGTTGACTGCCACAGGTGTTGGTTCCGACATTTTTTGATCTCCCTGAGTCGATTGGTCCGTACTATTCGGTCCGGGGTTTTCCTCCACGTCACCGCTGAGGCGTAAACGCCACAGGCCGAACACTGTGTTGATCGCGCACGCTGTCAAAACAATTGCTGTCACGTGCAGAATGCACGGGCTTCCACTGATGTTGTCACTGACACCCTTTTCTAACACACCTCCGTCCCACAATGTAGTCCCATACACAGATGTTTCGGTGTTTAAGTACACGTATTTCTGACTTAGCATTCTTTCCACGTTTCGCCCAAAGCTAGCCAAAACAGCAGCAAACAAACCACAGGAAACAAATGCCAAGATAATGTCGCTTGCTGACACACAGCTTTCATCAGTCAATTTTCTGCTCATGTTACTGTTCCGCGTAGGAATATAAAACTTTGTTGACATACCTTGCTGATGAAAAAGTCCAATTCTCGCTCTCCACGTCCCTAAGTCACACATTTTGTTTCGCTTTAACATACACTAATACACTACACGTCATCCGATAAGAAAGTTTTGCAGTAGAAGTCCCTGGAAACTGTCCAATGTCCATAAAACAACAGAGTACTTCACAGAACCTGCCATCTTGTCGCCATCTTGAATTTGCCCAGAGAGAGAGAGAGAGAGAGACAGAGACAGAGACAGAGACAGAGAGACAGAGAGAGAGACAGAGAGAGAGAGACAGACAGACAAACAGACAGACATACAGACAGACATACAGAGACAGAGAGACAGAAAGAGATGGAATGGGCAAAGAAACAGAGACTAAAAACATTATGTATTTTTGTTTTTCTTTTCTTTTTTTCAAAAGGCCTTGTTCTTAAGTATGATGAGCCATTTGATCGCTAATATGACTGCCAGTCTTCCATTCATTTTTATGCACGGCTGTCATCTATTAAAGCATTTCTTTTTTTTGGCTTTTCCCAACGCGTCTGTTTTCTGTTGCAATTCAGCTGAGAAGAAAATTGTGATTATTGTTGCCGCATAGTCGGGAATTTACGATTCCTATATATAGAATATAATGCCTTTATCAGCTTAAATTAAGAAGAAAGAAGTTGATACTGTTGCTGCATAATCGGAAATATCCTATTCCTGCATTTTGTTTAGCTACACTGGTTTTTCGGGGTGAACGCAAGGGTTAGTTCCGGGATCAAACTGGACTTTTTTAATTTCTATTTTTGTACATTCTACACAGTTGTGTGAACAGACTGAATAAAGTAGCCAGCCCCCTCAGTTTATCTTTCTGATTCTAATTTCATTTGCCAGCTCTGTCTGATCATGAGAAGGTGCGACAGAGTGCACAAGCTGGCTGGTACATAAATGTAACTAAGTGTAGAATAGTTCAATACATTACAGTGCATGAGACATCAGTACAGTACAGTACAGTACAGTACAGTACAGTACAGTACAGTACAGTACAGTACAGTTTCAGTTTCAGTAGCTCAAGGAGGCGTCACTGCGTTCGGACAAATCCATATACGCTACACCACATCTGCCAAGCAGATGCCTGACCAGCAGCGTAACCCAACGCGCTTAGTTAGGCCTTGAGAAAGAAAAGAAGAAGAAGAAAAAAAGAAGGAAAAAAAAACAACAAAAAAAAAACAACTACTACTACTAATAATAATAATATGTATAAGGCGCAAAAACTTGATGAAGTCAACTATAAGCGTACAAAAATAAAAAACAAAAAACAACAACAACAAAAAACACAACAACAACTAAACTAACTAACTAATAATAATATAATTAGAAAAAGAGAAGAAGAAAGAAATAAATAAATAAAAAAGACAACAATGATGATAAATAAGCAAATAAATGTAAAAAAAAAAAAAAAAAAAAAAAAAAGCAGACACACATTCACACATACACACACACATGCATAACAGATATGCACCAAACATGCAGTTTCACAGATATGAAAGCACAGTCAAATACACATAAACGTACATGAGCCCCAACACACACACACACACACACACACACACACACACACACACACACACTACCCTGTACCCCCTCTACCCACCTCCACACACTCATTTCTAGGCTACGTATCGCAGCTTCCACGGCACACACACATACGCCCATATTCCCCACCCCCAACCCCACACACATATATACAAAGATATATATATATATATATATATGCACACCCGCACGTTCCAATATTCCGTTGCTCCCACAGTGTAGGCATGCATACACACACATACCTCATCCTCTACCCCTCACCCCCTGTCCTCCCTGTCCCCCCCCTTACCACCACCCCCCCAACACACACACACATACGCACGTGCACAGAACTCTCCTGACACTTGTGTACACTTACACCCTCGCGCATGCACAAACGCACACAAACACACAGACCCACACACACATACACACACACAGAGGCTGCCACTGATTGGCCGCAAGAGGGATGGGACAAGATCTCTGATGCCAAGAACGTGGCGTCTAGTGTGTTGCTCAGTCTATTGTATTTGGAAAAGCCCACAGAGACTCTGTTTCGTTTTGAAGAAATTTGCGCAATGCTGGTTTGGAAATGATGCCAATATTTGTTTGATTTGCAAAGCATCGTGCTCTACCTTTAATGCTAGACTTACGGCCGCTCACTCTCTCTGCTTTTATTTCTTTGAGGCGATCGATGGTCTGATGGCCTTGTACCTGTTCTTTTTTTATATTCTTGGACTTTTCTGAGGATTTCCGATTTTCCTAGATGTAGGCCGCTCGTTGTTGTTGAGTTACCAGCAAGTCTGTCAGCTCGCTCATTTCCCTTAACACCTGCATGTCCCGGGCAGTATGACCATGTGAGTTTTTTAATCTGAAAGTTGAGCATTGCCTTATGCCACTCTCGGCTTCCCATTCTGTTTTCAATTTTCTGTATGAGGTTCATTGAGTCGGTTAGAATCATGGCATGTTGGTTTCCGGGCGTATGGATGGACGATAGCCACTGGAGGGCTTGTGTCACAGCTTCAACTTCCATCGTTAGGCTGGAGGTTGTGACTTTGTAGGCAGCGTTCTCTTCCCTAATTGTTTTTCCATTTTGTTTCGCAGTGAATCCCCAACCGGATTGGTCTTTGGTGACTGAGCCATCTGTGTGTGTGATGATGTCCTCTTCTTTACTGTTTTCTTCTATGAGTAGCTTCACTTCCGCATCAGTTTTGCCCTCTGGCCATTCCCGACAATGTCTTCCTAGAGTGGGTGAAATGGCTGTATAGATGGTTGAGGTTTTCGGGGTTTTTCTCCCATTCTTTTGTTTCTTTTAGGTCTTGTGGTCGGCATACTAGCTGGATTGAGTCTTCTGCTTGCCCCATCCATGATCTTCCTCGTTTCTAGACGGCTGCCTTTTGGTTCTTTGACTGTGTCATGCAGTGGGTTTTGAGGGTTTTCTAATGCTTTGAAGTAGGTGTTAACCTGTTCTAACTTGTTTCTGGCCTGCACTGAAGGAAGGTCAAGCAGGTATCGCGTGGTTTCTGTGGGTGTGTCTTTTGCTGTTCCAAGGATCAGCTTCATAGCTTCATTTGGAACTCTTTCTAATTTTAGGAGGTTGCTTTGAGATGGTGTTGTTAGCCCAAGTCCGTAGTCCATCACACTGAGGACGAGTGATTGGTATAGCAGGAAGAGGTGGCGTTGTTCAATACCTTTGGTTGCCATTGCTTTTAAGACTAAAAGGAATTTTTGCATTTGAGAACAGTATTTTCCGTATGTTTTCTGAAGGTCAGCATCCTGTCGAACTGTATTCCTAGGTAGCGTAGGCATTCGGTTTTCTCGATCTGAATCTCGTCGAATGACACAGGTGGTGGTGATTTGCTCGCAGTTCGGTTGTTGAGGGTGCACAGCAACGTTTGGGCTTTCGCTGGATTGATGGAAGATCCTGTGTCTTTGCACCATTGAGCAATATTGTTTAGTTGTTTCTGGACGGCTTTAGTTCTTTCCTGGGCATCTTTCGAAGTTTTGAAGACCAGGCCATCATCCGCAAGAGTAAACACCCGAGCTATTCCATTGTTGTTTAAGTCTGCAAGGCCCTTCGTGTAGACGTTGTAGAGGACAGGAGAGAGCGGAGACCCTTGTGGCAGTCCCATGGATAGTTCAGAAGGTGCAGACATCCAATCTCCGAAGCATAGGACGACGGTTCTTTCCTGAAGCGCTGCTGCTATCCATCTTGTCAGTGTCAAATTTACTTCATACCACAGTAGCAGCTCCATGAGGTGCGCAAACTGGACTTTATTGTAGGCATCTTCAAGGTCGATTGCTACTGCTAGTGTTTCTTCTTTTCTTTGAAATCCTTCATATACCTCATATGCAAAAGCAGCTGCATTTTCCCATGTAGACTTGCCTGTTCTGTAACCACCTTGATTTGAAGGGAGAATGTGCCTGTCTCCAAGATCCCTTGCAAGTTTCCTGGCTATCATGCGTTCCATGAGCTTTCCAGCAATGTTTTGCATGATTAGGATTCGGTAGCCGCTTACCTGACGATGGTCCTTTCCTGGCTTTGGTATGGGTATTAAGAAGCTGTGTGTCCAGTCCTCCGGCACATGTCCATTTAGGAAACTGTTTTGATACAGATTGAAAAGTTTGCTTCTGTCTTCTTCCGATAGCTCCTTGATGTTCGAGTAGCGAACTTTGTCTGGGCCAGGAGCCGATTCTTTCTTGCATTTGGCTATTGCTTCGTCCCATAACTTCGATCCTGCATTAAGGTCTCCACAGATAATGACTGAGTCTCCAAATTCGTTCTCTATTTCCTCTAAAAAGGCCCAATCCTCTTTTGTTGTGCAGGTTCCTGGGTGAACATAGGCATTGATGAGCACTATGCTTTTTGTGAATTCCGTCAGGTTTACAGTACAGTGGAATATAATGCAGTAGGATACAAGTTCAGTACAGCACAGTGTGGATCAGTACAGTACATTACACAACAGAACAGGGTGTACAGAGCAGAACGGAACAGAACCGTGGCAGAACAGAATAGCACAGCACGTTACGATTCAGAATGGAACAAATCAGAACAGTTTAAAACAGTACGGAACCATAGAGTGCTGTAACTGACAGTGCAATGTATTACAAAACAGTGCAAATAGCTTAGCACAGTACAACACAGTAGAGCACAGTAGAGTATAATACAGTAGAGTACCGTGCATACAATGCAGTACAGTACACATATTTCTTTTCTTTTCTTCTTTTTTTTTGGGGGGGGGGGGTGGGGGGGGAGGGGGCAGGGGGGGTGCGGAGGAGTCGGAGGGGGGGGGGGGGACCAGGAGGCTGCAAGAGATGGCTTATGAAAATATATACTGTAAACCTGACGGAATTCACAAAAGCATCGTGCTCATCAATGCCTATGTTCACCCAGGAACCTGCACAACAAAAGAGGATTGGGCTTATGAAAATCTGTATGAAGGGGGAAATTGCTTAAGTTGTGGGTTGGTGGTGGTGATGGGGTGGAGGGATTAGTAGGAATTAGACAATTAGAATTAGGGAAGATAGACAGAGACACAGAGGGACACAGAGAGAGAGGTGAAAGGTGCTAATAAACAGAGATGAAAAACATGTTATTCTTAAGTTTTTTTTCTATAGGCCTTGTTCATAACTGAACATGATGAGGTATTTGATTACTAATATGACTGCCAGTCTCCTTTCATTTTTATGCACGGCTTTCAAATATCAAAGCTTTTTTCTTTTCTTTTCTTCTTTTTTTTTTCCACCGCGTCTATTTTCTGTTGCAACTCAAGAAGAAAGGAACTGTGATCGGGGCTGCATATAATCGGAAATTTCCGATTCCTGTTTGTTGAATATAATGTATTTGTCAGCTTCACGGAATTTTCCGGGGTTGACGCTGGGGTCAATTCCGGGACAACCTGGACTTTTAATTTATTTCTATATTTTACATTGCACAAACTTGTGTGAACAGACTAAATAAAGTAATCAGCAACCCAATTAACCAGTCTGTTTCTGATTTTAAATTTGGCAGCTCTGTTTCATCTGGAGAAGTGGCAACCTAGTGCATAATTATACACTGGCTGGGATATAAATATAACTTCCTGCAGAACAGTTCGATATATTACAGTTCACTGATGAGATAACACAGTACAGAAGAGAACAGTACAGTACAGTACAGTGCAGTGTGGATCAGTACAGTACATCATATAACAGAACAGGGTGGGGTGTACAGAGCAGAGCGGAACGGTACAGGACAGAATAGTACAGTACACCACAGAACAGTACAGTGCATACAGTGCAATATACTACAGTATAGTTCAGTACACTACAGTAGAGAACTGTGGAATACAGTACAGGACAGTGCAGTACATTACATGACATTACACGTCTGTATTTTACATTACATTCGCCAAAGACGTGGAACAAGCTCCCTGATAACCTCCGTCACTCTGATTCCCTCGCATCTTTTAAATCTCGTCTCAAAACTCACCTTTTCCCTCAGCAATAAGTTCAATTGTGGCAGGTCCACAACTACATGCATGTATATGAATGTGTATTGTGTGTGCGTGTGTTTATGTAAGTTTGTGCCTGCCTATGTGTGCGTATTTGTTAGGGTAGCTGTTAGATACACATGTATGTTAAAATGTATGTATGCAGTGTGTGTGTGTGTGTGCGTGCGTGCGTGTGTGTGTGCGCGTACGTGCGTGCGTGCGCGTGTGTGTGTGTGTGTGGTCACATTTTGGTGTGTGTATGTAACATAGATATAATGTTTTATGTTATCAAAAGCGTTTTTGTAAAGCACCTAGAGCAGATTTCTGGATAGTGTGCTATATAAGTATCCATTATTATTATTATTATTATTATTACATTATTGTACAGTACAGTAAACACAGTACCGTACATGCAGTACAGTGTAGTGCACTGAGGTACAGTACGCTACAGTACATAACTGGAACACAATACAGTACACTACATTATATTATATATCTACGCAGTACAGTACAGTACAGTACAGTACAGTACAGCACAGTACAAAACAGAGCAGAACAGTCCAGAACAGAAGTGCACTGTATAGTGGAGCACAGTAGAGTATAGAATCACACACACACACACACACACACACACACACACACACACACACACACACACACACACACACACCGTGAAAACGATTTCATCAACAAAGATAACCTAGCTTTTGAACTAGCGACACATTTTCAATGACTTCAGTGGGCGAAAAGGGCCTGATATGTATACAACTATTATATATATATAATCTTTTCAACGGTAAAATATTTATTGTGGAAATATTTTACTTTGTACAAAATTCACGTCAAAAGAGAATCGAGCAAACATTGAAATGTTAATCTTTTTGAATGAGAAAGAAAGAAAGACAACAAGAAAGAAAGAAAGAAAGAAAAAAAAAAAAGTGTGTCAGGGGAAAGAAGTAAGAAAATCAGAGACCTAATAAGAAAAAAAAAATAAAAAGAAGAAAATTATCTTTAAAAGTAGTGATGGTACAAAAGAAAAGAGCACAAAGAAATAGAGACGCGAAGATACTTAAACCAACACAAAGTTTATTAAACTGTTGTGCTGGAGAATGTCACGTAGTGATAAGACGATTAGAAAGGGGCGGAAGGGAAGGGGGGAGGGGGGGGGGGGGACAATTTCTTCATTTTTTTTCAAAGAAAGAAAGCAATAGAAAGAAAGACAAGAGAGGCAAGGCCTTCAAGACTCACTTGTGATACACTTTAAAAAAAAAATCCAAGCTTTTTATGTATTGAGTA
>NC_134898.1:42335796-42338296 GCF_041734735.1 Babylonia areolata | reverse complement strand
TGTATGGTTTCAACAGAGAAAGACAGTGGTGGGAGAGAGAGAGATGGAACGGGAGAGAGAGAGAGAGAGAGAAAGAGATAGATAGATAGAGAGAGAGAGAGAGAGGGACGAGAGAGAGAGATAGAGGACGGGAGGGAGAGACAGAGAGAGGACAGGAGAGAGAGAAAGAGAGAGAGGGGGGAGAGGGAGAGAAAGAGAGAGAGGGGGAGAGGACGGGAGAGAGAGTGGGGTGGGGGGTGAGAGGGAGAGAGACGAAACGAAACGAAACGAAAAGAAATGGTTTATTCAGATTTAGGCCAAGCCCCTAAAGAGAGAGAGAGAGAGAGAGAGAGAGAGAGAGAGAGAGAGAGAGAGAGAGAGAGAGAGAGAGAGAGAGAGAGAGAGAGAGAGAGAGAGAGAGAGAGAGAAAGAGATTCAGATTCAGATGGTTTATTCATTAAGGCCATAGCCCCATATGAATGAGGGGCGGTAACATTATTGTATGTTACACCGAACAATAGCCATTAATTATGATATAACTACATCTCTTAAGTGAAAAGCTTTATATAAATACACTGCCAGATTACTTATAACTCCGTCATCTCGTAGATGCCATCAGCAAATTGAATCGAAATAAACATGGATATGTATGATATTTCTTTGGGATAAATTTTTCACGAAGATCACACAAAATAGGACATTTCAAAACAAAATGTACTTCATCTTCAATCGATTCTTTACACAATGGACATAAACGGTCAGAACTTTGAACATTTTTTTTATAACGGTATCTGTGGGTGTTTATTTCCGATATACCAAGTCTAAATCGTGACAAAATGAATCTGACATGCCTGTCCATATTAAATAAAAGATAATTCTTCACTAAATGAGTAGAAACATATCCTTTATATATACTAAACCTTTCACTAGATTGAATATAATCTTCCCAGTTCTGCCATCTACAATCAATCATCCGTTGGCGAAGAGTTTGCAAAAATACATTATCTAAACCTACATCTTGGAAATCCCAAACATGCCGAAATCCAAGTTCACATATACATATTAGTACATTTGATACCCAGTTTCTTTTACTTCTCAAGTCATACAACATATTATACGATTTTTGTGGCAGGTGATCCGTACTCATTTTCAATAGCTTTAGCCAACAGCGAACACAACTGATTGCAGAGTTTATATAAACTGGATATCTATTTGTTTCCCTATACACTAGATCATTTGGCGTTTTCATTTCAATACTCCAAGACCTTTTAAGTCCGAATAAATGCACAGATTCACAATGTACAACAACATTCTTATCCAAACCCCACAACTCTGAACCATACTGTACCATGGGCTGAATTTGAGCATCAAACACTATAGTAAAAAGTTCCATAGAATTGTTATTTAACATAAACAGTTTTTTCATAACGTTTTGTAACTTATAGTTTGCTTTACTGGAAAGATCTCTACAGACAGCTACAAACTCAGACGAGCAGAAAATATAATCACAAGACACTTATAAGCATCAGTAACAGGCATAGTAATTCCATCATATACCCATCTTTCCCTCGATGCTAAATAGCCTCCCTTCCTGAAGACAATTATACTGCTTTTATCCACGTTAATCTGTAACTGCAATTCACTGGTTGAATTTTTCAATTTATTTGATTGCGTCTGCAAACCAACAACTGTCTCTGAGAGCAAACCTACGTCATCAGCCTGCTGTAAAATGAATAATTCCACAAAATCCACAGTAAATCTAGCACCATGTCTCCCTCGATCAATTACATCTAACGATAATTCTTTTATGAACAATGAAAACAAAATAGGACTACATACTTCGCCCTGTTTTACTCCTCTTGTACAGTTAATATAATCAGTAAGTTTATCACCACATCTTATTCTTGGTTTAACTACATCATACATGCTTTTCACACATTTACAGAGCTTCCCAGCTATCCCATTTTTCATTAAGATAGGCCATAGTAGATTTCTGCTAATGGAATCGAATGCCTTTTCAAAATCAATAAATGATACATACAGTTTACGATTAAAAGAAAATTGTTTCTGAACGAGTGCCAAAAGAGTAAACATGTGATCTATTGTTGAATATCCCTGTTTAAATCCCGCTTGATGCTCACCTGTCGTATTGTTATATTGTACATATTCCTGAAGACTTCTATTAATAATAGAACTAAACGCCTTACTACTGACATTAGATAACTAAATACCTCCATACTTATTTGTATTATTGATATCACCTTTCTTATACAATGGAAGAGTTATTGATTCGCACCAATTATCAGGAAATATACCTTTATGAAATAAAGCATTAAAGAATTTTACCAAAAAATCTACAATTTGTTCACTCTGTGTTTTCAACAGTTCTCCAATAATACCATCAGGCCCTGCACAGAGAGAGAGAGAGAGAGAGAGAGAGAGAGAGAGAGAGAGAGAGAGAGAGACAGAGACAGAGACAGAAGACAGAGACAGAGAGTGTTTGTTTGTGTGTGTGTGTGTG
>NC_134898.1:42325796-42330796 GCF_041734735.1 Babylonia areolata | reverse complement strand
TTTCTCCTTTTTCAAAATCCACTTTTGGGCGATTCAGTTTTTACCGGAATTAAATATTTTTTTGTCACAATCCTCCCAGTTGTTTTCGCGCGACCGACAAAAAAAAAAGAGAAAAAGAAGTGGAAAATGCAAGTTGAAAAAAAAAAAAAAGGGGGAGGGTGGGTGGAGGTGTGGGGGGTGGGGGTGAGTGCGGTGGTGGGGTGTGAGGGGGGGGGGGGAAGCTTTTTCCCCTGAAAAAATGCAAATAATGAAGAAAAAAAAGAAACCCAACACACAACACAAACCACACACAACACACAACACACACACACAACACACAACACACACCCAAACCACCACAGGATCCTTCCGGAAAAAATACACTTATTTTTCCCTCCAACCCCCGATGTCAGCGCGGGCGATCCCCGTTATTATTTCAGGGTGGACACCTCCTTCGTACCGAAAATGGGCCGAAACGATAACCGATCAGTGCTAAAGTTTGAAGGAAAGGTGTGACGACCGAAAGAAGATTTCTATTTTCTTTTTCCTTTATTCCTTTTCTCTACCTGAAGGATTTTGTCTTTTTTTTTTCTTTCTTCCTTTTTCTTTTCCTTTTCCTGTTACTTTTCTTGTCTTTTCCCTTTCCCTTTAAATTTTTTTTATTCGAAACTGAGAAAGACGCTGAGGAGAAGAGAAAGCTTTTCTGGTTTTTTCCTTGCGCCTTTATGAGTAAAAGTATATTCTGTGGGTGGCGAAACACTTGTGGGGTGTGTGGTTGTGGTGTTGGGGTGTGTTGTGTGGGTGGGGGGTGGTTGTGTTTTAGGAGGGGTGGGTTTGGGGTATGGTTTGGGTGGGTGGGTGGGGCGAAGTGGTAGGATGGGTGCCCGTTTTTTGTTGTTGGGTGTAATGGTGTGTTGGGGTTGGTGTGTGGTGGTGGTGTGGTGGTGTGTGGTGGGGGTGTGTGTGTGGTGTGTGATTGGATATGTGTGTGTGGTGTGGTGTGTGGAGGGGGGTCCGGGTGGAATTTGTTTTTAGTGGGGGCATTAGGCGTGGGTTGTAGTTGGGGCGTTTGTGTGGGTTGAGGTGGTGTGTGGGTTGTTGGGGGTGGTGTGGGGGTGGGTGTGGTGGTGTGTGTGTTTGGTGGTGTGTGTGTGCGCGCGTTGCGTGTGTGTTGGGGTGGAGTTTTTGAGTGGTGTGTGTGGTGTGGTTTGGTGGTGGGAGTTGTGTGTGGGTGTGGGGGTGTTGTGTGGGGGGGTTGGTTGTGGTGTGTGTTTTTTTCTTTTTCTTTCCCCCTTTTTCCTCTTTCTTTTGTTCCCCTTGACCCCATTTTGCTTCCACATTCTCTCTGAAACGAATTTTTTTATATATTTTCCCCTCTCCTCCCATCTCCTTTCTTTTCTTCTTTTTTTCTCTCACTTTTTCACTCACTCCTCCAACTCCTTTGACCCCCCCCAACACAAAGGAGGGATTAAGAGACACGTTAAAGACAGACAGACCATAACAACAGACAGACAGAGACCCATGCAAAAAACAGAGTCAAGGAAGATAAACCTAGGACAGGTTTTTAAACCACAGTTACAGTCCCCAGTATCACGCAAACAGAGCCAGAGAGACCCAGAACAGAACCAGAACCAGACAGACAGACCAAGAGACAACAAGACAGACCAGACCTTCAAAACTCAGAAAATTTTTTTACTGCAAGGCCACCGGCCCCTGTTTTTGCAAAGGAAGGTACATACATAACAATTTGCGAGCATCACAAAAATACCCGAAAATAAAAGGGGGGGGGGGGGGGAGTGAACCAATGTCACTTGGACCACACACCACCTTTTCCCCATAACTGAAAAAGTAGACCAAGAATTTATTTGGCACGTGAAACATTTCCTTGACAGCCCACACACAGTTTTACAATCATTCAACGGGGCACGGAGGCCCCCTGGAGAGGACCAGACAAGCACAGAACTGACAGGACTGAGACACAGAGACAGACAAAGACAGAACAGAGAGAGAGGTGATGTAAAAGGAGGGGGGGGGGCAGAGTTGGAAAGAAGGGAGAAAAGAGAGAGAGAAGAAGAATAGAGAGAGAGAGAGAGGACAATGACCAGAACAGACAGACAGACAGACAGACAGACCAGAAACCAGAAGGAAACACAGAGAACAGAACATAGACCACAGAAGAACAGACAGAGACACCTAAGAGAGAAGAGGTGATGGAAAAGAAGTGGGGGGGGGGGGGGGGGGGGGGGGGGGGGGGGGGGGGGGGGGGGGGGGGGGGGGGGGGGGGGGGGGGGGGGCGGGGTGGGAGTAAAAGAGGGAGAAAAGGGAGAGAGAAAAGGGTGAAGAATTTATTAAAAGAGGGTAAAGGTGGCGGGGGAAGGAAGAGAGAGAAGAAGGAGAAGAGCGGGGAGAGGAAAGAGAAAGGGAGAAAGAGAAGGAGGATAGGAGAGAGACCGACAGGAACAGAGACTCAGAGACAAGAGAACCAGAGCAAGAGGTTGAATTAAAAGGGGGGGAACAGAGGGGTAGAGGGAGAAAGGGGAAGAGAGAAGGGGTGGAGATAAAGAGTAAAAAGGGGCCGGGGGAGGAGAGAGAGAAGCGAGAAAGAGAAGAGAGAGAGAAGGGAGAGGGAGGGGATAGGGAGGGAAACGGAAAAGAAAAGATAGGGGGCAGAAGAAGAAAGAAGGGGGATACAGAGAAAGAGAGAAAAGAACAGAGAGAAAGAGGGGATATAGGAGAGAAGAGAGAGGGGACAAAGAGAGAGAGGGAAAGGGAAGAGAAGAAGAAAGACTGAACTAGACAGAGAACCATAGTGACAGACAGAGCCACAGAAGAGAGAGGGTGAAAATTGGATAAGGGAAGGGGAGGGGGAAAGAGGGGATAGGGAGGAAAAAATGGAGAATGAGAAAGGGAGAGATAAAAAGTAGGGGGCGGGGGAGGAAGGGACGAGCCGAGGGTTAGAGAGAGAAGGAAGAAGAAGAAAGACCAGACAGACAGAGACCAGAGAGAGAGAGGTTGAAAAAATGGAAAAGGTGGTGAGGGGGGGCGGGGTGGGGGGGGGGGGGGAAAAGGGGGAGAAGGGGAGAAAGGGAAGAGAAGAAGGGAGAGAATTAAAGAGTAGGGCGGGGAGGAGAGAGAGAGAAAGAGAGAGGAAGAAGAGAGAAGAGAAAGAGGAGAGAGAGTGAAACAGAGAGACAGAGGGGAGAGGACAGAGACACAGAGAACAGAGAGCCAGATATAGAGAGGGTGATGGAAAAGTTGGGGGGGCGGGGGGGGGGTGAAAGAGGGGGGGAGAAGGAGAAAGGGAGAGAGGAAACAGGGGAGAGATAACGAGTAGGGCGGGGGGAGGAGAGAGAGAGAGAAGAGAGAGAGAACAGGGAGGAGAGAGAAACAGACCCAGACCAAGAGTGAGAGACAAGAGTAACAACAGAGACCAGAGACCAGAGAGAAGGAGAGGTGATGAAAAGTGGGGGGGCGGGTGGGGGGGGGGGGGAAAGAGGGAAGAGGGCGAAAAAAAGGGGAGAAAGAAGGGAGAGATAAAGAGTAGGGGCGGGGGAGGAGAGAGAGAGAGAAGATAGAGATAGAGAGGGGGGACTGAGAGAGAAATAGAGAGGGACAGAGAGAGAGGGGCAGAGAGAAAGAGGGGGGAATATAGACATACAGAGAGAGGGACAAGAGAGAGGGGGGGGATAGAGAGAGAGGGGGACAGAGAGAGAGAGGGGAATAGAGAGGGGGGGCAGAGAGAGAGAGAGAGAGAGATGGACAGATTGAGAGAGGGATTAGAAAGAGAGGGGGGACAGAGAGGGGGAAGGAGAGGGATAGAGAGAGAGAGGGACAGAGAGAGAGAGATTGGACACAGAAGAGAGAGAGAGGGGGGACACAGAGAGAGGGGAAAGAGAGAGAGAAAAGTCTCTTTGCTGAGATAACACCATCATCAACAAAAAACGAATAGGTTAGAGCAACAAAGGGAAAAAAAAAAACAAACAAACAACAAAAAAATCTTTTCTTTTCCCCCTCCCACGACCCCCCCCTCCCCGCACCTGCCGGCCCGCCCGCACCCCCAACCCCTACCGCCGCCAAAAAAAAAAACAAAAACAACAAAAAAAAACAAAAAAGAAAAATCAGAAAAACCATGTCCCTGATGGCCTTCCGTGTTTGATTATGTAACGGAAATTGGTCCGTCCTTGATACAACTTTTCTTTTTCTTTTTCTCTTTCTCTCCTCTCTTTTGGTGTAGTGGTTTGGCGTGTGTGTACTTGTTGTGTATACTATAGAATTTTTGGTGGGTGTTTGTTCGGTTTGGTGTGTGGTGGGTGTGGGTGGTGTGGTGTGTGTGTGTGTTGGGGTGTGGGTGTGTGATGTATTTTCAAGTCCCAGGAGAAGGTTTGTGGGACGGAGACTGTCCCCGGTTGAAAGATATGGAAGGATACGGAAAAGAAAAACAAAAGGGCATTAAGGATGTATGTGGGGTGTGTGTGGAGGGTGTGGATGTGGTGTGGTGCGTGGTGTTGTTGGGGGTGTTGTGTGTGGTGTGTGGTGTGTGGTGTGGTTGGTGTGTGGGGTGTGTGTGGGTGGTGGTGGTGAAAGATATATATTTATAATAAACATATATATTTATATATAAACAGCTTTTTGAGAGGAGAGAGAAGAATAGAGAGAGAGAAGAGAGAGAGAGAGAGAGAGAGAGAGGAGAAAAGCCAACTGAAGAGAAATAGAAAAAAAAACAAACTGAAGAAGACAAGACAACAAAAACAGAAACAGCAAACACGAAAGAAAGAAGAACAAGCATTATCACAGAGGTTAAAGCAAATGGAGACGAAGCGAGCGGAACAAGGGAAAAAGAGGAGAGAGAGTGGGACAGACAAACAGAACAAGGACAGAAATACATACACCAATAAAAAAGGAAGACAGACGGGACAGAGACTGCCGAACACAGACAGAGGACTGGACTCTAGAAATAGACAGAAAGAGACAGAGTGGAATAGGGACACAGAGAAGAATAAGACAAGAGGGGGCAAACAGAG
>NC_134898.1:42303296-42318296 GCF_041734735.1 Babylonia areolata | reverse complement strand
TTCATGTTTTACATTTATTTGCTTATTTATCATCATTGTTGTCTTATTTATCTATTTATTATTATTATCATTACTACTACCTTTTTATATTACAATTATTATTTATTTATTTATGTAAGCTTATCTATTATTTATTCACCTTTTTTTTTTCTCAAGGCCTGACTAAACGCGTTGGGTTACGCTGCTGGTCAGGCATCTGCTTGGCAGATGTGGTGTAGCGTATATGGATTTGTCCCGAACGCAGTGACGCCTCCTTGAGCTACTGAAACTGAAACTGAAACTGAAACTCCAATGTTCCATGTGCTCATATCTTCTGCTGCGGATTTTTTTGGTGTGTGTGTGTGTGTGTGTGTGTGTGTGTGTGTGTGTGTGTGTGTGTGTGTGTGTGTGTGTGTGTGTGTGTGTCCTTGAATGAGTAGAATTTGTTTTAAACAAACAAACAAACAAACAAAATAAGACGTTTGATGTGACTGGGTCAACAGTTAGCCATCGCCTTCCGGCTTCCCTCTGTCTCCAGTAGACGTAATGTGTGAGCTTCATTCTCATCTCTTCCACTCGCTTGAGATTATAATATAATAGTGAGGTTAGGGGTTTATTACAAAACGATTCCATGGTGTACATAAAAAAAAACCCACAACAGAAGGCAAACAACGACAACAACAATGATAATAATAATAATAATAATAATAATAATAATAATAATAATAATAATAATAATAATAATAATAATAATAATAATAATAAGAAGAAGAAGAAGAAGAAGAAGAAGAAGAAGACGATGGTGATGATGATGATGATGATGATGATGATGATGATGATGATGATGATGAACAAGAAAGATGAACAAGAAAGATGAACAAGAAGGAAGAATCATTATCATTATTATTATTGTTATTGTTATTATTATTATCATTAGTAGTAGTAGTAGTAGTAGTAGTAGTAGTAGTAGTAGTAGTAGTAGTAGTAGTAGTAGGAATAGTAATTATTTGACGAAAACTCCCCATATAATGGGCTCTACACGTCTCACATGAAACCACGCAGAATTATGCAATTGTGCATCTCTCCACACAACAGCACATCAGGACAAAGAAGAGAAAAATATGAATAATCACCTTTATAAAGAAAGGTACAAAATATGTCCTACATACACGCACGCGCAATTCTTTTCACTCTGGAGGGAAACTCTAAACGTGTATGTGTGTGCGTGTGTGTGCGCGCGCGCGCGTGTGCGTGCGTGCGTCCGTGTGTGTTGTGTGTGTGTGTGTGTGTGTGTGTGTGTGTGTGCGTGCGTGCGTCCGTGTGTGTTGTGTGTGTGTGTGTGTGTGTGTATGCGTGCGTACGTTTATGTGTGAACATCCTCCTTATGTATGTATGTCAGTTCTCTTAAGTGTGGCTTGTTTTAGTCTATCGACAGCTATTGTGAAAACGTATTTTAAATAGTTTTAATCTCTTTTCTTTATGTTTGTGTTTAATTAAAACGAGCCTGTACTTGCACAAGCTAGTTTCCATGTGGATTAACAAAGTATTATTTATTGATTGATGATTGATTGATTGAAACGCTCCGCGCGGGCTAGTAGTATTGTTCAGAACACAGAAGACAACAACAACAACAACAACAACAACAACAACAACCAACGAACTAACCAATCAACCAGCCAGACAATCAACCAACCAACCAACCAAACAGCTAATATCCACGTGAGGGAAACCACCTCGCCCAACCATCACCGTTCCCAGCATCATCAAAAACGACGCTCACCAAAAAGACAGAGCTGACGGAAGCCAGAAGACGAAGACGAAGACGAAGAAGAAGAAGAAGAAGAATACACTGGTGTGACGCCACAAAATGACCCCACCCTTAAACTAATCCATGGACTTTTTTTCTTTTCGTTTTTTTCTAGGAAAGGCCTGAAATATTTCCAGCATGGAGTTAGCCTCGGATGACTCCAAACCTGGACCTGAAATAACTCTCCTCCCTTAGATTATAAAAAAAAGACATTTTCTTGACCTAGGAGATCGGAAAAATCTCCACCCTTTACCCACCAGGCGCCCTTGCCGAGATTCGAACCCGGTACCCTCAGATTGAAAGTCCAACGCTTTAACCACTCGGCTATTGCGCCCGTCACTTGCAGGTTAAATCCACATACACGTGAGTGGAGTGGATTCAGGACTAACACCCCAAACAAAACACAAATTGGAAGTCATTTTGGAGGCAATAACCCTGGCCTTGAAATAACTCCTGTGGAAGGCGTTTCAGGCACAAGCAGGTCTGCACACATGTTGACCTAGGAGATCGGAAAAATCTCCACCCTTTACCCACCGGGCGCCCTTGCCGAGATTCGAACCCGGGACCCTCAGATTGAAAGTCCAACGCTTTAACCACTCAGCTATTGCGCCCGTCACTTGCAGGTTAAATCCACATACACGTGAGTGGAGTGGATTCAGGACTACCCCCCCCCCCATGGGAGTCATTTTGGAGGCATTAACCCTGGCCTTGAAATAACTCCTGTGGAGTCTTTTAGGGACACGTGATGGAGTCATCCTAGTTCTCTCCCAGATTTGACACCCCTTTTGCAAAAAAAATGCGGGTTTTTTTCCCCCTTCAAAAAATGCGTCAGTGCTATTATCATTGCTCAGCCGTTGGATGGAAGGGGATAATAATAATTATGGTTTGGAAGGGAGTTAACCCATGGGAATCAGCTCAGAAAGACTCCATGAATAGTGCGTTTTGTACGTTCCTTGATATGCGATTGATTTTCAAAATGCGCAAAGAAATCAAGGTTTTCCAGTGAAAAGAAGGGATTGGAAAAAAAAACAAAAAACACTGGGGCAGGAGGTGGGATAAAATAAAAACCAAAAAACAACCACCAAAACACACACACACACACACACACACACACACACACACACACACACACACACACACACACAACCACCCGTCCTGAAATGTTTAACCCCCAAGGGGAGTGATTCAGGGTCACATCCGTGCTTGGGGGGGGGGGGGGGGGGGGGGGGTCATTTTCAGGTACTACACCGGCTTATTTCTCTTCCTCCTCCCCCCCGTCCCCGCTCCCCCCACCCCTCCCTCCCCGTCTTCATCCTTGTGTCACTGCCGACGTCTGCCAGCAGGAGTTACGTCCCCTCCCGTCTCCTTCAGCATTCCCCCCAGCGCAGGCAGCCGGACACGCCAAGAATGCTGGATGGATATTAAGATAAGGAGGGGAGTGTACTCTCAACTCGTCTCCTGGGCATATTTCTTGCTGTCATTATGAGTCTGCTTGCCTCTCTAGGGACTCTGTCTGCCTCTGTCTCTGTCTCTCCGTCTCTCTGCCTCTCTCTCTCTCTCTCCGTTTCTTTCAGCCTGTCTGTCTGCCTCTCTCTCTCTAAATCTGCCTCTCTCTACGAAGGTCACCCTTTCTCTCTTCTCTTCCACCCCCCCCCCCTCTCTCTCTCTCTCTGTTTTTCTCTGTCTCTCTCCTCCGTTTCTCTCACGTCTGTCTGTCTGGTTCGTTGTCCGTGTCTTTGTCTGTCTGTCTGTCTGTCTGTCTTTCTCTCTCCGAATCTCTCACCTAAAATATATCTCTCTTTCTCGCTGCGAATTTGTCTCTCTGCCTTTCCAAACGATTTTTTCTCCCTCTGACCTTGGCTAGAAGAAGAAGAAGAAGAGAGAGAGAGAGAGAGAGAGAGAGAGAGAGAGAGAGAGAGAGAGAGAGAGAGAGAGAGAGAGAGAGAGAGAGAGAGAGAGAGAAAACGAGTATTTCACTTTCTCCTCCTCCTCCTCCTCCTTCCGTTTCCCCCTTACTCTGCCTTCTTCCGGTTCCGGTGGTGGTGGTGGTAGTTGTGGTGGCGGCGCGAGGCATTGTGGGGAGGACGTGACGTCCATTCCTGTCGCGCCGACACAGCGGAGCGTGTAAGGAGTTAATGAGGCCGCGAGTGCTAGATCAAAAACCCTGGGAGCGACAGTAGGAGGCTCATTGTCATCGCTGGGATGCCCGCTCCATCGCTATAAGCCGAAAGTCTTTCTCGGTTGCGCGTTCTTTTGCTATGGTGAGCATTCTTCCTATTCGTCCCTCACTAAGTGCTGCTATGCGCCTCTTTTTACCCCGCGTGGGCGCTTCGTTCTTCTCAGCAGGGTTCGACACCCATACACACCCCCTGGGTCGTCGTAGACATGCGCGTGCGCACGCGCGTTGCTGGCATAGCCGGGCATGTCTGACATAGTGACGTATTTCAGAGCTCCGGTGCTAGTAAAAAGGTCGTAACTGGCGGTTGTTGCTTAATGAGACTTGAGGGGCTGTGGAATCCCAGAGATTGTTTGCAGTTTAGTCGTTTCGACAAAGAGAGAAAGAGAGGGAGGTGGGTGGGGAGAGAGAGAAAGAGAGAGAGGAGGGGGAGAGAGGGAGAGAGAGAGGGGGGTGGTGGTGGTACAGACTGGGGGCGGGAGAGAGAGAGAGAGAGAGAGAGAGAGAGAGAGAGAGAGAGAGAGAGAGAGAGAGAGAGAGAGAGAGAGAGTGGTGGTGGTGTGGGTGCTCGAAATGATGATTAGTTTTGTGAGAAGACGTTTATTTATGCAATCTTTTTTTTGTTTGTTTGTTTCTATGTCTCTATCCTTGGCTGGCTGGCTGTCTGCGTGTCTGTCTGTATCTATATCTCTCCATCTCCCTTGAATAAAAAAAAAGTTTTGAATTATGAGTTCTCAGCTCCCTCCTCCTCAATGGTACCCCCCACCACCCCCGCCACCCCCCAATAAAGCATTAGAAAATCGAAAGATAAATAAATGAAGGAATAAATAGATAATAACGTTTTGAAAAAAAAAAGATAAATAAAGTCCAACAACAAATACAAAATATATAATTATCAACACCCTGCAGATTGTCGTATTCCTTGGAATACATTTAATTGGAACACCCTTTACCTGTTGAATATTAGGGTAGAAAGAACTGGGTGGTAAAATGTATATTAAGTACAAAGTTATATTTTCCACGTATGAATTTGGGACGGTGTGGGAGAAGCGAAGACCTTTGAACCTGTCTTTTGGTTTAAACAGTATTTTATTTGTCACAATACAACACAGATATCGATGAACAGGACAACAAGAAAATCTTATATAAACCTGTCTTTTGACAGGGGTTGTTTGACTGCGGTGCACAAAACTGAGATTTTTGTGCTATTGTCGAGAAATTCACATTATATTCGTCATCGGTAAAGCTATTTTACGGGGTGATTTTGTTTTGAGAATATATGATAAAACTTCTTCTTCTTCTGCGTTCACTCGTATGCATACGAGTGGGCTTTTACGTGTATGACCGTTTTTACCCCGCTATGTAGGCAGCCATACTCCGTTTTCGGGGGTGTGCATGCTGGGTATGTTCTTGTTTCCATAACCCACCGAACGCTGACATGGATTACAGGATCTTTAACGTGCGTATTTGATCTTCTGCTTGCATATACACACGAAGGGGGTTCAGGCACTAGCAGGTCTCCACATATGTTGACCTGGGAGATCGTAAAAATCTCCACCCTTTAGCCACCAGGCGCCGTCACCGTGATTCGAACCCGGGGCCCTCAGACTGACAGTCCAACGCTTTAACCACTCGGCTTTTGCGCCCGTCAATGAACAAAAAAAATCATGTAGTTGAAACATCATTAGTCCGGGTTCTCAGAAGTAAAGATGCGATATTAATTGTTCATGTTTTCCCCCTATTGTGGAAAAATTTGAACATCACTTTATCGTGGAGTCGTTGATTATGCCCCAAAACAAATCTCTCCACTAACTGTACATGTTTGGAAAATATATATGTGAAACCTTGGCCAGCTGCTGTCCAAACGCAACTGACTATAAGTGATATTTTCTCTCTCCTGTTTAAAACTGTTCCACTTCACTTACTTCTTTTCTGCCAAACGCGGTTTCTTTCACATTTGTCGATTTGTAATGCTTTAACTCACGTGATGATTATTGATAGTTCACAGGTATACAATATGGAGTGAGTTTATTTCACACTTGAACGCTATTCCGGTTTTGGCATAAATGAATTGTTTAACACCAGTGTGATTTCTTTTTGGCATAAATGAATTGTTTAAACACCAGTGTGATTTCTTTTCTCCTTGACCTACATACAGACTACCATGTCAGTTTCGCTGATATTGAGCAGTTTTGGTTTCCTCTTAGTGTTATGGTCTGCTGGTGTTGAATTTCCGATTCAAATAGATTTTAGCTTAGAAAATATTGTGAAGAAAGGGTACAACATGATTCTATTCGTAAAATATATGTTGGATTCATTTGACTGACCAAATATTCAAAGTTGAATGGATTGGCCAATGATCTGTTAGAATTTCTCCTCTCCCCTCTGTTCCCCCTCCCCCACCACCTTACCCACCATTCTTCTAAATTTTCTTCTTCTTCTTCGTGTTTTTCTTCTATTTGGCCAATTACTTTGGTGATAATAAACTTAATCTCATGTTAATATTGATATTAGCATTATTTTACTATATTATGTACTGTTTGTTTATTGGTTTTATTTCATTATTTCATTACTTACTGTTTATGAATATTATTTGATACAAGCCATAATATGGTTCACCAGCCGTCATGATAAAATTGAAGTGCAACGTTGTGAGCACAGTATAAGCTTTAAGCTTGTTGATGCTCTTTTGTCATTCATTGCATTGTAATCATGTGTATTGTTGAATAATTAAAGATTATTTCAAACCAAAGGCGGGGAGGAAGGTGGCGGAATGGTTAAGACGCTCATCTGCCAATACAGAATCCGTGAAGGTCTGGGTTCGAACCCCGCTCTTGCCCTTTCTCCCAAGTTTGACTGACAAGAAATCAAACTGAGCGCCTACTAGTCTTTTAGACGAGACGATAAACCGAGGTCCCGTGTGCAGCACGCACTTGACGCATTGATAAAGAACCCATGGCAACGAAAGTGTTGTCCTGTGGCAAAATTTAGTAGAATACATCAACTCCGACATGAACCACGAACATAATATAAGCATGCATTCAAGGCCTGACTAAGCGCGTGGGGTTATGCTGCTGGTCAGGCATCTGCCAAGCAGATGTGGTGTAGCATATGTGGATTTGTCCAAAACGCAGTGACGTCTCCTTCAGAAACTGAAACTGACACTGTTGGCTGTTTCATTTATTCCCGTTGAAAACCCCTCTTGCTCACTCTCCCCCCCCCCCTCTCCCTCCACCCCTTACGCCCCCTCCGCCCCCCCCCCCACACCCCCCTTTTGTATGGCCAGCAGAAGGAAGGCCACCGTGAACTTGGAAGACCCTGCAAGCGCTTCAAGGACACCTTGAAGACACATCTCAAAGCCTGTGACATAGACATCGCTTTCTGGGAAACTGATGCCCTTGACCGCTCTCGCTGGAGGATGCTGTGCTCTAGTGGCATAAAGACGTTTGAAAACAAGAGAACGCTGGCCATTAAGGAGAAGCGTGAGCGAAGGAAGCAGGACTCAACTTCTGGAGATGTTTTCCCTTGCAACAATTGTGGAAAGTACTGCGCATCCAGAATCGGCCTCTTCTCCCATATGAGGACACACACCGACAGATAAGCCTGCCTGCCTACTCATCCGTCGGTCCGACTGGAGACTCCATATATACATCCAGTAAACTATTCATTCAACTTTGACCCACTCTTCCTCTCACCAACACAAAGAACCAAGTTCACACAGTACGCCAGGTGCATACTGCAGAGTCTTCCCTTCACACACACACACACACACACACGTACACTTTCGTTCGCAAATCACCGACTCGCATCTTTTTATGACGCACCCTCTGTTTATTTTCCACTGCAGTCCATCCCTTTCTTCTTCTTCTCCTTCGTCTTCATCTCCTTCTTCAAGTTCGGTCTGCTCCTCCCGAGAACAATAACAACCTCCACTCACCCCCCCCCCCCCCCACACACACACACACCCCCGACACATTTCTGACCAATCAGAATTTACGACACAAGCGGAGCCCACGTGGTCAGTGCGCGTGCGCTTTCGTCACGGTCATAACTGTCAGAGGCTTTGGCGAAGTCAAGTCGTGCATTCACAACGTTCTGTCAGCAGTGGACTGATGGCGGGGGAAGATAGAAGGAATGTATATGGACGTTGGAGCACTAAAAGTTTTCGTGGAGGAGCACTAAGAGATTTTATGACGAGAGTATGATTGTGCAGCGTAGGTCTGGTGTGAGTCAGACAGAAAGTAGTGTTTTATTAATAGCACTGAGAGGGCGTAGTTGAGCCATTGTCTTCAGAATAAAGTTTTGGTAACATTTGTCGGGTGCTTATATTTAAAACGCTTCAACATGGATCTCATTCTTGCGTTCGTGTTTCCGTGTTACATGCTTAGATAATTATTATATGTTTTATATGTACTTTGTTATGTGTTCGTATTGATATGATGTGTGTCGATGTCACATGCTTAAATAATCATTATACGGATTTTGTGTACTTTGTTTCCTGTGTACTGTTCAAATCTTGTAGATGAACGACTGGGCGCGGGGGGGGGGGGGGGGGGGGGGGGGGGGGGGGGGGGGGGGGGGGGGGGGGGGGGGGGGGGGGGGAGGCGGCACAGTACCCGCCTGCCACATGGATTTTTTTTTTTAAAACAAATGACAAAATACCAAAGTGTCGCTTATCCCTTAGTAGTTTAGTTTGCTTTGATTACGTTTTTCCTTCTGTTCCATTTTATTATTTGTTTTGCACTACAATGTCACTGGAGCTTTACAGCTAATGACATTAAACATTTCAGTGTTCAGTGTTCATTTTTCTCTCTCTCTGTCTCTCTTTCTCTCTGTCTCTTTGTCTGTCTCTCTGTCTCTTTGTCTCTCTCTCATTTTATTACAGGTTTGATTTGAATCAGTGAGCACTGATTTTATCACCTTCACCTTCATCCACCCCTTGACTTCTGTTGACTGAAGGAGGAAGAGGAAGGTGGCAGAATGGTTAAGACGCTTATCTGCCAATACAGAGTCCGACCGTGAGGGTCTGTGTTCGAATCCTTTTTTTTGTTGTTGTTGTTGTTGTTGCTTTTTTTCTAATTTGCCTTGCTTTGGCAATGTATTTTGCCATACAGTGCACGATGTTTTCATCTCTGCAAGAGAGAATATTATTTTACGAGACGATTTGTTCAGGATTACGATAAGATCAATCGAGAATATAGCAGCTGTGCCGGGTATTGGTAGAATCACTCTGTACAGTGGAACAGAAAATACAGTTCATTTTCTGTTTCGATTTCACGTGATGGACAAATGGAGTTTAATACTGTTCCATCTATAAAATTAAAAAAAAGTAAAAAAAAGAAAGCTTGTTATTGCAAAGTCCACTTACTCTTAGTCCAAATCTTATCAAACTATCTCTATGCTATTTATTTATTATGAATATCAGGTATCTTTCAGCATAGAAAACGTGTTTATGAGAATGGAACCATTTAAATGTATCATTATTCTCTATTCCTGAATTCTCTATTCCTGTGTTCGAATCCTGCTCTCAGCCTTTCTTCCCCAGCCTGACCGGAAAACCAAACATGTCTAGTTATATCGGATGAGCCTATACAGACCGAGGTCCCGCGTGCAGCACGCACTTGGCGCACTGGAAAAGAACCCACGGCAACAACATAAAGCGTTGTTCTCTCTGGCCACAATTCTGTAGAAGAAAACCACTGTGATAGACGGGTGCAATAGCCGAATGGTTAAAGCGATGGACTTTCAATCTGAGGGTCCTGGGTTCGAATCTCGGTGCACCTGGTAGGGTAAAAGGTGGAGATTTTTCCGAACTCCCAGGTCAACATATGTGCAGACCTGCTAGTGCCTGAACCCCTTTCGTGTGTATGCGCAAGCAGAAGATCAAATACGAACGTTAAAGATCTTGTAATCCATGTCAGTGTTCGGTGGGTTATGGAAACAAGAATATACCCAGCATGCACACCCCCGAAAACTGAGTATGGCTGCCTACATGGCGGGGTAAATAAACAAAACAAAACACGGTCATAAACGTAAAATGTTGCATGTCTGTCTGAGTGTGTATGTGTGTGCGTCTGAAATCTGATTGAAAGACACAGGAAACGAATGATGAGCGCCCAGTGGCAGCCGTCAGTCGGCTCTACCCATGTAGGCAGCCTGTGGTGCAAATGTCCCCGTGTTTGTAAAGCGTTTAGAGCTTGGGCTCTGACCGAGGATAGGCGCTATATAAGTATCCACATCAATCAATCAATCAACAGGTACACAAATATAACACGCATGCACTCAGGGCTTGACTAGCGCGTTGCTGGGTTATACTGCTGTGAGGACGACGTGGTGTAGAGTGTATGGATTTGCCCAAGCGCAAGTGACACCTCTTTGAGAAACTGAAACGGGAACTGATTAAATTTTATTTGGGGCACCAGTGAAGAAAAGCACACCACTCTCCTCTCCCTACATTTTTTTTTTTTTTTTTTTTTTTTTTTTGTCCTCCGACATCATCATGAGAGAGTCAAATCATTAACCCTCTGACTGCTGAACTTTGGTGAAACGGATTCAGTGTAGCATGAGATTGAAGTGCAAGAATTTACTGTCTTGGGCACGTTTGAATGGTGCTATTGATTTATTTATTTATCTATTTATTATTTTTACAAATGTGCTGCAGTCCCAAGAATTGTAACTGACATATTGACTTTGTAACCTCAGTCTTATCTCAGTTAGGCAACTCATGAGCATATTCTTCAGCAGAAGTGAAGGGGTTAAACAAGTCTCTTGCATTCCCATTTAGTTCGCTTCGTAAACGGTACATGGAAATGACACCGATATAGGACCTGTCAGTCGGTGATTTTACTTGCAGCACGATATTGTCATGTTTTGTGAAATGAAAACAAAAACCCCACCCAGAAATATGTGTACAGGTATGTATCATCGAGCTCTTCAGCTCAGTTAACTATATGCATATTGCAGAGGAGGTATTAGGTTTGCATCTCGGTCCAGAGTATTACAAATCCATAGCCAATGCACACATACCTACACCCACACGAAGCACAACACACACACAGCCGCGCGCGCGCGTGCGCGCAGAGAGCAAACACACACACACACACACACACACACACACACACACACACACACACACACACACACACACACACAGAGCAAAAACACTCACACACGCAGACACACATACACTCTCTCTCTCAGTCTCTCTCTCTCACGCACACACACTCTCTCTCTCTCTCTCTCTCACACACACACACACACACGCACACTCACACACACACACACACACACTCTCTCTCTCTCACACACACACGCACACACTCTCTCTCTCTCTCTCTTTCTCTCTCTCTCTCACACACACACACACACACACACACACACACACACACACACACACACACACACACTCACTCACACTCCCATGGAGTCGGGGGGAAGGGAGAGGGGAGAGGGGCTAATTAATAATTAAAGAGGCATACTTTCTCACGCCACGACAGACAGTAAAAAGAAAAAAAAAAAAGAAAAGAAAAAAGAAATTGGCCCAGAACCTGGAGGAACTAAGTCCTGAGAAAAACGTTTCCCACGCCACGGAAACTGAAACCGGAAAACTGACAGTATCTTAAACGGTGGGGGGGGGGGGGGGGGGAAGTGAGCCTTGGTCTTTTAGATCTATCACCATGTATTCTGAATCAGCCCGACAGAATTCCTATCAATATATACCACTTTTCTCTTCTTTTCCTTTCTTTTCTTTTTCTTTCTTCTCTCCTTCCTTGCGTCGAAGGTTTTATTGAGAGTTCGCCATCGTCAAATAATTCCATCCTAACACATTACACACAAAATTACAATGTTGCACATGTTAACAACACATGATACGCTAAAGAGTGGTAGTTGGTAGTACGCTACGGCGAAAACTTGCAAGGTGCAAGAACATTTCTTTTTTTCGTAACTCAGAAAGGGAGGAAATACAGAAAAAATGAAGTGCAAAAACAAAAAGCTTATAAAAGTTGGGGGAAAAAAAACGATAATCCTAGGCCTTTCTCCCACCCACCCCCCTCCCCCCACCTCCATACTTCCCACAACTACCCCACCAAAAAGCCAACAACAAATAAAAAAAAAAACCCACCTAATCATTACACAACATTCTTAACAGAAATGTTAAACAGACAGAAAAAAACAAACAAACGAAAACAACCAAAAGATCAATCACGTGTATTGAATGTAATTTAACAACTTGCACCAACTGAATATTGCACATAAGTCAATAGCCATTTGTGGTCATACCTTGTCATACTTTGACTTTGCCAAAGATTAAATACACGGAGAACTGGAACCTAATCGATTGTATATGCATGCGCATAAAAATGCGTTCATCCACGCGCGCTCGCGCGCGCACACACACACACACACACACACGCGCGCGCACGTGTACATACACGTACGCACACAGTCACACACACAATCATACATAATATATAATTATTTCATATATGTATATACACACGCACACACACACATATATAATTGTGCACTCATTCACACACACACACACACACACACACACACACACACACACACACACACACACACACACTGACACACGGATTTGTTAACTGAAAGGATATGGAGTGGGAGGTGAGGGATGAGAGTGAAAGATAGTGGAGCGAGAGAAAGTAAGAGACAGACAGACAGACAGACAGATGCCATACAATATTTCAGTCCACCAGACCTCGCACTAGGAAATGAAGCTCGCTCGCAAAACGTGTTCACTAATTCAACTAAGACTGGACACACTCCACCCTTCAAAAAACTCCTCTCGAACCATACCACCCACACCCAAACCCAAACCCAAACCCATCCCCATCCCCACCCAACCCAACCTGCAGCCTATATGTATAATGAGTGTCCAAGTGACACAATAATTTGACAGGTCAAACAACACCTCTCATGTATCACCTTTCGCCTTCCCGGCGTCCCCACACTCACTTCCACACCGCCAAACCCATACCCTCTTCCTTCTCCTCCTGCTCCTGCTCCTTCTTCTTCCTCCTCCCCCTCCTCCTCCTCCTTCTTCCTCCTTCCTCCTCTTTCTCCATCTCAAAAACACGAACAACGTTCACGAGGACTGACGCCGCCGACGAAACATGGTAGCAAGAATACCAGACCAGAACTAATTGCAACAGCCTTTAATGAATTCCTCCTCCTCCTCCCACGACTAACTAATTTGACCAGCGCCCAGTTACTGCCTTAGCCGGCCGGCCGGACGTACATACGGCCCCAGAAAGGGCCACAGGAGGGTAAAGTGGACTCCGGAGACTCGCCTCGCTGTCAAATTAAAGTCCTGACGTTTGACATGAAAGCGCACACTGCTTCCTTCCAGCGTTCCCACTCGATCCCCTCACCTCCACCTTCACCGCCTCTAGCTTCTACACCCCCTCCGTCCGTCCCCCCTCCCCCACCCCCTAGTTCCGTCTCCCTTTTCCTCTTTTTCTCTTCCGATCCCATTCCCCTCTCTTTCCATTTCAGTTTCATTTTCAGTTTCTCAAGGAGATGCCACTGCGTTCGGGCAAAAAACAACAACAACAACAAACAAAAAAGCCACCCCCAAAAAACAAAAAAACAACAAAAAAACCCAACAACAACAGCAACAAACAAACAAACAAACAAAAAACAACAACACCCTAAATCCTTATACGATACTCTACATCTGCTAAACAGATACCTGACTGCAGCATAACCCAATGCGCTTAGTCAGGCCTAGAGTGCATGCATACAATCATACCTGTGTACCTACCCAAGTTGATTTCTTCATACAGAATGTTTGCCAGAGGACACCACACTGTTGTTGCCATATGGCTTCATTTGTTTCAGTGCGCCAAGTGCGTACTGCACACGGGACGTCGGTTTTTCATCTCATCCTGAATGACTAGATGTTCAGTGTGATTTCCCAGTCAAACTTGGGAAGGAAAAAAAAAAGGGGGGCCAAAGCGGGATTCGAACCCAGACCCTCACGGACACTGTATTGGGAGGTAAGCGTCTTTTAACCATCCTGCCACTTTGCTCCTCGCCCCGAGCAACTGAACTTTCCACCATTCCTACCATCCATCCCTCCACCCTCCACACCACCATCATCCATCCCTCCATCCCCTCTAACCCCCCCCACTCCACCCGGCCCCCGCCTCCGCCCCCCCCCCCCCCCCCCCCACATCCCCCCAGCCCCCTCAACTCCCGTCCGTCCGTCCTTGCTGTTCCCGCCTGATCTCAATTTCATTGGTGGCAAGTTGGTTCAGGTTCGTTTCAGTTCCCTCTTTAATTAGTTCTTAAACGCTTGCCTTCACCACCACCACCACCACCACTAACACCACCCTCCCCAGCCGCCCCCTATTCCTAACCCAACCCCCTACCCTCATCCCCCCCCACCCCCCCACCCCCACCCTCCCCCTCAGTCCTCTCCTATCTTCCTGGTCTCGTGTCGTGTTCTGAGTCTCTGTGGACCCTTCTTTCTGTCTCTCCTGTACCATAACTTATACGGCCTAGGAGTTCGCCTGTCCGCACTTTGGTGTTCACAATTCCAGAATCCTTTAGGGAGTTTCGTTGTTAGAACGAGTCTTGGCTGGCTGGTACTGCTGCTTTTGCTAAAGGGGGTGTGTGGGGGAGTAGGGGGGTGGGGGGGGGGGGGGGGAGAAAACGAAAAAAAAAAGATGTTTCTTTAATGGTGTCGGGAGGAAATGGTATATATTTCAATGAGTGAGTGAATATATGTAATATATGAATAAATGCTCTAAATGATCAATGCATTGATTGATTGCTGGTGGGAATATCAGTCAATAGGTAAGCAAACCAAGTGGCCATGTTCCCTGTGTAAGTGTGTATATATTGTATATCTCTATCTGTCTCTGTCTCTCTATCTATCTATATATCTATCTACATATCTCTCTCATTCTCTCTCCTCCATAATCACCCGCCTCTCTTTGTCTGTCTGTCTCTTTCTCTCTCTCTCTCTCTCTCTCTCTCTCTCTCTCTCTCTATATATATATATATA
>NC_134898.1:42285796-42288296 GCF_041734735.1 Babylonia areolata | reverse complement strand
TGTGTGTGTGTGTGTGTGTGTGTGTGTGTGTACGCGCCTGCGCGTGAGTGTGAGTGTGTATGTATGTTTGTTTGTTTGTGTGTGTGTGTGTGTGCGCGCGCGTGTGTGTGTGTGTGTGTGTGTGTGTGTGCGTGCGTGCGCGCGATTGCGATGTGTGTATATATATATATATATATATATATATATATATATATATATATATGTGTGTGTGTGTGTGTGTGTGTGTGTGTGTGTGTGTGTGTGTGTGTGTGTGTGTGTGTGTGATTGAAAGAGAGAAATGGTAGGTGGGGGGATGGAGGGAGGTTTATCAGATGATAATGATAAGTAAAGCAATGATTGAATGCCTCAGAGGTAGGACTAAAATTAATGTCTCAAAATCCAACACAGAACGTATTTGACAGCACGGTATTTTGTTTAGCATTCTTTGATTTCGTGTTGGGTGTTTTTTTGCTCTACAAGTCACTGGTGGTCTCTATCCTCTTATATGGATGTGAGACATGGACACTGATGGCAGAAACAGAAAGAAGAATCCAAGCATTCGAAACCAAGTGCTTGAGGAGACTACTACACATCTCCTACAAGGAGCACAAGACCAATGACTATGTGCAGAACCTGGTCAGCAACTTTGTTGGGCCCCAAGAACCACTGCTGGCGACTGTCAAACGACGGAAGATGGCATGGTTTGGTCACGTCATACGACATAACACCCTCTCCAAAACCATCCTGCAAGGGACTGTAGAGGGAGGGCGCAGACGGGGGCGGCAGAAAAAAAGCTGGTCTGACAACGTCAAGGAATGGACCAAAATGACGATGCCAGATCTCCTCACGACAGCTGCCAACAGAACAGTGTGGCGAGCTATGACATCTTCCTCATGTCCCCCCAACGACCCCAGCGGTCGAGGGAATGAGTGTGAGTGTGAGTGTGAGTGTGTGTTTTTTTTATCAACTCGCGTCGAAATCTGGATATAACACGCACAGGGAAAAGGCTGGTGTCCGCGACAAACAGGGTGATGTGTTCTGCCTTTTTTGTCACACACAAGATATTTCTCTGTGTGAAATTCAGTCAGCTGTGACTGAAGACTGAGAGTGCGTCTCCACAGTACAGCGCCACCCCCTTTTTTTCTGTTTTTTCTTTCAATCATTGCTGTTTTTTTTTTTTCTTTCTCCAATCACTGACATTCCCCTTCTCCATTTTAGATTTTGTACTCTATCTTTTCCACATTGTGTTCTCTCTCTCTCTCTCTCTCTCTCTCTCTCTCTCTCTCTCTCTCTCTGTCTGTCTGTCTGTCTGTCTGTCTCTTCCTTTCTTAGTCCCCTCCCTTTGCCCCCACCTCCTCCCCTCCACCTCAATCGCCCCCCTTTTCATTCGAATATACAGAAATGTCGATTTCTAATTAATAATAACAATCATCATTATGATAGAAATGATAATAATCCAAATGATAGTAATAATATCATTTATTTTCAGTCTAATATCATCATCATAGATGAACAGACTATAAATAACTAAACGAACATTTCTGTCCGCAACTGTGTTTGTTCAACAATCGAAGTTGGTTATTTTATTCTATTTTTTTTTATAAACATTTTTATTCGAGTTTAACATTATTTAAGACATACATACATACATACAAAAAGAATATTTGTTATTATTGAAAAATCAGGAAAAGAACATAACCTTGTTTTATACAGAACTGAAAAGAGGAAAAACGAGAGAGGCAAGGCCTTCAAGACTCACTTGTGGTACACTTAGAATCCAAGCTTTTTATGTAATGAGTATAATTTCAAAATGTAATGTTTAAGATGAGAAAGATCAGTTTAAAGCAAATTAAGTCCCCTAGCATTGATTACAGAGTAATTTCCCTTTTTTTCTAACTGCACCAAAACGTTTGCAAAATAAATAAAACTTCCTTGCTTAGCAAAAGATGTTCCTGTTTGAACAAAAAATGATAATAATGACTGCTCTTGTTGTTGGGTCAGAATATCAGATCAAAGTGCCAAGTTTAGAGAATACAAAAAATATAAATATAACAGTAAATGCAGTTTGCATATAATTAGGCTTCATTTTTTTTTCTTTTTGTGCCCATCCCAGAGGTGAAATATTGTTTTAAACAAGATGACTGGAAAGAACTGAATATTTCCTATTTTTATGCCTAATTTGGTGTCAACTGACAAAGTATTTGCAGAGAAAATGTCAATGTTAAAGTTTACCACGGACACACACACACACACACACACACACACACACACAGACAACCGGACACCGGGTTAAAACATAGACTCATTTTGTTTACACAAGTGAGTCAAAAAAGTCATACAACAGAACTTTCCACGTGGACAACCCTAGTTTGTTTGTTTCTTTTGTTGTTGTTGTTGTTGTTGTTTTCTTTTTTTGCCGTAGGATCTCTTGCCTCGTGCGTGCGCTAAGCGGGTCAGAGCTGCACACGAGGGGACATTGCTTCATCATCTCAGGCATCCCACACACTGTCTCAATCTCTCG
>NC_134898.1:42275796-42280796 GCF_041734735.1 Babylonia areolata | reverse complement strand
TGTATTCTATTTTTCACTTGGTTTGTTCCTCTATTATTATTTTTTCTTTCTTTCTTTCTTCTTTCTTTCTTTGATAATTTACTTGTTTTCTGTTATTGGTTGTTTTTTTGTTCTTTTACTTCGCTTTTTTCTTTCTCTTTTTTTCTTCTTCTTCTTTTCTCTCATTTCTTTTTCTTTTCTCCCTTCCTTTCTTTCACTCGTTCCCTCTCTCTCTCTCGTTTCACCGTAACTTAGCATCTTTTGATTTGTGAAGACCGCACGGGAGTTCTGCCGGCCTATCTCTCATCACGGCTTCTCACTATCTGGTTTTAGGATCTGGTAGGATATGTTAAATGATAAGGCCCGGGAGTTGAAACAAAAAAAACAAAAAAAAAAATGCAGCAAAATAAATTTAAGGAGATGGGAAGAGAGGGAGGAGGTGGGGGTGGGGGGGGGGGAGGAGAGACGGGAAGAAGAGGAGGAGGGTGGAGAAGAGATGAGAATGGTGAACAGAGGAATTGGGAGTGGGGGGGGGGGGGCGTGGGCGGTAGGAGGAAAGTAGAGAGAAGAGAATGTGTCAGAAACAGACAGACAGACAGACAGAGGCAAAGAGCTACAGAGAGATAGACAGACAGACAGACAGAGACAGGGAGAGAGACGCAGACAAAGACGTAGATGTGGACGTTTTATTCAAAGAGGCCATAGCTCCTTAGAAGGGGGTGTTTGTGATAATGACTGGAAGTCGCATACTCATACAAAAGAAAGACTACGTTACATAAACACTATATTGTTTAAATGCTCTGTATAGATTAAAAAAAAAAAAAAAAAAAAAAAAAAAAAAAGGTTGAACGATAGCTTGTTCCTAGACGACATCAACAAAACAAGCTCGAATAAACAAAGCTGTTTGTAGAATTTGAGTGGAATGGATTGTTCTCCAATATTTCCCAGTGCTGGACAATCTCATTCTTGGCTAATCATTACTCTGAGAGAGAGAGAGAGAGAGAGAGAGAGAGAGGCAGAGACACAGACACAGACAGAGTCAGAGACAGAGACAGACTGATACAGACAGAGACAGACAGAGACAGGCAGACAGAAATGAAGGGAGGGTTAGGCAATGATATTCTATTCCAGAAAATAATTTCTCCTGAAATATATTTTTTCCCCATAAGTACTAGGTATCTATTTAATAATGCACTGATTAATAATAAGTGAGACAACCGAATCATAGTTCTGATTACCAATCAAAGAAGAAAGGGAAAATGTATTGTAACAGTATCAGATATGGACATTGTCAAATCTTATGGAAACATTTGAAAAAGAAAGAAAAAAAACCTGCTTGATGATCTTAACATTCAATCAATACTTTCAACATAATTCTATATATCTTTTTAAACGTGGTTTTAATGCGCAATCATAAAGCTGAGGTTCATAGAAAAAAAAAAATATTGTAGATGTTCAAGACTGAAGACGTTAGACAATGGCTCCATTTCCAATGTCTGTTGCAGGTAAATAAATGAGCACTGCAAGTATCTCTTTGTTTCATCCCCTGTTCGCGTATGCTGTGTTTCTTTTTTTTTTTCTATAGTTCACAGCGAACTCTTAGTCTGAAGCAAACAACGATCATCTTCGCACATCAAAAAATGTTTCACACAGTCATCAAATCTACCTTTTTACATCATTTTCATATGTCCGCTAAACTTACTTAAAATCGACTCAAAAGCCTTTTGAAAATCAATACAGAGATAACTATATTGTGCGACTGATTGCTAAACTGCAATGATTTTGAGCAGATTCGTGTTTTCGAGAAGGGTTGCTGCTTATTAAGTTTCTCGAAATATTCAAACGTCTTCTGAACAGCTGTCAACGACATACAAAGTTAGATGTATTTAACAATTTGTTTGCTTGACAGAGAAAGAGATAGGGTCAGAGAGAGAGCTAGGGTCATATATATATATATATATATATATATATATATATATAGAGAGAGAGAGAGAGAGAGAGAGGGGATCAGAGAGAGAGAGCTAGGGAGAGAGAGAGAAAGAGAGAGAGAGGGTAAGAGAGAGATAGGATGAGAGAGACAGAGACAGTGAGAGGAAGGGTAGGAAGGTTAAAAGGACGTGGAGAAAAGAAGAAGATCGTAAACGATACTCAGAAAAAAAAAAACAATTTCTCCTTTATTCCTCCCTCCACCCCCTCCAAAAAAAAAAAAAAAAAGACGAGAAAATGGGAGGTTTCCTTTTCATAATTTCACCTGTTACACTAGTGTGAACAAGTTAACAAGAAGAACAGGCAGAAAAGAAAGAAAGAAAGAAAGAAAGAAAGAAAGAAAGAAAGAAAATAAAACACGAAAAACAAAAACAAAAAAAATGATGGATGAAAAACCACACACGCTGATAACCATACCACAGTTACACCGTTTAACTCCTCGTCGTCATATTTCTCTCCACATAAGATGAAACAACAAGAAAAAAAAAAAAAAAAAAAAAAAAAGCAAGCAAAGGGAAGCATTCACACATCCTCCCCTTTAAAGAAATGACAAAACTTACACCCCTTATACCCTCACCCACCAACAAAACAAAACAAAACAAAAACAAAAATCCCAAAACAACACACACACACACACACACAAAAATCCCGCTATCTTGACACACAAGAAGAAAAAAAGCATATCATTATTACCTTCTCAAAAAAATAGAGAAAGTGTTGCCTCTTACAAGCAGAGAATAGGAGAGAAGAGAAGAGAAGGAAAAGAAAGTGTAGATTGATACCTCCTCAAAGCGCCCCCCCCCCCCCCCCCCCCCCCCACACACACCACACACTCACTCCCCCCCCCCTCCCCCTTTAACCGGGTATTGACAGAAATAAGGATGCCAGACAACTAGACAACACGGTAGAAGATACCCACTCCGGCTTACTCCCTGGATTTTTTCCCCCTCTCCCTCTCTCTCTCTCACTCTCTCTCTCTCTCCCTCCCTCCATCTCGTCCATCGCCACTCACGCCTGCTTGCTACAGTCTTGGGGGGGGTTTGTCGCCGACACAAGTACGCTCTTGACAGACGCGGCTACAAAAGCCTGAAAAGCCGATCGCTTGTCGACGACCTCTTTGTAAAGTTAGTTGTTGTGCGTGCGTTAACGTGTTTTCTGTTGTTTTCTCCACTTTCGAATGGGTATAAGGGGTATTTGTGTTTTGTTTTCGTTCGCGTCTCGAGCTTGTTTGCCTTGGAAAGTGTGATCCCCGTTGGGCGGTTGTTTTTCGGGGGTGGGGGTGAGGGCGGGGGACGGGGGGGTCTATTTGTTTGTTGAATTTTTTTTCGGGAGGGGAGGGGGTGGGGACGGAGTGTAGGGGGGGGGGGGGGAGGGGAGGGCATTCAGTCTCGTTCTGGTTTTATTACCTCACCCCCCACATCCCCACCCCCTCATCCCCCCCCACGCTTACTTTCGCTTCCCGTCTCTATATAGGTTCCCCTGGTGTTGTTCCTGTTGTTGTTGGTGGTGTGTGTCTGTTTCTGTCTGTCTGTTTCTGTCTGTGTCTGTATCTGTATCTATATTTGTGTGTGTGTGTGTGTGTGTGTGTGTGTGTGTGTGTGTGTGTTGTGTGTCTTTGTTTGTTTGTGTGTGTGTGTGTGTGTGTGTGTGTGTGTGTGTGTGTGTTGTGTGTGTGTGTGTGTGTGTGTGTGTGTGTGTGTGTGAGAGAGAGAGAGAGAGAGAGAGAGAGAGAGAGAGAGAGAGAGATCACAGGCGCACAGATGAACTTTCCCCGCCCCTGCTATTCCCATGGTGCTGTTCCTCTGTCGCTGTGTGTCTATCCATCTGTGTCTATATTTGTGTGTTCGGGTGTGTGTGTGTGTGTGTGTGTGTGTGTGTGTGTGTGTTGTGTGTGTGTTGTGTGTGTGTTGTGTGTTGTGTGTGTGTGTGTGTGTGTGTGTGTGTGTGTGTGTGTGTGTGTGTGTGTGTGTGTATGTATTTGTGTGTGTGTGTCGCTGTGTGTGTTCTTTGAGTGCGCGCGCGTAGGTGCGTGTGGGGAGTGGGGAAGAAGTAAAAGGTAGAGAGAGAGAGAGGGGGATAGAGAAAGAGGGAGAGGGAGGGAAGGAGGGAGACGAAAGAAACGAAACGAAACGCGACGCAACGAAACGAAATTTGATTTTTCCAGGATAATGAGATCAGCAGTTGAGGAACGCCTTTTGCCACCCAGCCTTGAGGGATTTCACAGAGTGAGAGAGAGAGAGAGAGCGACAGAGAGAGAGACAGAGAGAGAGATAGATAGATAGATAGATAGATAGAGAGAGAGAGAGAGAGAGAGAGAGAGAGAGAGAGAGAGAGAGAGAGAGAGAATTAATCTTTATTTTCCAACGGTGAAGATATTAGCACTTTGGCCGACTTACACATCTGCCGTTGTTCTAAGAGACACAAAAACATGTACGCATATAAATGTAGTTATACTGAATACTTAATACATGTATAATGTACGAGGGAGAGATAGAGAGCGACAGAGAGAGAGACAGACAGACAGACACAGACAGGCAGGAAAAAACACGGAGAGAAACAGACAGAGACAGAGAGAGATAAGAGAGGGGGAGAGAAAAAAACAGAGTTAGATAGAAAGACAGAGAGAAACAGAAGGAACGAAACAGATAGACACACAAACCGACAGACAGACAGAGACAGAGACAAAGTTAGAGAAACGGACAGACAGACAGACAGAGATAGAAACAGAAAGGCACACATATAGACAAAGAGACAGACAGACAGACAGACAGACGGAGAGAAAGAAACAGAAAGACAGACAGACAGACAGTGACAGAGACAAAGTTAGAGCGAGTGACACAGACAAATATATACAGAGAGATAGACAGATAGAGACAGACAGACAGACAGAGATACGGAATCAGAGAAGAGAGAGAGAGAGAGAGAGAGAGAGAGAGAGAGAGAGAGAGAGAGAGAGAGAGAGAGAGAGAGAGGGTGGGAATAAAGAGAGGGGAGAGGGAGGCTTCGAAACAAAAACTATAATAATCTTGCCTGAA
>NC_134898.1:42268296-42270796 GCF_041734735.1 Babylonia areolata | reverse complement strand
CGCCGCTCGTATGGAGAGAGTTAAAAAAAATTGCATGCAGAAAAAAAACCCACATACAAACGGGTGGCGCTCTCATTGTAGCGACGCGCTCTCCATGGGGAGAGCAGCCCGAATTTCACACAGAAAAATCTGCTGTGACGAAACAGAGTAATACAAATACAAATAATACAAATACAAATACATTCAAATGTAAAAATTAATACTTTAGCAGAGTGTCTACAATCACCAGTAGGTGTATGTGTGGTGAGACATTAAACGAAATTCCACACAGTGTTTGTTCTTCATGTGCTTTCGGAGTGTTTCTTGCACACTTGAACATTCAACCCCTCCCCCCCCTCTCACCCCCCCCCCCCCCCTGACCCCCACCCCACATCCCCTCGAAAACTAATTCAAGATGATAATGCTCTTGGTTGTGAATGTGGTTCTAGCCATTATACTTACCATACGATTACTATAAAATGACGTTGTAAGCAACCACACTCATCTGCATACATATCTCCCTAAAGCTGGTGATGGGCGTATACTCTTTAGTTATCAGTTACAGCTTCTCACGGAAGAATCACTGCGTTCGGATTTTTTTTAAAAATCCATATACGCTCCACCACATTTGCTAGGCAGATGCCTGACCAGCAGCATAACCCAACACGCTTAGACAGGCCTTTAGTGCATGCATATGTATTGTGGAGTGATGGCCTAGAGGTAACGCGTCCGCCTATGAAGCGAGAGAATCTGAGCGCGCTGGTTCGAATCACGGCTCAGCCGACGATATTTTCTCCCCCTCCCACTAGACCTTGAGTGGTGGTCTGGACGCTAGTGATTCGGATGAGACGATAAACCGAGGTCCCGTGTGCAGCATGCACTTAGCGCACGTAAAAGAACACACGGCAACAAAAGGGTTGTTCCTGGCAAAATTCTGTAGAAAAATCCACTTTGATAGGAAAAACAAATAAAATTGCATGCAGGAAAACATAAAAAAAGAAGGGTTGCGCTGTAGTATAGCGACGCACTCTCCCTGGGGAGAGCAGCCCGAATTTCTTTCACACAGAGAAATCTGTTGTGATAAAAAGAAATACAAATACAAATCCGAGTGCATTTCTTCTTCAGAATTTTGACAGAGGACAACACTCATGTTGCTATGGGTTCTTTTTTTTTTTTCAGTGCGCCAAATGCGTGCTGCACACGGGACATGGATTTATCGTCTTATCCCAATGACTAAGACACTGTTTGAGTTTGCAGTCGATTTATCGTCTTATCCCAATGACTAAGACACTCTGTTTGAGTTTGCAGTCCAACTTGGGAGAAAGGGCAAGAGCGGGAATCGAACCCAGGCCCCTTACGAACACTGCATTGTCAGATGAGCGTCTTAACCATTCTGCCACCTTCTTCCTTTGATCATTTGCGGAAGATAAACACCTCACTTACTTTCACCATAAAGCACAAAAAAGTCTCTGGTTAAAAACTCGCGAATATTACTATTCTATTCAGATAGATTTCTATACACATTCGGATTGTAAATGTTAGTGTATCCATTTATATTTTTTTCTTCTCTTTTTTTTATGGCTGCAAGTGTACTTATTTTAGTTTCAGAATTATTATTATCATTATTATGGAGGAATTTCTGTTTAATGTCCCGTCACACATATCGGTGACTGAAGACATTTTGTTAAAGTATTTATGAATACATTTGAGTATTATCGGTTAGAAGGGGTGGGAGATGTGGATGAATGGAGGGTTGGCAGAAACTGGGCAAATGAGGGTAAAAATATGGGTGATATTTGAAAAAAAAAATCTAAATACAATTATTATTATTATATTTATACAGCGCTGAATCTTGTGCAGAGACAAATCAAAGCGCTTTCGCACCAGTTATTCAAACGCATGCATAACTCTAAAACTGGAAAGAAAAAAAAACCCACAAAAAACCTGAACACAAGGAAGAAGGAAGAGGCAGGGTAGAGAGGCTGTTTTAGGAAGAGGTGGGTTTTAAGGCCAGACTTGAAAGAGCTGAGTGCGGAGGAGGTCTGACGAAACGAAAGAGGAAGTTCATTCCAATTGCAAGGTCCAGAGACAGAGAAAGAACGGCGGCCAACAGTCGAGTGTTTGAATCTGGGTATGCCGTAAACAGAGTGGATCCGAAGCCGATCGTAGTGAGCGAGATGGAGTGTAGAGTAGTGTAGAATGGATATTTCTACACGATTCTACACACTGAGGAACAAAATGCTAACGAGGGTTGCTTTACGTGCTAAATGCATGGTGCACACGGGACTGCGTTATTTCACCCCCCCCCCCCCCCCCCCCCCCGTCTCACGTGAATGACTAGCACCCAGACCCCCTCTCAAGGTCCAGTGGAGCGGGGAGAAGTACAATTCCCGGACCGTGGAGTGATGGCCTAGAAGTAACGCGTCCGCATAGGAAGCGAGAGAATCTGAGCGCGCTGGTTCGAATCACGGCTCAGCCGCCGATATTTTCTCCCCCTCCACTAGACCTTGAGTGGTAGATG
>NC_134898.1:42253296-42258296 GCF_041734735.1 Babylonia areolata | reverse complement strand
CAATAGAGCGAGGAACCAATAGAGCGAGGAACCAATAGAGTGAGGAACCCACAGAGTGAGGAATAGTAGAGCGAGGAAGCAATAGAGCGAGGAACCAATAGAGTGAGGAACAATTGAGTGAGGAACCCACAGAGTGAGGAATAGTAGAGCGAGGAAGCAATAGAGCGAGGAACCAATAGAGTGAGGAACCCACAGAGTGAGGAATAGTAGAGCGAGGAAGCAATAGAGCGAGGAACCAATAGAGTGAGGAACAATTGAGTGAGGAACCCATAGAGTAAGGAATAGTAGAGCGAGGAAGCAATAGAGCGAGGAACCAATAGAGTGAGGAACCCACAGAGTGAGGAATAGTAGAGCGAGGAAGCAATAGAGCGAGGAAGCAATAGAGTGAGGAACAATTGAGTGAGGAACCCATAGAGTAAGGAATAGTAGAGCGAGGAAGCAATAGAGCGAGGAACCAATAGAGTGAGGAACAATTGAGTGAGGAACCCATAGAGTAAGGAATAGTAGAGCGAGGAAGCAATAGAGCGAGGAACCAAAAGACCGATGAAACAACAGAGCGATGAACCAATAGAGCAAGGAGCCAAGAGAGTGAGGAACCAATAGAGCGAGGGACAATAGAGCGAGTAACCAACAGAGTGAAGAACAATAGAGTGATGAACCAATAGAATGAGGAACAACAGAGTGAGGAACAATAGAGCGAAGAACCAATAGAGTGAGGAACCAATAGCGTGAGGAACAATAGAGTGATGAACCAACAGAGCGAGGAGCCATAGAATGAGGAACAATAGAGTGAGGAATAGTAGAGCGAGGAACCAAAAGACCGATGAACCAATAGAGCAAGGAGCTAAGAGAGTGAGGAACAATAGAACGACGAACCTATAGAGTGAGGAACCAATAGAGCGAGGAACAATAGAGCGAGGGACCAATAGAGTGAGGAACCAATAGAGCGAGGAACAGTAGAGCGAGGAACCAATAGAGTGAGGAACCAATAGAGTGAGGAACCAAAGGACCGCTGAACCAACAGAGCGATGAACCAATAGAGCAAGGCAAGGAGCAATAGAATGAGGAACAACAGAGCGAGGAACCAATAGAGTGAACGCTGAACGCTGAACGACTTTAATGACTCAGGCCAACAGCCCCTATCATGACATTTGTGAGAATAAAAAAAAAAAAGCAAAAAAAGCCACATGTCCATTATATTCAGCCGTCAAACAGACACACACACACACACACACACACACACACATACACACGTCAAATAACAATCCAAACATACACTTTGTCATACTCATCCATTCACACACTCACGTTCTAATACCTGCCTACCTCACACGCCCATCCTAAAAAAAAAGAAAAAAAAAGAAAACACACACACACACACACACAAACCACAGTGTGCGCACATGCATGCGTATACACACCCACACACTCTCGCACTCACACCAACAGACACGTACTCAACGTGTACGCTATTGCACCCATGCCTATCATGGCTCGAAAAAACAACAACCCAAAACAACAACAAAAAAAGCAAAAAACATTTGTTAACTCGACTGGAAACGACCAATTTGCATGCTATTTGAAGTGGGACTTTCATTCTAGTGCTTTTCTGCTAATGCTCTTTTCCTAAAGGCCTGAACAACGAATTTTGCCATACTAACTAAATGATCTGGGGAGTCAACATTAAATAATTTAGAGAGCCTTTTATCTGTGCCAATAATTATAAAGGGTGAAACAAGGTGAAAACTTCCTACGGATATCAGAGTAACCTTGGCAATCAAACAAAAAGTGAGTTACTGATTCTGGCTCCTTAGTACGTACGGGGCAAAGAATATTTTCGTTTGTCATATTGAACCGATAGCGATGCATTTTTAATTGAGACACACCCATTCGGAGTTGTGCGAGAGCGTTCCGTTATCCTGCTTTCCACAGGCATGATATGTACGTTTCCCTGGCAAACTCTTCGCTTTCATCAATGTGGTTTTTTTTCCAGCGGTGACAAAAAGAACTAAATAATCTTTCACCGCAATTCAAAAAGGAAACACCTTTCTCTCTCACAACCAAACAACCATACTTGTTCAAAGCCATTGTCACATAAGATTTTCTTCACCTGCTACACCCATGTCACCGTGCCTTTGTTGACAACAATGACAGCAACATGTTATAAGCTTTCTTTGAATACATGTTATCTGGCTGTCTTAAGATCCGAAACCAAAATCTTATTACTTTTATGATTGTGTTAATGAACAATGGATAGCGACCAAGTTCCCCATAAACAATATCATTTGCTGTTTTAATTGGGACATGAAGAAATTTCTTACAAGCAAAGAGATGAACACTTTCTATCTGTTCATATTGCCTATATCCCTATATCCCTGCTGTGTATATTAAAGATGGAACTACCTGAGAATCAAACAACTTAAAAACACATCTGGCGAGTTACAGTGGATTGTACGTAACGTTCTAAGTAGTACTACTGTCTTCTTCTTCTTCTTTGCCTCAGCCTCTCTTCCGCAGTGCTGTGAAGTGGGGTGAACACTTGTTCACTGACCTGGTCGCGGCCTTGCACTGGTGAGCAGTTACTTCCGCAGACAGCTTCAGAGACGGGTTGTGCAATCTGAATTATGAGCCTTATAGTTTTCTGTTTTTTTCATTCATTACAGTTATTTATTTATTTATTTATTTGTGTGTGTGTGTGTGTGTGTGTGTGTGTAAGCATGTATTTATTTTTTCATTTACATGGTATTTACACTGCGTTGACTCTATGCAGTCATACACGAAAAAGCCTGTTCATAGATACGAGTGAACGTGACAGTTGTTGCCCATGAACACACACAAAAAAACCTAGTAATATCACCAACATCAACTGAGGATTTCAAGAACCTTCTCTAGACACAAGCCCAACACTGACCAAGAAATGTGCACGCACACACACACACACACACACACACTAAAAACTTAGTTTTGAAAAAAAAGAAATGATAAGGTCAATAGCATATAAATGAATCAATCTTGTTTTCAAATTCTTTCACAACAGTCACATGACGTCATGATTAAGCTACAGGTTAGCTGACACCTAAAGTTCATTCAAACTCCCAAGACCTCCGTGAGATCCCATGAGATCCCATGAGATCCTGGAGTCCGAGATCCAGTTCCAACACACTATTGTGCTCTGCATTAACAAGCGCTTCTGGTCAAGAAAATCGGTTCTGCAAAGGAGAAAATAATAACGATAAAATAGGATATAATAAAAAAAGGTTGCTTGACTTTCCCCAACTTAATCTATTATACTTATTTCATCTAAAACCATGTCAAAACATTACAGTCGCGATGCTTGAACCTTGAATTGATTTTTGTCACTTTAACAAGTTGACACACATAGACTAGAAATGAGTGTGTGGAGGAGGGGGGTAGAGGAGGTGCAGGGTAATGTGGTGTGTGTGTGTGTGTGTGTGTGTGTGTGTGTGTGTGTGTGTGTGTGTGTTGGAGCTCATGTACGTTTATATGTATTTGACTGTGCTTTCATATCTGTGAAACTGCGAGTTTGGTGCATATCTGTTATGCATGTGTGGGTGTATATGTGAATGTATGTCTTCATGTTTTACATTTATTTGCTTATTTATCATCATTGTTGTCTTATTTATTTATTTATTTATTTATTTATTTTTTATTATTATTATTATTATTATTATTATTATTATTATTATTATTATTTTATTATTATTTTCATTACTACTACCTTTTTTATATCATAATTATCATTTATTTATTTATTCTATTTATGTAAGCTTATCTTTTTTTCTTTTTTTTTCAAGGCCTGACTAAGCGCGTTGGGTTACGCTGCTGGTCAGGCATCTGCTTGGCAGATGTGGTGTAGCGTATATGGATTTGTCCGAACGCAGTGACGCCTCCTTGAGCTACTGAAACTGAAACGGACAGGATGCAGGAAATATCACCATATATCCATAATTCTTAAGCTCCCCCACAATTTTTGTGCCCTTAGGTCTATACCCTCCCCACCCCCCAAAAAAATCGGTAGATATATATTCCCCAGGTCTATGTTCCCCCAGGTCCATCTTGCCCCAGGTCTATGTTCATGCAGGCTTGTATTTGTTTCATGATAATGCAATTTTTTGGTAGTGGCCAGTGGTGGTCATTGGTCAACACCAGTGAAAAAGTATAAATAATGCAAAAAATGTAGGTATACTTATGACGAAAAGCGATGTTAACATACGCAAGCTGCACACATTTAGTGTTCAGCATTGCTCAGTGAATTGTCTACATGATCAAGATATCTCAATATCACGAAAACATAGAAAAAAAACAAACAAAAAAAACACCATGATATCCCATTCTAAAAACGTTTTGGTAGTGGTCACTTGTGGTAAGCAATGGTCAGTGACGGTCAGTTGTAGGTAACAAATTGGCCAAAATCCTGTCAAGAAATCATAATACTACACAAGAGTCACAAAAGGAAAGCAATATGAACAGTTACATAACGGTCTCAGTGTGTTCGTCACGATCAACAGTCACACGTTAGCGGTCAAAAACCTGCCAATGATTCACACAGCTGAAAGAACACTTTCGAGTTGTTGTCAGACTGTCAGCATGGGCAAGTATTTGTCGATTGTCAACAGAAGTCAGTAGTGGTCAGTTAATGGTCATAAGCGCGTTTTGGGTTACGCTGCTGGTCAGGCATCTGCTTGGCAGATGTGGTGTAGCGTATATGGATTTGACCGAACGCAGTGACGCCTCCTTGAACTACTGATACTGATACTGATAGTTATGGTCATGGTCAAATCTTGTCAAAAAGTCCAAATGCTTCATAATCGTCGCAAACCTGCACCATCTGAACACTTTTTGAGTAATGTTCAGCAGTGGTCAGCTGTGGCCACACAGTAGTGGTGGGGACATTTTGAGACACTGGCAAGTCCCCCGGGGGGACGATTTATGACAGTCATGCGTCCCCCCGGGAGGAACCTATGGAAAGGGAGCGGGGG
>NC_134898.1:42248296-42250796 GCF_041734735.1 Babylonia areolata | reverse complement strand
AAGACACACATTCACACCTACACCCACACATGCATAACAGATATGCACCAAACACGCAGTTTCACAGATATGAAAGCACAGTCAAATGCATATAAACGTACATGAGCTCCAACACACACACACACACACACACACACACACACACACACACACACACACAGAGTGTGAAACGTAGAAGAAGAAAGAGAAAGACAGAGAGGCACAGACTGCAGAACACAGACAGAGAGAGAAGGGGTGGGGGTGGGGGGCAAGAGAGGGAGAGAAAGAGGGAGATGGAGAGGGAGAGAGAGGGGGGGAGGGGAGAAAGAACGAGATAGGGAGAGAGAGAGGAGAGTGAGGGAGAGAGGGGAGAGAGAGAAGGAGAGAGAGATTGAGAGAGAGAGGGGAGAGAGAGAGGGAGAGAGAGATTGAGAGAGAGAGAGAGAGGGGGGAGGGGAACCAAGATGTGTGTCCGGGAATTTAAACAATAAAACAAAACAAAACAGAGGGAGAGGAGAGTGAGAGAGAGAGGGGAGGGAGAGAGAGATTGAGAGAGAGAGAGAGAGAGAGAGGGGGGGGGAGAGAGCGAGAAAGAGAGGGAGAGAGAGAGAAAGAGAGAAAGAGACAGAGACGGAGACAGAGAGAGAGAGAGAGGAAAGAGAGAGGGAGAGAGAGATTGAGAGAGAGAGGGGGGGAGAGAGCGAGAAAGAGAGGGAGAGAGCGAGAAAGAGAGAAAGAGACAGAGACGGAGACAGAGAGAGAGAGAGAGAGAGAGAGAGAGAGAGAGAGAGAAAGAGAGAGGGGAGAGAGCAAGGGAGAGAGAGATTGAGAGAGAGAGAGGGGGGGGAGAGAGCGAGAAAGAGAGGGAGAGAGAGAGAAAGAGAGACAGGGGGGAACCAAGATGTGTGTCCGGGAATTTAAACAATAAAACAAAACAAAACAGAGAGAGAGGAGAGTGACAGAGAGAGGGGAGAGGGAGAGAGAGATTGAGAGAGAGAGGGGGGGGAGAGAGAGCGAGAAAGAGAGGGAGAGAGAGAGAAAGAGAGAGAGGGGGGAACCAAGATGTGTGTCCGGGAATTTAAACAATAAAACAAAACAGAGAGAGAGGAGAGTGAGAGAGAGAGGGGAGAGAGAGAGGGACAGAGAGATTGAGAGAGAGAGAGAGAGAGAGGGGGAGGGAGCGAGAAAGAGAGGGAGAGAGAGAGAAAGAGAGAGGGGTGGGGGCAAGAAGTGTGTCCGGGAATTTAAACAATAAAACAAAACAAACAAAAATAAGGAGGGATGGGGTGGGCAGGAGAGACAGACAGACAGACAGACAGACAGAGACAGAGAGACACAGAGAGAGAGACAGACAGACAGAGAGACAGAGAGAGACAGACAGACAGAGAGACACAGAGAGAGAGACAGAGAGAAAGAGACAGAGACGGAAACAGAGAGAGAGAGAGAGGAAAGAGAGAGGGTGAGAGAGAGAGAGGGGGAGAGAGCGAGAAAGAGAGGGAGAGAGAGAGAGAAAGAGAGAGAGGGGGGAACCAAGATGTGTGTCCGGGAATTTAAACAATAAAACAAAACAAAACAGAGAGAGAGGAGAGTGAGAGAGAGAGGGGAGAGAGAGAGGTTGAGAGAGATTGAGAGAGAGAGGGGGAGAGAGAGGAGAGTGAGAGAGAGAGGGGAGAGAGAGAGGTTGAGAGAGATTGAGAGAGAGAGGGGAGAGAGAGCGAGAAAGAGAGGGAGAGAGAGAGAGAGGGGTGGACCAAGATGTGTGTCCAGGAATTTAAACAATAAAACGAAACAAAACAAACAAAAAAAAATAAGGAGGGATGGGGTGGGCTGGAGAGAGAGAGACAGACAGACAGACAGACAGAGACAGAGAGACAAAGAGAGAGAGACAGACAGACAGAGAGACACAGAGAGAGAGACAGAGAGAAAGAGACAGAGACGGAGACAGAGAGAGAGAGAGAGAGAGAGAGAGAGGAAAGAGAGAGGGAGAGAGAGATTGAGAGAGAGAGAGGGGGGAGAGAGCGAGAAAGAGAGGGAGAGAGAGAGAGAGAGGGGGGAGGGGAACCAAGATGTGTGTCCGGGAATTTAAACAATAAAACAAAACAAAACAGAGAGAGAGGAGAGTGAGAGAGAGAGGGGAGAGAGAGAGGGAGAGAGAGATTGAGAGAGAGAGAGAGAGAGAGAGGGGAGAGAGAGAGAGGGGGGGAACCAAGATGTGTGTCCATGAATTTAAACAACAAAACAAAACAGAGAGAGAGGAGAGTGAGAGAGAGAGAGAGAGGAAAGAGAGAGGGGAGAGAGAGATTGAGAGAGAGAGAGAGAGGGGGAGAGAGCAAGAAAGAGAGAGAGAGGGGGGGGGGGAACCAAGATGTGTGTCCGGGAATTTAAACAATAAAACAAAACAAAACAGAGAGAGAGGAGAGTGAGAGAGAGGGGAGAGAGAGAGGTTGAGAGAGATTGAGAGAGAGAGAGGGGGGGAGAGAGCGAGAAAGAGAGGGAGAGAGAGAGAGAGGGGGGGGGGGGA
>NC_134898.1:42238296-42240796 GCF_041734735.1 Babylonia areolata | reverse complement strand
GAAAGAAAGAAAGAAAGAAAGAAAGAAAGCGAAGAGAAAGAAAGAGAGAAAGTGAAAGAAAGAAAGAAAGTGAAAGAAAAGAAAGTGAAAGAAAGAAAGTGAATAAAAAACAAAGAAAGCGTAAGAAAGAAAGAAAGAAAGAAAGAAAAGATGTCGAGGAAATGAAGAAGCAGAAGAATGCAGATAATGAAGCCAACAGAAATAATAGAAACAAGAGAAGTGAGTCGAAAGAAGAAGAAGAAGAAGAAGAAGAAGAAGAAAAAAAAAAGCAAAAAATAAAATAAAATAAAATAAAATAAAATAAATAAAAAGCAAAACAACAACCAAAAAAGCAAACGAAAACGAAAGATCGAAAATAAAATAAAATAAAATACAACAACACAACTTTCAGATGAAGACAACAACACGAAAGAGACGCAAACGAAAAAGCGCGAGTGTTGGGACTGATACGACGTGTCTTCAACGCTCGCCCGAATCGAACGAACGATCACCTCTCGCCAGCGAAGACAAGCCGACCCTCCACCCCCCCCCCCCCCCCCCCCCCCGTCCCCCACCACCCCCCCCAGCCCCCACCCAATCCCCCTTTTCAGTAAGGGGAAGGAATAGGATAGGATGAAGCCAAGAAAGCCCCCCACCACCCACCCACCCACCCACCCACCCTTCCACCCACCCCTCACACCCTTGCTAGATTGGATTCAGTCGATAGAAGACACTGACGTAAGATAGGAAAGCAAAAGGGGTGGGGGGTGAGATAGGGGTGGAGGGGTGGGGGGTGGGGGGTGGGGAGGGGGTGAGAGGGTGGTGGAGGGGGAGGAGAATTAAAACAGGGGGCAAGAAAGAGGCTAGGTGAGGTTGGTGAGAGAGGGAGTGGGAGGGGGGGGGGGTGGAGATGGGGGGGTGGCGAGGTTGGAGGGGGGGGGGGGGGGGGGGGGGGGGGGGATTGGGGGGGCAGAGAGCCGGATATTGCGATTGGAGGAGGAATTTGAAAGAGAGGAGACAACGACGGTGGTTGGAAAGAAAGGGCGATATTGTGAGAAAGAGAGAGAGAGAGAGAGAGGGAAGGGGGGGAGGGGGAGGGGAGGGGATGGGGACGGAGGGAGGAGGAGGGTGCGGGGGGGAAGAGAATGGAAAGGTGAGGGAGGTGGAGAGAGAGAGAGGGAGAATGGGGAAGACGCCGGGAGGAGAAGTGGGGGTGTGTGTGTGGGGAGAGAGAGGTAAATGTGGGAGTTGGGGTTGGGGTTGGGGGTGGGGGTGGGGGGGGGAGTCTGTGATCCCTACGGACAGATGCAAGGGCAAAACTAGATTAGCGCGGCAACTTATCATCCTGTTTGCCCCCCCCCCCCCCCCCCCCAACGCCCCCATCCCACACCCCGACCCGCACACCACACACCCTACACCCCTCTCTTCTCCTCCCCTCCCTCCCTCCCTCCCTCCCTCCGTGCCTCCGTCCACAGATCCAAGAGATTTTAGACTTCGGTGAATCGGATTTCGAGGTTTTTGGAAAAGGGGGGGAGCTCTCGCAAGATGAACCCAACATCCATCTTGTACACCTTCCCACCACCCTATACCTCCACCTCCCATTCTCTTCCTGCCTCCCCTTCCTCCCCCCCCCCCCCCCGCCTCCCCAACCCCCCACACACACCTCCCCGCCTCTCCCCCCCCCCCCAACCCCCCAGGACCTATCCTTTTGCTTAGCACACTATCACGTCACATACCTAGCTCCTCTGTCCCTCTCTGCCCCTCACCAATCTTCTGCGAATCAACTCTTTTAATACATTGCATAATAGTCTTTTTGGCATGTGTGCGTGCGCGCAGGTGTGTGTGTGTGTGTGTGTGTGTGTGTGTGTGTGTGTGTGTGTGTGTGTGTGTGTGTGTGTGTTCGTATGTGTGTGTGTGTATGTGTGTGCCTGCGCGCACGCGCGTCTGTGTGTGTGTGTGTGTGTGTGTGTGTGTGTGTGTGTGTGTGTGTGTGTGTGTTTAAAGGTATGAAAAATCGCAAATATTTTGCGAAAAAATAATCTCCGAATTACTGTTTGCTTTCGTGTGTGTGTGTGTGTGTGTGTGTGTGTGTGTGTGTGTGTGTGTGTGTGTGTGTGTGTGTGTGTGTGTGTGTGTGTGTGTGTGTGTGTTTAAAGGTATGTAATCGCAAATATTTAGCGAAAAAATTATCTCTGAATTACTGTTTGCTTTCGCGCGCGCGCGCGCGCGCGCGCGCGTGTGTGTGTGTGTGTGTGTGTGTGTGTGTGTGTGTGATTAACTAAAAGCGCCGATCAGCTAACCCATTATTTTCGGAATCGGGGATCTAACCTTAACTGTTTTCTCTGCAAACGCATTTTCAACCCCCTTCCCCTTTTTTTTCCCTTGCATCAACCTGAAGACGATCTCTCTGTCTGTTTGTCTGTCTGTCTGTCTGTCTCTGTCTGTCTCTGTCTCTGTTTTTGTCTCTGTCTGTCTGTCTCTGTCTCTCCCTCTCTGTCTGTCTCTTTCTCTCTCTCTCTCT
>NC_134898.1:42208296-42210796 GCF_041734735.1 Babylonia areolata | reverse complement strand
GCTGATGGGGGAAGACCATCCCTTTCTTCAAAAACCTTTCTGAGGGATACCACAAACATAACACCGTCGCATCGCTTGGGCCCACAGTTCAAGGGAGGTAAATGTAGATTTGTGTTGTTGGTAATTCATACATAGTTTGTTCCCTTCGTATGTGAGAGTCAGGACTCCACACTGAATTTAAAATGAAATGAATTGAACAAGATCGAAACGAAACCGAGCCTAACCTGATGGGTCAGGCATTAATCTAAAAAAACAAGCAAATAAAAAACCAACAACAACAAAAAACAAACAAACAAACAAGCAAAAAAACCTGAAAAAAAACTGAGATAATAATAATAATAATAATAATAATAATAATAATGGATACTTATATAGCACACTATCCAGAAATCTGCTCTAGGTGCTTTACAAAAACGCTTTTGATAACATAAAACATTATATCTATGTTACATACACACACCAAAATGTGACCACACACACACACACACACACACACACACACACACACGCACGCACGCACGCACGCACACACACACACACACTGCATACATACATATTAACATGCATGAGTATCTAACAGCTACCCTAACACATACGCACACACAGGCAGGCACCAACTTACATAAACACACGCACACACGATACACATTCATATACATGCATGTAGTTGTGGACCTGCCACAATTGAACTTATTGCTGAGGGAAAAGGTGAGTTTTGAGACGAGATTTAAAAGATGCGAGGGAATCAGAATGACGGAGGTTATCAGGGAGCTTGTTCCACGTCTTTGGCGATTGAAAAGAAAACGACCTGTGTCCATAGGTCTTACTTCTGACGTGAGGTATCCTGAGAAGTCGAGTATCAGAAGAAGAACGGAGCTGGCGAGACGGGGTATAGATATGGATGAGTTCAGAAAGATAGTTTGGGCCAGATCAGTTGACTGCGGAAAAGGTCAGAGTGGATAGCTTATAGTCTATTCGATCAGAAACAGGCAACCAGTGGAGAGACTGAAGGAGAGGAGAAACATGGTCAAATTTAGAAGCTCTGCAAATGAGTCTGGCAGCGTTATTCTGAATTCGTTGGAGTCTGTCTAACAGGTATTTGGGAAGGCCGGCCAAAAGAGAGTTGCAGTAATCCAATCTACAATTGGATGACAATAAATAATGACAAACACAACAAAAATGTATTGTATTGTATCGTATTGTATTTCTCTTTTTGTCACAACAAATTTCTTTGTGTGAAATTCAGGCTTCTCTCCCTAGGGAGAGCGTGTCATTACACTGAGAGCGCCACCCTTTTTTTTCTTTCTTCTTCTTTTTTTTTCTTTCGTTTTTTCTTTTTTTTCCATTTTTGCCTGCGTGCAGTTTTATTCGTTTTTTTTTCCTATCGAAGTGGATTTTTCTACAGAATTTTGCCAGGAACAACCATTTTGTTGCCGTGGGAAGGGAAGAAAATATCGGCGGCTGAGCCGTGATTCGAACCAGCGCGCTCAGATTCTCTCGCTTCCTAGGCGGACGCCACCACCACCAACAAAACAAACACCAAAAACGCCATCAAACCTTGAACTTCAGTCACTAACTTTATTTGGCCGCAAACTTGCTTTTAAAAAATGAAGCATTAAAAACAAGACTTCAGTTTCATAGACGGTGGAAGTATTTGGAAAATTCAAACAACGATATGCTTTAGTTTTCTTCAGAATTCAAACAAATGAACACATGCAAAAAAAAAAAAAAAAAAAAAAAAAAAAAAAAAAAAAAAAGCATACATATTCAAAATCATTGATATTTATCGTTTCGTCATCTAAATTTTGGCAAAGAACCACATACACTCTGACACACACATCAAAAGAAAATAAGTAAAAGGTAGGTGCGCGCGCACACATACACGCACAGACGCACATAGAAACACAGACATACGCATATACACACAAGCACACACAAGCACGCACGCACGCTCATACCCCCCCACCACCACCACACACACACATACACATAGTGCACAAAACGCACATATTTGCTTTCATACACTCGTGCGCATGCCCGTGAGCAGCACACACACACACACACACACACACACACACACACACACACACACAAGAATGCGAAACGAAATCAACATCAGCGTCTAGTGTTTCGCTGTACATAACACAAGCGTAGACATATACATACATACATACATACATACATACATACATATGACAAATCACTTCTTATGGGCATAATCACAGCCAAGTCAGTTTCATTGGGCAACAGTCAATCATTCTTCTGCATTCACCACTGCTGCTGAAGGACTAGCCACGTGAGCAGTTTCAACCGTGCGCTTTTGAAACCTTTGAACCGGATGTCAAAACGGATCATGTACGAGTCAATATAATTACATAACCGTACGTTCTGGAATTTGCGGTTGTCAGTATTTCCATCTACACCTTTACTACAAACGAGGAATGCTACATTTGATTTTGTATTTGTGTTATTTATTTATTTATTTATTTATTTATTTATT
>NC_134898.1:42203296-42205796 GCF_041734735.1 Babylonia areolata | reverse complement strand
ACACACGCACACACACACAGATGGACAACCAAATCAGGCAGCCTTCTCAGGTGACGTGCGGAATCCTCTCAATTGACGTATGGAACCCTTTCAGTTGTCGCACACATGGAACCTTTTCAGCTGACCTACATATTGAACCCTTTCAGTTGACAAACAAATGAAACCCTTTCAGATGACGAGCATATGGAACCCTTTAAATACATATGGAACCCTTTCAATACATATAGAACCCTGTCAGTTGACGTACAAAAGGAATCCTTTCAGTTGACGTACGTATGGAACTCTTTCAGTTGACGTGCATATGGAACCCTTTCAGCTGACCTACATATAGAACCCTTTCATTTGTTGAGCATAATTATGGAACCCTTTCAGTTGACGTACATATGAAACCCTTTCAGCTGACGTGCATGTGGAACCCTTTCAGTTGACGTATATATGGAATCCTTTCAATTGACGTACATATGGAACCCTTTCAGTTGACGTATATATGGTACCCTTTCAGCTGACCTACATATGGAATCCTTTCAGTTGTTAAGCATAATTATGGAACCCATTCAGTTCGTACATATGAAACCCTTTCAGTTGACGTACATATGGAAACCTTTCAGTTGACGGTTACATTGAACCCTTTCATTTGACCTACATATAGAACCTTTACAGAATACTTTATTATCTCAACAAGAGAAATTAATTTGTGGTGTAACAAACATAAACAATACACGAAATTCAGTCATTCAACATTCATACATAAAATGTTTAGATGAACCCTTTCAGTTGACATATATATGGAATCCTTTCAGTTCACGTACATATGGAACCCTTTCATTTGACGTACATATGGAGCCCTTTCAGTTCACGTACATATGGAACCCTTTCAGTTGACGTACATATGGAACCCTTTCAGTTGACGTACATATGGAGTCCTTTCAGTTGACGTACATATGGAACCTTTCAGTTGACGTACATATGGAACCCTTTCATGTTGACGTACACAAGGAACCCTTTCATGCTGTCGTATATAAATGGAACCCTTTCAGTTGACGTACATATGGAACCCTTTCATGTTGACGTACATATGGAACCCTTTCAGTTGACGTACATATGGAGCCCTTTCAGTTGACGTACACAAGGAACCCTTTCAGTTGACGAGCGACGACCGAATGAATGACCTCCACAGTTTTCATTAATCATGTCATCGGCTTGCCTCAGTGAAGCAACATATTCAAGGACAGAATAGTGCAGGCTCCAATAATACTAATCGATCAGTTGCAAGAAAGTGAAAACCTTCAAGGACATAATCGTGCTGTCTCCAATAATACTAATCGATCACTTGCAAGAAAGTAAAAACAAAACATAAAAAAAAAAAAAAAATTGATACGTTTACGACCCGTTACTGACATTGCATGAATCACACTGAAATCGGCTGATGAAATGGACGCACCGTATGTGAAATGGTATGCAATGAGCAATGTGTATGCGTACGTTCAGCCAGCCATGTAGGTTGCAAAAAAGAAAGAAAGAAAGAAAGAAAGAAACTGTGACGTATTTCAAACGAGGTACCAGACTAACCGTACCTCCAGACCTATCTCAACAAGCTCAAAGTCCTTAACAAACAAAGACTTCACAAAAAAAAAAAACAACAACAACAAAAAAACTCGTGCTCACTCCCCACCCCCACCCCCACCTCCGCCCTCCCCACAAAAACAACAACAGCAACAACAACAACAAAACAACGCAAACAACAAAACAAACAAAAAACAAAACAAAACAACAACAACTCAAAAAGAAAAAAAAATACAGCGAAAGAAAAAAAAAAAAAGCACACACTGGTTATATATCTGACAAAACATCGTACCAATTCCAAAGAATACCTTTTAGCCCCCAGTAGCAAAAGCGAACATGATGACCACGATAAAAGATGAATGTTACAAGATCGTCGTTAACATCTTCAGCTCGGCAAAAAATATTCATCCGAGAAACAAACTAACTATACAGCAAGTCGAACGCAGCAGCATGTCACTCGCTCGCACTTAAAATAAAATAAAATAAAATAAAATAAAACACAACAAAATCAAATCAAATCAAGTGAAATAGAATATGATAAAATAGAATAAGGTAAAATGAATAAAATGGAAAAAAAAAGAAATGAAACAGAACAAAATGAAATGAAATTAAATACACACAATAATAATAATAATAATAATAATAATAATAATAATAATAATAATAATAATAAAATAACAAAAAAAACGCCGGGTGGTTATTTCGTGATAGGTTCCTTGATGTCCACTTCGATATGGTCCAGCGTTTCCAGCATCTGGTAGAAAGAAAGAATAAAAATCAGAACTTAGCAGTCTTCCAGTTTAAAGAGTTACTCTTTTACTCTTCTGTTCTCAAACATGTCACACTGTCATAGATAAACAGGAAGTAGAAATATATATATATATATGAGTGTGTGTGTGTGTGTGTGTGTGTGTGTGTGTGTGTGAGAGAGAAAGAG
>NC_134898.1:42188296-42200796 GCF_041734735.1 Babylonia areolata | reverse complement strand
TTACTGCGTTCGGACAAATTTATATACGCTACACCAAACCTGTTAAGCAGATGCCTGACCAGCATCATAACCCCAGCACGCTTAGTCAGGCCTTCACACACACACACACACACACACACACGTGACACTTCTCTCTCTCTCTGTCTCTCTCTCTCCCTCCTTCATACATCCCCAACCCCCCCCCACACACACACACAAACATGCCCCCCCCTCCCCCCCCCCCCCCCCCCCCCCCCCCACACACACACACCATGCCGTCACAAGCTAAAGACCATCGCGAAACAATCCTCCGGACTGCAGAGGGGATGGAGGGGATGGCTCTGGAATGGCCACGGACAGAAGACACCCACAGGACACCCACAGAAGACACCCACAGAAGACACCCACAGAAGACACCCATAGAAGACGCCCACAGAAGACACCCACAGAAGACATCCCACAGAAGACACCCCACAGAAGACACCCCACAGAAGAACCCCACAGAAGACGCCCCACACCCACAGAAGACACCCACAGGACACCCACAGAAGACGCCCCACACCCACAGAAGACACCCACAGAAGACATCCCACAGAAGACACCCCACAGAAGACCCCCACAGAAGATGTCCACAGAAGATGTCCACAGAAGACACCCCACAGAAGACGTCCACAGAAGACACCCCACAGAAGATGTCCACAGAAGACACCCCACAGAAGACGTCCACAGAAGACACCCACAGGACACCCACAGAAGACGCCCCACATCCACAGAAGACATCCCACAGAAGACACCCTACAGAAGACCCCCACAGAACACGCACGCCCACAGAAGACGTCCACAGAAGACACCCACAGAAGACACCCCACAGAAGACACCCACAGAACACGCACGCCCACAGAAGACACCCACAGAAGACACCCACAGAAGACACCCCACAGAAGACGTCCACAGAAGACACCCACAGAAGACATCCCACAGAACACACCCGCCCACACAACAGGCCCACAGAAGACACCCACAGAAGTCACCCACAGAACATGCCCCACAGAAGACACCCCAAAGAAGACACCCTACAGAAGACACCCCACAGAAGACACCCCACAGAAGACGTCCACAGAAGACATCCCACAAAAGACGTCGACAGAAGACACCCCACAGAAGACACCCACATAACACGCACGCCCACAGAACACGCCCACAGAAGACACCCCACAGAAGACGTCCACAGAACACGCCCACAGAAAACACCCCAAGGAAGACACCCCACAGAAGACACCCACAGAACACGCACACCCACAGAACACGCACGCCCACAGAACACGCCCACAGAACACGCCCACAGAAGACACCCCACAAAAGACGTCGACAGAAGACACCACACAGAAGACGTCCACAGAAGACGCCCACAGAAAACACCCCAAGGAAGACACCCCACAGAAGACACCCACAGAACACGCACACCCACAGAACACGCACGCCCACAGAACACGCCCACAGAACACGCCCACAGAAGACATCCCACAGAAGACGCCCACAGAAGACACCTACAGAAGACGCCCCACAGAAGACACCCCACAGAAGACACCCACAGAACACGCACGCCCACAGAAGACACCCCACAGAATACGCACGCCCAGAGAAGACACCCCACAGAAGACACCCCAAAGAAGACACCCACAGAAGACACCCACATAACACGCACGCCCACAGAACACGCCCACAGAAGACACCCCACAGAAGGCACACCACAGAACACGCACGCCCACAGAACACGCCCACAGAAGACACCCACAGAAGTCACCCACAGAAGACGTCCACAGAAGACACCCCACAGAAGACATCCACAGAAGACACTCCACAGAAGACGTCCACAGAAGACACTCACAGAAGACGCCCCACAGAAAACACCTACAGAAGACGCTCCACAGAAGACACCCCACAGAAGACACCTCACAGAAGACACCCACAGAAGACGCCCACAGGACACCCACAGAAGACGCCCCACACCCACAGAAGACACCCACAGAAGACATCCCACAGAAGACACCCCACAGAAGACCCCCACAGAAGATGTCCACAGAAGATGTCCACAGAAGACACCCCACAGAAGACGTCCACAGAAGACACCCCACAGAAGATGTCCACAGAAGACACCCCACAGAAGACGTCCACAGAAGACACCCACAGGACACCCACAGAAGACGCCCCACATCCACAGAAGACATCCCACAGAAGACACCCTACAGAAGACCCCCACAGAACACGCACGCCCACAGAAGACGTCCACAGAAGACACCCACAGAAGACACCCCACAGAAGACACCCACAGAACACGCACGCCCACAGAAGACACCCACAGAAGACACCCACAGAAGACACCCCACAGAAGACGTCCACAGAAGACACCCACAGAAGACATCCCACAGAACACACCCGCCCACACAACAGGCCCACAGAAGACACCCACAGAAGTCACCCACAGAACATGCCCCACAGAAGACACCCCAAAGAAGACACCCTACAGAAGACACCCCACAGAAGACACCCCACAGAAGACGTCCACAGAAGACATCCCACAAAAGACGTCGACAGAAGACACCCACATAACACGCACGCCCACAGAACACGCCCACAGAAGACACCCCACAGAAGACGTCCACAGAACACGCCCACAGAAAACACCCCAAGGAAGACACCCCACAGAAGACACCCACAGAACACGCACACCCACAGAACACGCACGCCCACAGAACACGCCCACAGAACACGCCCACAGAAGACACCCCACAAAAGACGTCGACAGAAGACACCACACAGAAGACGTCCACAGAAGACGCCCACAGAAAACACCCCAAGGAAGACACCCCACAGAAGACACCCACAGAACACGCACACCCACAGAACACGCACGCCCACAGAACACGCCCACAGAACACGCCCACAGAAGACATCCCACAGAAGACGCCCACAGAAGACACCTACAGAAGACGCCCCACAGAAGACACCCCACAGAAGACACCCACAGAACACGCACGCCCACAGAAGACACCCCACAGAATACGCACGCCCAGAGAAGACACCCCACAGAAGACACCCCAAAGAAGACACCCACAGAAGACACCCACATAACACGCACGCCCACAGAACACGCCCACAGAAGACGTCCCACAGAAGACACCCACAGAACACGCACGCCCACAGAACACGCCCACAGAAGACACCCACAGAAGTCACCCACAGAACACGCCCCACAGAAGACACCACACAGAAGATGTCCACAGAAGACACCCACAGAAGACGTCCACAGAAGACATCCCACAGAAGACGTCCACAGAAGACACCCCACAGAAGACACCCCACAGAAGACACCCCACAGAAGACGTCCACAGAAGACACCCACAGAACACACCCCACAGAAGACACCCACAGAACACCCACAGAAGACACCCACAGAAGACACCCACAGAAGACACCCCACAGAAGACGTCCACAGAAGACACCCACAGAAGACACCCACAGAAAGCGCATGCCCACAGAACACGCCCACAGAAGACACCCACAGAAGTCACCCACAGAACATGCCCCACAGAAGACACCCCAAAGAAGACACCCTACAGAAGACACCCCACAGAAGACACCCCACAGAAGACGTCCACAGAAGACATCCCACAAAAGACGTCGACAGAAGACACCCCACAGAAGACACCCACATAACACGCACGCCCACAGAACACGCCCACAGAAGACACCCCACAGAAGACGTCCACAGAACACGCCCACAGAAAACACCCCAAGGAAGACACCCCACAGAAGACACCCACAGAACACGCACACCCACAGAACACGCACGCCCACAGAACACGCCCACAGAACACGCCCACAGAAGACACCCCACAAAAGACGTCGACAGAAGACACCCCACAGAAGACGTCCACAGAAGACGCCCACAGAAAACACCCCAAGGAAGACACCCCACAGAAGACACCCACAGAACACGCACACCCACAGAACACGCACGCCCACAGAACACGCCCACAGAACACGCCCACAGAAGACATCCGACAGAAGACGCCCACAGAAGACACCCACAGAACACGCACGCCCACAGAAGACACCCCACAGAATACGCACGCCCAGAGAAGACACCCCACAGAAGACACCCCAAAGAAGACACCCACAGAAGACACCCACATAACACGCACGCCCACAGAACACGCCCACAGAAGACACCCCACAGAAGGCACACCACAGAACACGCACGCCCACAGAACACGCCCACAGAAGACACCCACAGAAGTCACCCCACAGAACACGCCCCACAGAAGTCACCCACAGAACACGCCCACAGAAGACACCCACAGAAGACACCCACAGAACACGCCCCACAGAAGACACCCCACAGAAGACACCCCACAGAAGACACCCACAGAAGACACCCCACAGAAGACACCCCACAGAAGACACCCCACAGAAGACACACGCAGAACACGCACGCCCACAGAACACGCCCACAGAAGACACCCACAGAAGACACCCCACAAAAGTCACCCACAGAAGACACCCACAGAAGACACCCCACAGAAGACACCCCACAGATGACACCCACAGAACACGCACACCCACAGAACACGCCCACAGAAGACACCCACAGAAGACACCCACAGAAGACACCCACAGAAGACACAGAAGACACCCACAGAAGACACCCACAGAAGACACCCCACAGAAGACACCCACAGAAGACACCCCACAGAAGACACCCACAGAAGACACCCCACAGAAGACACCCCACAGAAGACACCCCACAGAACACGCCCACAGAGGACGCCCCAACCCGACGATCAGAATGTTCCCTGCCTCCGCCTCTTCTGCCCAGCTGTCCTGCACTCTGTCCGCAGTATCTCACCACCTACTACCTTGACCGTCCTCACCTGCCACTAACCAGCCCGGTGTCTCTTGTGACTAAAGACCCTACACTGTTTCCGTTTTCAGTTGTCCGTCTCTCCAGGAGGCCTCGCAGCTTTCGGACAAACCCATGATTATACGCCACACCACACCACATCTGCGAGGCAGATGCCTGACCAGCAGTTTCAGTTTCAGTTTCAGTAGCTCAAGGAGACGTCACTGCGTTCGGACAAAACCATATACGCTACACCACATCTGCCAAGCAGATGCCTGACCAGCAGCGTAACCCAACGCGCTCAGTCAGGCCTTGAGAAAAAAAAAGGTGAATAAATAATAGATAAGCTTACAGAAATAAATGAATAAATAAATAAATAAATAAATAAATAAATAAATAAATACTAATTATAATATAGAAAAAGGTACTACTACTACTACTACTACTACTACTACTACTACTACTACTACTTCTACTACTACTACTACTACTACTACTACTACTACTACTAATAATAATAATAATAATAATAATAATAATAATAAAAAAAATAATAATAATGACCAGCAATATAGCCCAACGCGCTTAGTCAGGCTTAAAGGACATGCATAATTATGTATTTTCGTGTACCTATCAGATTGGATTACGTGTACAGAATTTTGCCGGAGGACGACACTTCAGTTGTCACGGGTTCTGCACACAGAACCTCGGTTTATCATCTCATCAGAAAGACTAGACGCTCGGTTTGATTTCCCAGTCAAACTTGGGAGAAAAGGACAGAAGCGGGATTCGAACATTTGGCAAGTAAGCGTCTTGACCATTCTGCCACATCCCTCCTTAAATGCACACATATATGTATGTAGAGTTTTTGGTTCGAACACTGAAATGGAAAAGCTTCTGGATAAAAATGCGCTACAATTTTCAAACAGCAGTAATCATAAGAAAGAAGGACTGTTTTTTCTGTCATACCTATACAAAACCAACCATAATAAAGAAAAAAAAAAATCAACGAAGAACGGAGAACTGTCCTTTGTGTCATATCAATCTCAAAACCAATCATAAACAAAAGAATCAATAAAACAAACAAACAAACAAACAAAAAAACAATGTCCACCCTTCTCACATAGAAGGATAATTTCATGAAAAGGAAGTGCTGTCTTTTCTGTCATACCAGTCTCAAAACCAATCATAAACACAAACTTATTGAAAAAAATATATATATATTTCCAAGCTTCTGACTTCTTATGAGCAAGCGGCCTGTTGCTGGAAATGAGGGACAGTATGTTGAAAGCCCTTTCTTGGCAGAACGTCGAGCAGACATCACTCTACCGACACAGGAAACAACCAAACGTTGATGGCGCTAGGAATAAACGCCAGTTTCCTTTCCTTCTGCACAGGACACGTGCCAGTCGACAGCACAGTCACGTGACGGGCTCCAGAACCGAGTGGTAAACGCGTTGGACTTTCAATCCACAGGTCCCGGGTTCGAATCTCGGTCACGGAGCCTGGTGGGGTAAAGGGTGGAGATTTTTCTGATCTCCCAGGTCCTGCCAATGCCTGAACCCGCTTCGTGTGTATACGCAAGCGGAAGATCAAATACGCACGTTAAGGATCATGTAATCCAGGTCAGCGTTCGGTGGGTTGTGGGAAAAAAACAACAACATACCAACATGCATCCTACCTTCCCTCCGAAAACGGAGTATGATTGCCTACATTCCGGGGGTAAAGACGGTCATGTACGTTAAAGCTAACTCGAGTACACGGCAAGGGAACGTGGGAGTCGCAGCTCACGAACGAAGAAGAAGAAGAAGAAGAAAAAGAAAGAGAAGAAGAAGAAGAAGCAGAGTCACGCTACTTGGTACGGAGGTCATCCCCAGAGGGCGTTCGCGACTGCAAAGTATAGCAGGAGCAAAAAGGGGGCAATCCAGGAGTAAATCTTCATTACATGCTTCAGGCGATCTCTAGCAAAATGAAAGCAAGGCTCATGGTTGTTGTTTTTTTCTGTCTGTGGATTCACACCTCTATTGACCTGAAACTTAAAGTATCGAGCGAGTTAAACGCACTTGTGTGTAGCGACGTTTCAAACAAAATGTCGACAATGGCCTCTTAGCACCAAGGGGCATTTTATCCCCGATATAACGGGCGGTTGTTTGTTTGTTTGTTTGTTTTTTGTTTTTTTTTTGTTTTTTTTGTTTTGTTTTGTTTTTTTTACTCCAGTCATGAAATCTCTTCTAATGGCTTCAGTAAAATAATAACCAAAAACCACCGGAATCAGCTGAAATGAACATTAATCATCAAATCCAGCAACGGTTTAAAGCAAGGTTCCAACAGTCTTCGCCAAAATCAAACTCCTGAATGTAAGACAAACTGTTACTTACAGACTGAAAGTAGATTTGAAAGTTAGCTGTTAGGGGCATTGTCATTGGTAATAACAGAAAGTAAAGACATAGGTATATATAGTAGGTCTACAATTATGACCGTAGTTCTGAACGCTGCAGTTATATCTATCCCGCAGTTAAACAGTTAAATGAAGCAAACATGCAGAGATCGAATATGGTGGATCCACACCAACATGAGACGAAGCAGTCGATAACACAAGCGCCAAAAACACGTGATCTATGTAAGAAGAAAAGCACCAACACCCCAACAATAAGAACAACAACAACAATCGATCAGAAATAGCCACAAAGTTATAGCTGGAGCAGACAGGCAGTACTGGTTATCGTTTTATTTTCAAGATATTTCGGATCATAAGCAACAAATGCAAACCGGGGGGGGGGGGGGGGGGGGGGGGGGGGGGGGGGGGGGGGAGGAAGGAAATGAAAAGTGGAATCAATTTACCAGCTTGTTTAATCAAACTACCAAAGAGAGAGTCCCCCCCCACTAACTTTAAATAGGCGGAAACATAGAAATGGAATGTGGAGTCAGTTTACCAGCTTGTTTGATCAAATTACCAAAGAACCCCCCCCCCCACCGCCACCCCCACCCCCACACACACACACACTTTGAAAAGCCAGAAACATTTGCGTATTTCTTTTTTTTTTCTGAATCCATCGATGTGAGCGGAATATCCTCTGAGAAAAAAACCACACAGAGCTGTCGAAGAAGGAGTGTTGGCCCAGTGGCTACTCGTCCACTCAGGAAGCCAGAGAATCTGTGCGCACGGAATCGAACCCCACACTCGCCATTATTTTCTCCCCCTCCACTAGACTTTGAATGGTGGTCTGGACGCTAGTCATTCGGATGAGACGATAAACCGAGGTCCCGTATACAACACGCATTTAGCGCACGTAAAAGAACCCACGGCAACAAGAGAGCAGTCCCTGACAAAATTCTGTAAAAAAAAAAAAAGCATCTTTGATAGTGAAAAGAAATACACATGCAGACAGGTAAAATAGAAAAAAAAATAAATCTTATGCGATAAAATACAATGCAGTAGAATACAAGGCACAATTATGGACAAAGACCAAGTCCCAGACAGTAACCAGTGCAGCAATACGCTATTAACTATCACTGAATTTCAGGATGTTTTAACTTCCCTTCTTAGCAAAAGGTCATTCCGTTAGATTGGATGGAATTTCGAATATCTTGCGAAAACGTTTACCAGAAAGATAGATTACTTTATTGCATAAAATCTTTCTTAAAAAAAAAAAAAAAGACTGCGCCATTGTTTTGTCCCTGTTATAAGGAAACAATCAATCACCGCTAAAATTCTGAAGCAAATAAAATATGGAAGATACAAGGAAAGTTGTTGACCAGTCGGACAAACACCAAATGACGGAAAACTCATGAAAAAATAAAAAAAAACCTTCGGAAGATTGTCTCATTTTTGTGCAACAATGAAATATCACCAATAAACCAAGCATGCCTTCAGAAACGAAATTCTGTAGTCTACAGTTAGTTAAGCTGAGCTTACTGCTCATATAACGTATCAGTTTGCAAGATGAAAATTTGTCTTTTATACTGTTTTCGACAACAAAACTTTTCACGATCAAGTGCGTGGCATGCAAAATTGAGTGAAAGGAGCATGCAGTTTTGTGCGCAGGAAATACATATTCAAATTTGTTCTAAATTACTGTATGGCCAGAAATGTATTTTTCAATGCACCCAAAGAGCTGAAAAACAAAAACAAAACAAAAAATGCATGGCATAGATTGTAAAGTGTTTTGTTGTTGTTGTCGTTTTTTTATTTAATCAAAAATACAAAGCATAGATTGTAAATGTTTGTGTGTGTGTGTGTGTGTGTGTGTGTGTGTGTGTGTGTGTGTGTGTGTGTGTGTGTGTATGTGTGTGTGTGTGTGTGTGTGTGTGTGTGTGTGTGTGTGTGTGTTGGCTGTTTTGTTTGCTTTATTGTTTTTTGTTGTTGTTGTTTTTTGTTGTTGTTGTTGGTTTTCACTCTTGGTGCTTTTATTCATTGGCCTCCAATTAATATATCTTCATTTGAAACACACAACACAATGGGATAATAATCCTTCGTTGAATACCGAAAGCATGCATGTGCGAAATACATTGTCAAGGTTCCGCCTGCGAAAATTTTGTTGCAGAAAAGATACAACTAAAATCAATGTCAGTTTTATAGCATGTGTGTGTGTGTGTGTGTGTGTGTGTGTGTGTGTGTGTGTGTGTGTTTGTGTGTGTGTATGTGTGTGTGCGTGCGTGCGTGTGTGTGTGTGTGTGTGTGTGTGTGTGTGTGTGTGTGTGTGTGTGTGTGTGTGTGTGTGTGTGTGTGTGTGTGTGTGTGTGTGTGTGTGTTTATATGCAAGGAGCCATATGTATTTCCTCTTTAATGTATGTTAGAACCGAGGCAGATGAAGAAGGTATTAGTCAGGAAAAGGTTGATGCTGACGAAAAACGGTGCATCTCGTCTACTTGAGAAAAAAAAAAAAAGCCATTTGGAGAATGACGGCAACCTGTGAGGACCACACATTCCAACTACTTACCCCAACCATCTGAAGGTATATACTGATGGATGGCTAGTCAGTTACCAACAAGCTGGTTGTACTTGTGTCATTCCAGAACTTTGATAAAAGAAAAGAAGAAGAAAAAAAAAATCATACAATTTTGGTTAATATTTGTCTTTTGTTTTTATACTGCAGGCTGTATAGCAATTCTTGTGGCTCTGAACTATTAACTTGGCCCCCTTTTGTTTCAATGTCCAAGTTCTCGTGTTCATGGATTCCAAGTCAGTACTGTTCACATCGAGTTTCACTAGAGTGAAAAAAAAAATCGAATCTTTTAACAGAAATCAGTCCGTCTCATACGTCATTTTTAGTTTGGGAGGAACAAAAACATCTTTTTACTGGGTGCTTCCGCATTTTATGAATGGGCCGACGAAGCTGTTTTAAAAAAATGCAAATCAGGGGACAGGAAGTATAATACTTAACTGTCCACTATGTATAACATACAGTTAAAATTTCCTATAATGATAATGATAAAAAGAAAGATTCCTCTCAGGAGAGAAAAACACACAAACAAACGACAACAACGACAAGTAAACATTCACATCGAATTATTTTCATGCATTTCGAAAAACGAAATCAACAAAACAAATACCCCCCCAGACCTAGTATCACCACCAATTAAAAAAAGCAACAATAAAATGATAAGAAAAACAACAACAACAACAAAACAAAACACACACACACACACACACACACACACACACACACACACACACACAAACCACCACTAAAGTCTACAAACCAACACATCCAACAGAAACTGCCATTGCATGAGGAAACTGACATCATGATTAGTTTAGCTTCTGGACACTGGACAAGAGTTCATACAAGAACCACGATAAAACATACTAAATCATTTCGAGCAAAGACCGAACTGACTTCTTTCAACATCAGTCGGAAGAAGTAGGTTTCAAATGGAAGAGAAAAAAACAACAACAGTAAAACATTCGAACAAAGCCAGCAAAAATGAAGAAGAAGAAGAAAAAAGCTGACTACGTTTAAAAAAAAAACAACAAAAAAACCGCGAAATATCATTCATCTGAAGAAAGACTATACAGCTTTTTGTTCCAGAAAAAGCGTGTACGTTTAAAGCGGAGGGAAGGAATGCTGAAAAAAAAATTAAAACTGAAAACAAAAATCACTTGTCGCCGTATATTCAGCAGCATTTTTTTTTTTTTTTTTCCACAGAATCGGTTTCCCTCCCCCTCCTCCCCCCCCCCCCTCCCCAACCCCCCATCCCGCCCCCCACCAACCCATGTTCATTCTTTTTTCTTTTTAACAAAAATGTTGTTAATGGTTTCTTAATCATATTTATCGAGTAAATCTCCGTGGTGTGCTGTATTCGTGTGCGTGTTGTTGTTTTTTGGGGGGTTTTTTTGTTTGTTTTTTTGGGTTTTTTTTTTTCACCATTCTCCAAAGTGTAAATGAGTTTAGGCCTACCATCATCTATCATTATCGGTAAAGTCAGCGAACTGCTCTCTGGCGAACAGCTCTTCAGTGCAGGTGCACCAATCACCCCCTTCCCAGCGTTGAGGGAGATGAAAATGAGAACATGTGTTCCCGTTGGTTTTCCGTTTGTCCCCCTCCGCTCCGCTCCCCTCCCCCGCCCCACGCCCCCCTTCAACAGTCTTGATTCCCTGGCTTCTAGAAAACTGGACTCGAGTCTTTCGTTTCTTATCTCAGAGGCCTGTCCATCCACAGACAGAGACAGAGGCAGAGACAGACAGAGGCAGAGACAGAGACAGACAGAGGCAGAGACAGATATATATATATATATATATATATATATATATATATATATATATATATATATATATATATATATATATATATATGCTGAGCGAAACAAATAATAGACACAAAAATTAAAACAGTACTTAAAGGGACACAGAACTAAAAAAATAAAAATAAAAATAATGAAAAAAGAACAAAAAACAAAACAAACACACACACACACACACACACACACACACACACACACACACACACACACACACACACACACAACAAAACCACCTTTCAACTGAAAGACTCAAAAAAAACGAAGAAGGAAAATAACCAATCGGCAAGCAACACATCTTCGGCGAAAATAAATCCCACTTAACAACGAACAAGACGAAGGCCTTCTTCATACATACATACACCTTATACGGTGAGCGTCTCAAATCCACGCTTGATCAGCAAATGGCAAGTATAAAAAAAAAAAAATACTGTTACAAACCAGGCCACAACATAGTGCATGTACATCTGTGTTTATACAGCAAAGGTTGGCTACAACACAATAATTGTTGTTTGTACATCAGTTTCAGTTCAGACTGTATATTTTGGAAGCTATCACTCCCATAACCCCTCAATTCCCAGAGGGAAAGAAGAAGAAGAAGAAGAAGAAGAAAAGCAGAGCACATGCAACACGGGAAAAGTGCAGGTTTTATTCTAGACACACAGAGCGATAATCATGTTCAAACAGACTGTCAGAAGGCAGACAGACCAATAGATGAGAAAGTACGACGATAGCGTGGGGAGTCTGATACATGAATATTGAAAAGAGGAATTGGAAGTTTCTGGACAGATGCAAAAATAAACAAATAAGTGAATAAATAAATAAAAACGAATAAACAAATAAAATAGGAATGTGAAAATAGATAAATGAATGATTG
>NC_134898.1:42158296-42165796 GCF_041734735.1 Babylonia areolata | reverse complement strand
CCTGAGCCATGCCACACAAGGTCTGAGCCACCATCAGAAGAGGGAATCGGTTTGGGGAGACAGCGAAACACTTGAGCCAGGCCCCAACGGCGTTGAGGGCACAGCCAGTCACGTTGTTCACACGGAGCCCGAACGAGTCCAAGATGTACATTCCTGTAGTGAAAGATAAACAAGAGAGGCAAGGCCTTCAAGGCTCACTTGTGATAAATTAAGTCCCCTAGCATTAATTACAGAGTAATTTCCCTTTTTTTACCATCTGCACCAAAACGTTTGCAAAATAAATAAAAATTCCATGCTTAGCAAAAGAAGTTCCTGTTTGAACAAAAAATGATAATGATAATAAAGACTCCTCTTGTTGTTGTGTTACAATAAGAGGTCAAAGTGCCAAGTTTAGAGAATACAAAAAATATAAATATAACAGTAAATGCAGTTTGCATAATTAGGCTTCTTTTATTATTTTTTTGTGCCCATCCCATAGGTGCAATATTGTTTTAAACAAGATGACTGGAAAGAACTGAATTTTTCCTATTTTTATGCCAAATTTCGTGTCAACTGACAAAGTATTTGCAGAGAAAATGTCAATGTTAAAGTTTACCACGGACACACAGACACACGGACACACACACACACACACACACACACAGACAACCGAACACCGGGTTAAAACATAGACCCACTTTGTTTACACAAGTGAGTCAATAAATGAACAAAAACAACAACAAAAAAAACAAAAAAACCATCAACAACAATATATATATTTGTATTTCTTTTTATCACAACATATTTTCTCTGTGTGAAATTCGGGCTGCTCTCCCCAGGGAGAGTACGTCGCTATACTACAGCGCCACCCATTTTTTTTTGCATTTTTTCCTGCGTGCAGTTTTATTTGTTTTTTTTCCTATCGAAGTGGATTTTTCTACAGAATTTTGCCAGAAACAACCCTTTTTGTTGCCGTGGGTTTTGTAACGTGCGCTTAGTGCATGCTGCACACGGGGCCTCGGTTTATCGTCTCATCCGAATGACTAGCGTCCAGACCACCACTCAAGGTCTAGTGGAGGGGGAGAAAATATCGGCGGCTGAGCCGTGATTCGAACCAGCGCGCTCAGATTCTCTCGCTTCCTAGGCGGACGCGTTACCTCTAGGCCATCACTCCACTTGCGTGGATATATATATATATATATATATATATATATAGAGAGAGAGAGAGAGAGAGAGAGAGAGAGAGAGAGATTAAGTGTGGCGAAGTCTGTGCGGCATATATATATATATATATATATATATATATATATATATATATATGATTAAGTGTGGCGAAGTCTGTGCGGCATATATATATATATATATATATATATATATATATATATATATATATATATATATGCCGCACAGACTTCGCCACACTTAATTTCTCTACCCGAGATAAAAAAACAGCAAATATAGAAACAAACAAACAAACAAAACAAAAAAAAATCAACAACAACAACAACAACAAAAAACAAACAAAAAAACAACCCCAACAACAACAACCCACAACAACAAAATAATAACGAAAAATAAAGACACTCCTGATTCATCATGATGGTATACACACACCCATATCTATCTCTCTCTCTCTCTCTCTCTCTCTCTCTCTCTCTCTCTCTATATATATATATATATATATATATATATATATATATATATATATATATATATATATATATATACACGCATACATACATATACATACACCCGCTCTCACCGATAGGTATCAGCAGCAGGTAGGCCAGCATGTAGACCAGCGACAGCCAATCCACGGCTGTCTCCTGCTGCAAGGTGTCCGCTGGTAGGCTGGCGTTGTAGTATCTCAGGACGATGTTGGCGATGATGTTGAGGTGTATCCACATGTAGGCGTTGGACATGGAGAAGATGCTGAAGAGGCCCAGCATCAGCCAACGTCGCCGGTACGTACGGACAAGGTCAGGGTTGTCGTTGTCGCTGTCGTTGTCCTTGTTGTCGTCATCTTCGTCTGGAGTGACTGGCTGTTGGGGGAAATCAATTACCTGATTTTTTGTTCATCCTGCTCTCGCAGAAGTGGGAGGAGGGGTGTGGGGGGTGTGGGGTTTGGGGGGGGGGGGGGGGAACTGGTTTTTATTATTAGTCTAGGTTGGTGAGACGCTTTGATGTTTTTCTGTTCATTGACTGTGCAGTCCTTGTGACAGGGGGGCGGGGGGGGAGAGGGATGTGGGGGTGGGGAACAATACATTTTCAAGAGACATAAGATCAATCAAACAAACAAACATAATACAAATTAATATTCTCACCACACACACACACACACACACACACACACACACACACACACACACACACACACACAACGATGCACGTACAGAAAATGATCTAGGTTGGGGGGAGAGAGAGACAGACAGACAGACAGACAATCAGAGACAGAGAGAAGCAGAGAGAGACAGAGAGACAGAGAGAGACAGGGAGAAAGAGACAGAGAGAGACAGGGAGGGAGACACAGAGAGAGAGACAGAGAGAGAGAGAGGAGAGAGAGAGAGAGAGAGAGACAGAGAGACACAGAGAGACACAGAGGCAGAGAGAGAATGCAAATGTTTTATTCATTAGGCCACATTGCCCCTCACGAAGGAGTGAGTCTGTGACCAAATACCATGGTAAACAAGACATCTAAGAACAAGAATTAATTGTCAACAAAATAATAGTATAGATATGAAACAATAGTTCATGACATTCTACGATATTTACAATATCTCTAAGTCGGAGTGCTTTACATAAGAAACATGACAGATTAAGAGACAGACAGAGAGAGAGAGAGAGAGGCTGAAGAGGAACAGAGCACAACACACACACACACACACACACACACACACACACACACACACACACACACACACACACACACACACACACACACACACACACCAGAAGTAAACCTTTGACTCCTACTGAGGCATGGAGCATTTATTTTTAAGAAAACAATATGTTCAAGAACCCAACAAGAATTATCATAACACTTGCATCAAGTAATTCCTTCCTCTAAATGAAAGGATCCTATTTGACATTGCAAATCTTGATGAGTTTACTAAGTACTGAAAAAAAATCCTGTTTACTTGCAGAAATGAAATTACACAAAGAAAATACAGATCTTGGACATACATATTTATCGCTCAGGCAACAATCTCTTACGATTATTAAAAAAAAAGACACTCTATAATGAATCGAACTTCATCACCAAATATGTTCATGCCACTTTCTTCTTTGCTTTTTCTTCCTTTTTTTTTTTTTTAATTTATTTTTTTTTTTTACAATTAATACGGTATTCTATTGGAATTCCATTTACTCACTCTGTTTCAATTGCTATACGTGGATTATTACATTTAGATTTTCTTAACCAAATCATGTTTGTATGGAGCAATTAGCCAATTCCTTTTGTAGTGCCAAAACAAATCTTACATTCTGTACATTGGCGAAAACGATTCCAGCCATAACTTTTCAAAATCATCCTTCACTGCATTTTATTTTAAAATGTCTGTTATTCCCAGACGCAATCAGGTCCCATTTCAACCAAAATTTGGCGTATATTACTTACCCATTCTGATCTGTAAACTCCTTCTGCATACAAATCATACGATATGCTGTAAATTTTGGACGATTTTCTTTTTTTTATTCACCAAACATGAGAGACGTCCAAACTTCTGATTTGTCTCGAATTAATCAGGACTGAAAGTGAAAGAGGGGTATTTCACAACTGCATAATCAAACCTGGACAGCCATTGATTCTCTCTCTCTCTCTCTCTCTCTCTCTCTCTCTCTCTCTCTCTCTCTCTCTCTGTCTCCCTCTCTCACACACGAGCACACACAAACACTCTATCGCACACACACACACACACACACACACACACACACACACACACACACACACACACACACACACACACACACACTAACACTAACACTAACACTAACAAACACACACTAACTCTTACACTAGCATTACCACACACACACACACACACACACACACACTCATACACACACACCATTAACACGCACACACACACACACACACACACACACACACACACACACACACACACACACTCATTAAGAGACAGAGAGAGAGAGAGAGAGAGAGACAGAGAGAGTCAGAGAGAGACAGAGAGAGATCACTCACTCACTCACTCACTCATTCAGAGACAGAGAGAGACAGAGAGATCACTCACTCACTCACTCACTCATTCAGAGACAGAGAGAGACAGACAGAGAGATCACTCACTCACTCACTCACTCCCTCATTCAGAGAGAGAGAGAGAGACAGAGAGATCACTCACTCACTCACTCACTCACTCCCTCATTCAGAGAGAGAGAGAGAGGAACTCTAACAAAAAGCCAGAGAGAACAACAACACTCAAACCTCACTCCAACACATTCAAACAGCCCCATAGTTTCAGTTTCAGTTTCAGTAGCTCAAGGAGGCGTCACTGCGTTCGGACAAATCCATATACGCTACGCCACATCTGCCAAGCAGATGCCTGACCAGCAGCGTAACCCAACGCGCTTAGTCAGGCCTTGAGGAAAAAAAAAAAAAAAATATATATATATATATATATATATATATATATATATATATATATAGAGAGAGAGAGAGAGAGAGAGAGAGAGAGAGAGAGAGAGAGAGAGAGATAAGCTTAAATAAATAAATAAATAAATAAATAAATAAATAATAATTATGATATAAAAAGGTAGTAGTAATGAAAATAATAATAATAAAATAATAATAATAATAATAATAATAATAATAATAATAAATAATTAAATAAATAAGACAACAGTGATGATAAATAAGCAAATAAGTGTAAAACATGAAGACACACATTCACACATACACCCACACATGCATAACAGATATGCACCAAACACGCAGTTTCACAGATATGAAAGCACAGTCAAATACATATAAACGTACATGAGCTCCAACACACACACACACACACACACACACACACACACACACATTACCCTGCACCTCCTCTACCCCCCTCCTCCACACACTCAGCCCCATAAAGCAGACATAATGGTCTGTGATAATGCGTGTTCCCGCTGGCTCTTAATTACGACAGACAAAACAGACAGAGAGACACAGAGAGAGAGAGAGACAAAGAGAAAAAGAGGGAGAGGCCAACAGACAGACAGACAAACAGAGTCATAAAGAAATAATGATAATGGATGCCTGTTGAGCACTTTCCTCTATTCAAGGGAGCTCAAAGCAAGCGCTTCACAATAAACAGATACACACGTATGCATTAACTTACAACAACAACAACAACAACACAACAACAACAAAAAATCCAAACAAACGCACAAAAACATAAAACAATCGAAGACTACGCCTGTTGCATTACTTAATCACACACACACACACACACACACACACACACACACACAGACAAAGACGCATAGTTTGCATGGCTTAAAACTGAATGTCATTGGAAACGAATGTCTATGCAAGATGTGTTTTCAGAACAGTTTTAAAAGATTGAAATAAGGGAGAGTGGCGAAGATCGTGAGATAAACTGTTCCAGACGTTAGACGGAACTTATTGACAAAAAGAAGAATCACCGAAGGATTGGGTTTTTAACACGGGGAGCGATTTAAGATGATCTGAGTTGTCGTGGGGGGGGGTGTTGGTTTGAATGACTTCTCTCAGATACTGAGGAGCAGCATCCGAAATGGAGCTGAAAGGTAGGAGTTGCGATTTTGTACTGAATGCGGGCAGAAATTGGAAACCAGTGAAGAGAATGGATAAAATGAGTGATATTGTCAGTCTTTTTTCTTTCTTTTTTTTATTTGTTACAGGTTCGTTTTAGTTCCACGCATAAACGGACGGACAGACACACAGACAAACAGAGACAGACTGAAGACAAAATGGGAGAAGCAGACAGACAGACGGAGAAACAGACATACAGACAAGAACAGCGAGTCAGACACAAAGACACATTGAGTTAGAGCGAAAGACGGAGACAGAGTCTGAGAGAAAGAGAGGAAGAGAGAGTGATAGACATTGAGACAGATAGACAGACAGACAGACAGACAGAGACAGAGAAACAGTGAGACAGAGACAGACAGACACACCATTGCAGAGAGACAGAGACAGAGAACGAACGAGCGAATCTTTTTTTCTTTTTTTCTTTTTTTTTTTAGATAAGGAAGGTGGAGTAAGCATGCATAATGTTTCTACTTCATTATCATTTTCACATCCAGCCCTTCGGGCTAAGAGAAAATAAAACCACAGAGAGAGAATGAATGAATCTTTATTTTCCAACGGTGAAGATATTAGCACTTTGGCTGACTTACACATCTGCCGTTGTTCTAAGAGACACACAAACATGTACGCATATAAATGTAGTTATACTGAATACTTAATACATGTATAATGTACGAGTATAACACAGCGTCAAACTGAGAGACACAACATCGCTCACATCTGTACGGAACGGAAGCGAGTAACACACACACGCACACACACACTAACACCCACACCCACACACCCACACACACACACACACCAAGGGAAAAACAACAACAAAAACCTAGCATGAATGCTACACATGAATGATTCAAGTGAAATTAACACAGAAAAGTAACGATAATATTTTAAACACAGATGTAAGAGACATAAAAGACAGCAAATAAGGCGACGGGTAATAGGGATATGGACAGATAGACACATTATGTGAAAGACAGAGAGAGGGAGAGACAGAGGGGAGAGAGAGACAGAGACAGACAGACAGAGATGTAAAGATATGTCAGTGTGGGAAAAAAAAGAAAAAAAAAAAGAGTTGGGCGAGGGTGGTTCACAATTTGTAATACATTAAGTATACAGAATCGTAGACGTGACCAGACTAGAGTTTGATTTCGTTTGTTTGTGTCCCACTGTAAAGAGAAAAATCTCTGAAAACAATATTCTATGGCGTGATACGTTATCAACTGATTGACGCATTTCGACATAGTTTGTAAGGATTGTCAGTGACAATATTATACCAGATTTTCGGTCTGGCTTTCGGCACGCATGTACTGTCCAAGTTTCTCTTAGAATGTTGTGGTGGAAAAGGGTTCTTTGAGGTGTTTGGGGAGATTGTTCCAGCAGTGCGTGCCGGAATATGCCAAACTCGATTTATAAAGGTCTATTTTTGGCTTAGGTAGAGTAAGAGTCGCATTTCGGGAGTTAGGGTTGCGAGCTTCATAGCAGACAATGGTTTGGTGTAGATAAGTAGGGCATTTACCGAATATAATTTTATGCATAAGTACGCACTTATTCAATATTAGGTGCTTTGTCAAGGAAAGAGGTGCTGGCAGTTGATATTGATGACTGCGCGTGTTTCGTAAAACACCATGGAGGTGTTTTACAGCACGTCTGTGTACAGAATCTATTTTTTTCATGTGCACTTCGCTGCAGTTGTCCCAAACGTTTGAAACGTAATTAATTCTAGACAT
>NC_134898.1:42133296-42140796 GCF_041734735.1 Babylonia areolata | reverse complement strand
AAAAAAAGAGGTAATCTTGGCGATGTTTTGTGTTCGTTCTTTAGTTTAACGTCTTTTCACTGTAAGTGATATTAGACGAGGGAAGGAAAAAAAATCGAGTGGGAGGAGGGGGGGGGGGGGGGGGGGGAATTACTGTGTACGCATACGAGTAAGAGATGTTTTGTGTCTGTTTTGTGTCATTCATTACCATTGATTATTTTCTTCTGCTTCTTCTTCTTCTTCTTTTTCTTCTTCTTCTTCGTTTGTGGGCTGCAACCCCCACGTCTCACCCGTTTGTACACGAGAAGGCTTTAAAGCCTGAACCGGACTATAAATGGCGGGCGATTTGAATCAAGCCAGTTTCTCACCAGAGTCTGACACTGTGACGTCGGTGAAGGTTTATTCAAAATAAAAGCCTAATAAAGCTACGGTTTGGCTTCATTTATGGCAGAGAGCGAGATTTGCCTAGCAGCTTCCAATCTAGACCTGAATTGACTTTGGAAAGTACAAAATGTGTCAGCTACACGTAATACAAAATTTGAATGCAGAGAAAAGGGGCGCAACCGAAACCTTGCTCTCGGGAGTTAAGACTTTAACTCTCTCCATACGAACGGCGAAAGAGACGACGTTAACAGCGTTTCACCCCAATTACCATCATCAAAATATTGCAAGCGGAAGGCTCTTATACTGAAGAGGTGAATGTTGACAAAGAATACCACAATTCTGACGACGGAAGTTAAAGGTTGGGTCATTCAGACACCCACTGGACATCCGAGGGGTCTGTGTAGAGGAGAAGAGAGGACTGGCCGTACTGAGTGAGTTAAATATCATCTCTTTGTTCTCTCCCCCCCCCCCTTTTTTTTTTTTTTTTGCCTTATGTTTTTTTCGTTCCACCTAGGTCATGGTTGTTCCATGCACGCTACAAATCTGTAAATGACCGCTTTGTCGACTGTTTCTTTAATCAGTTATCCAGTTGCTTTAAAATGAAACAAATACAAAAACACACCTTGTTTAAAACCCCATTGACTGCCATAAACGTATTACGTACGTGCATAGTGACGTCACTGATGACGTCATCAGAAAAAAAAGAAAGAAGAGAAATAGCTCTGGAAGGCTGAAAAATTCACACAGTTCGTCTAGAGTGGTATATCTCCAGACCATCTTCTCAGTTTTAGGCTTATTGTTTTGGATAATGTTTTATGACCTGAAACACCACTTTCTACTGTTTTCCCCCTGGCACTGAAGGGGTTTTAACTCTCTCCATACGAACGGCGAAAGAGACGACGTTAACAGCGTTTCACACCAATTACCACCATCAAAATATTGCAAGCGGAAGGCTCTTGTACTGAAGAGGTGAATGTTGACAAAGAATACCACAATTCTGACGACGGAAGCTAAAGATTGGGTCATTCAGACACCCACTGGACATCCGAGGGGTCCGTGTAGAGGAGAAGAGAGGACTGGCCGTACTGAGTGAGTTAATTAAACTAGTGTTAGCCGTGCCGGCTCTATCACAGTGCTTGCGTTCGAAAATCAACGCTGCTGTTTTCAGATTTCAAGTAGTATGAGACAGTTACCAAGTGTTTACTTATATTCATCTATTGTTGTTCAGGTAGTTGTTTTTCTGGGTTTTTTGTTGTTGCTTGTTTGCTTGGTTTTTTTGTTTGTTTTGTTTTGTTTTGTTTCAATCACGTAGTGTTCATAAAGGTTGATTCGGTGTGTGTTTAACTCACTCAGTACGGCCAGTCCTCTCTTCTCCTCTACACAGACTCATCGGATGTCCAGTGGGTGTCTGAATGACCCAACCTTTAGCTTCCGTCGTCAGAATTGTGGTATTCTTTGTTAGCATTCACCTCTTCAGTATAAGAGCCTTCCGCTTGCACTATTGTGATGGTGGTAATTGGGGTGAAACGCTGTTAACGTCGTCTCTTTCGCCGTTCGTATGGAGAGAGTTAACGTCAGTACAAGAGAATAAAAGAGTTTAGAAAGAGGGTGATGGATTACTGGAGGCAGAAAGGGAGAAGGATGATAAGGTAGAAAGAACTGATAGAAGGAGAAGATTGATTGATTGACTGATTGAATCTTTAATGGGTAAAGAATAAGTTAGGCGCAGTAAAGGCCTTTTTTACTATTCTTCCCATTTAACGACACAAAACATAAAAATAAAGAAATGAAATAAAATAAAATAATAAGAACGACGAATAAGAATAGTAACTGGAATTGTCCATTAAAAATAACAAAGCAATGAAAATAACAATTGTTACATTATCACCTACGTATGTGCGCGCACACGTATTCACGCACGCACACACACACACACACACACACACACACACACACACACACACACACGTACACATTCACGTCCACACACTCAAACACACACACGCACTTACTGTTCAATTGCTAGCGCGACCACACATATATTCATTCATCATGGCATGGCAGCTAAGCTAGTGGACTGAGTACAAGCTAGTATTTGCAAAAGATCGCGAGTAGGTTAATCAAAAGTATCGAAGTGTTAGATTTAAAGAGAGATATGGCTAGAATTTGACGACATGTCTTTGGAAGCATGTTCCATTCTATGCTTCCATTAATTAAATGAGAGACTCATCTTAAACAAATCAATTTTAGGCTTTGGGACAATAGCTCTTCCATTAAATGAGAGACTCATCTTAAACAAATCAATTTTAGGCTTTGGGACAATAGCTCTTCCATTAAATAGTTCTGATGTACGTTAGGACTGGAAACAACTCCTCGCTGTACGTCGTGGGTGTACAGACACCCATACTTTCTAAGAAGGAAAGACCCCTCGCCGTACGACGTGGGTGTACAGACACCCATGCTTTCTATGAAGGAAAGACCCCTCGCCGTATGTCGTGGGTGTACAGACACCCATGCTTTCTATGAAGGAAAGACTCCTCGCCGTACGTCGTGGGTGTACAAACACCCATGCTTTCTATGAAGGAAAGACCCCTCGCCGTATGTCGTGGGTGTACAGCAACCCATGCTTTCTATGAAGGAAAGACTCCTCGCCGTACGTCGTGGGTGTACAGACACCCATGCTTTCTATGAAGGAAAGACTCCTCGCCGTATGTCGTGGGTGTACAGACACCCATGCTTTATATGAAGGAAAGACTCCTCGCCGTACGACGTGGGTGTACAGACACCCATGGTTTCTATGAAGGAAAGACTCCTCGCCGTATGTCGTGGGTGTACAAACACCCATGCTTTCTATGAAGGAAAGACTCCTCGCCGTATGTCGTGGGTGTACAAACACCCATGCTTTCTATGAAGGAAAGACTCCTCGCCGTATGTCGTGGGTGTACAGACACCCGTGCTTTCTGTGGAGGAAAGACTCCTCGCCGTACGACGTGGGTGTACAGACACCCATGCTTTATATGAAGGAAAGACTCCTCGCCGTATGTCGTGGGTGTACAGATACCCATGCTTTCTGTATAGGAACTGATCCGTTGACGTTCGTCTTGGGTGTACCGTCGGTAACCCACATCTGCCCGAAAAAAAACTAATTTGACGTTTTCTTCAGCAAACTTTCATGTCTGGTTTCCAGTTGCATGCATGCATTTACTCAAGCGCTTGACCAAGTGCAGGGATGGGGGAGCTTCGCGTAAATGGGCTTTTCCATTTCATTATAAACTTTTTTTTTTTTTTTTTAACTGTACTTTTAGTCCGGCGGCACTACTGCAGAAAACCCCCAGCCAGAGGCCATTCTGAGATATTTTTATGTGGAAAAATCCGGAGAGAAACTGGGGGAGGTGGTGAAACTTAGGTATGATGTCATCCGGACACCAATTCAAGGTGTTGCGACGTTAATGACGATGTATTTGACGACAAAATCGAAGAAAGAAAAAAAGACACACTCTTTACGTTTGTCCCTGCGACTGATGATAAGGAAAGACCCGTTTCGGTCTGACTATCTGTTCTGTACATGTTGATGGCAGCTTTCTTGTGTCAGTTTCAGTTTCAGTTTCAGTTGCTCAAGGAGGCGTCACTGCGTTCGGACAAACCATATACGCTACACCACATCTGCCAAGCAGATGCCTGACCAGCAGCGTAACCCAACGCGCTTAGTCAGGCATTGAGAAAAAACAAAACAAAAAAACAAAACAAAAAAAACAACAAAACAAAAAACAACAACAAAAAAACGGGGGAATAAATAATAGATAAGCTAACATAAATAAATAAATAAATGAATAATAATTATAATATAGAAAAAGGTAGTAGTAATAATAATAGTAATACTAATAAAATGATTAAAAAAAAAAGACAACAATGGTGATAAATAAGCGAATAAATGTAAAACATGAAAACACACATTCACACACACACCCACACATGCACAACAGAAATGCACCAAACATGCAGTTTCACAGATATGAAAGCACAGTCAAATACATATAAACGTACATGAGCTCCAACACACACACACACACACACACACACACACATTACCTTGCACCTCCTCTACCCCCCCTCATCCACACACTCATTTCTAGTCTACGTATCGCAGCTTCCACGGCGCACACACACACACACACACACACACAAACACACACAGAGATGAACACTTACTTGTACAAGCACACACACATACGCCCATATCTCCCACCCCCAACCCCACACACATATATACAAAGATATATATATATATATATATATATATATATATATATATATATATATATATATATATATATATATATATATACGTTCCAATATCCTGTTGCTCCCACAGTGTAGGCATGCATATACTCACATACCTCATCCTCTACCCCACCTCCCCCCGCACTCCCACCTCCTCACACACACACACACACGTACACAGATCTCTCCTGACACTTGTGTACACTTACACTCTCGCGCATTCACAAACGCACTCAAAAGCACAGACCCACACATCCACACAAACACACACGCACAGAGGCTGCCACTGACTGGCCGCACAGAGGCTGCCACTGACTGTGTCAAACATTACGTATTACTTTGAACTGACTGAAGAGTCAATTCTGAGTTGTTTTGATGAAAGAAAATCTAGCACGCTTTGAATTAAAAGTGTTGTTTTGATGAAATCTAGCACGCTTTGAATTAAAAGTGTTGTTTTGATGAAACCTAGCACGCTTTGAATTAAAAAAAAACAAACAACAAAGCAAGCGCGCTTTATAACAACGAATAAACCACTGATTCACTCCCGCCCTTTGGAGCCGGGGGGTACCCGTTATGCCGCCGTCCCGCTATGCCGCCGACCCGTTATGCCGCCGACCCGCTATGCCGCTATCCCGCTTTATTCCCTTTCGCTTTTCATTACATGCGCGTGAAAAGTGATATATGACAGTAGCAGTTTTCACAAATGACGTATATTATGATGTAAACACTGAATGACACTAAAACTCGCCATTTAGAGGCGGGCTCGTGCAAATGCAAACTAAATGATAAAAAAATATGTATTCAGGACAAATGTAATACTTTCAATTTTCTACATTTTTAATGAGAAACAAAACCAATAACAAGCAAAAAGAAAAAAGTGTGCTAGAAACGAATTTTAAAGGAAAGTTTCTTGTACAGATCATTTCTCCACTAGTATCTATAGCCCAAAACAAGGAAATGGCGGAAACAATCTTCCAATGTACTGCAAATGTAAAATGCCCTGGTACCGAAAGGGAATAAAATCATATTACGGCAGACCCATTGTCAAACAATCTCTCTCTCTCTCTCTCTCTCTCTCTCTCTCTCTCTCTCTCTCACACACACACACACACACACACACACACACACACACATACACACACACAGACACATACCCAATCACACTCAAAAAGAAATAAAAGATCATAACAACCAATGTTTGTCCCAAACAAACTTTTTTGTGACAAAAGACAATCCGTAAACGGGTCGGCACAACGGGTCGGCGGCATAGCGGGTCGGCGGCACAACGATACGCTCCCTTGGAGCCTACCAACTGGCGTTCTCATGGTCCTGGACAACACACACACACACACACACACACACACACGCACTGATCTACGTGTGTACATAGACACCTCCACACAGACACAGACAGACAGACACACCGCCCTTGCACATATACCCGCACTCTGTCACGCACACACTGATGCACACACGCACGCGCACACTGACGCACAAAAGCGCGCACACACGATCTCTGTCCCTGTCCAGCCACCCTGACTTTGTGGAACGAAACCTGCAACATTTGACGACTGTTTTGTGTGTGTGTGTGTGTGTGTGTGTGTGTGTGTGTGTGTGTGTGTGTGTGTGTGTGATGAAATTACGTCAGATGATGACGCAGTGATACATTTGATGATCACAGCTTGTAGATGTTATTTAGATCAGGGATCTATATAGGCGAAGTACAAAAGATGCATCTCCATTACAAACAGAAATGTTGGGGTTTTTTTTTTGGTTTTGTATCAAATTTTAGGCTTATAGGAAACATTATTCTTTCGTTTTTGTGTTTATGTGCATACACACACCATACCCCATCCTCCACACACACACACGCGCACACACACACACACGTCCATTCAATAATTATGCTGATTCTGTCTTGTCCTCCCCCACCCCCCCTTCTCCCTTCTCGCAGTTTGCGATGACAGACACAGAGCACATGCCAGCGGCACTGCTACCATACCAGTCCCTTTTTCCCTTGACCGAGATGTCGGCATTCCTGGCGCTTTTTTTTTTTTTTTTTTTTTTTTTTTTTAGGCAGGTTTCCTTTGTTTCGAACTGATTGGAATAAGAAAAAAAAAAATGTATCAACTAGATGTAGATCAATGGATTTCAGACATACAATAATATCTAGTTCTCAAAAAAAAGGCTTTTTCCAACTAGATAAAAATAGCCGTTACCAATCAGTTCTGATGAACATCATGTTGTTGTTTTTTGTTTTGTTTTTTTGTTTTTTCTTTCTTTTTTTTTTTTTTTTTTTTTTAAACAAGAAAAACAATCCATTCTCAAGTATCACTTTGTTTGTTTTTTGTTTTTGTTTTTATCTAGTACAATAAATATCCATTTCTGAAATGAGATAAACTTCAGAGTAAAACCGCAGACTTGAACAAGTCAGTATAATTATTATCATGCACAACAGACAAAAAGGTAGTAGCAGACGGAACGGAATCTGGCCTGATCTCGGTGGCCGCACCAATTCCGAACGGTGGGCACGAAACACTTTCATACCGACGCCTGCCCTGCAACAATAGCTGTAAAGAAACACTATTCTGATCACCTGATATCGTAAACACACACACACACACACAGAGTTTCCCTGTGTCAGCTCTTGATTTTTTTCTGACAATACTGTTGGTTCAGTGAGCTAAACTGACCATTAATGCTCAGCATACGTTAATTAATTACCTCCCTTGCATCCTTTTCGGATTACAAAGCAGAATACATATGTGTATCTTTATTTTCGAGATACTTATAAGTTGCAATTAATTCTATTTTATCTTATTTCATTTTATCTGATTTGATTTTATTTTATTTTAT
>NC_134898.1:42088296-42090796 GCF_041734735.1 Babylonia areolata | reverse complement strand
TGCATGCACAAACGCACAGGCACACACAGACAGACAGACAGACAGACACACACACACACACACACACACACACACACACACACACACACACACACACACACACACACACACTCACTCACATACAAACGCACACACAGAGACACACAGAGACACACAGACACAGACACAGACACACACAGACACACAGACACAGACACAGACACAGACACAGACACACACACACACACACACACACACACACACACACACACACACACACACATACACACATGACTGCGACTGTGCAATGTGGCGGGCTATTTTTTGAAACGCGTTCACTGATTGGTTCAAGTGCGCCAGAGAGAGAGAGAGAGAGAGAGAGAGAGAGAGAGAGGATGGTGCCTCATAACTGTCAATAGTTTGATTTAAAGATTGAAGAATCGTATACAGTCTCAGGTGTTTTAGCGATGGGAGACGTTTCTTCACATGGGAATTTGGTGTCGAAAAAGTTAAAAAAAAAAAAAAAATGTTTTGCTTTTTTGTCCGGGCCCAGGATCTGTTCGGGGTGCTGATGTTCGCCCAGACCGTGGCGGCCATATCCCAGCTGTGGGTACTGGGCATTCCTGCCCGGCTTGCGGCCGTCTGGTTCGGGCCTGATGAGGTGTCCACTGCCACCTCCCTTGGCGTCTTCGGCAACCAGGTGTGTGTGTGTGTGTGTGTGTGTGTGTGTGTGTGTGTGTGTGTGTGTGTGTGTGTGTGTGTGTGTTTACAAGGTCTGGACTGGACTGGACTGGGTTGGGTTGGTTTGGGTTGGTGTCCGCTGTTGAGTCGGGTTGTGTTGTGTTGTGTTGTGTTGTATTGGGATGGGTTGGGATGGCATGGGTTGAGATGGGTTGGGTTCGGATGGCTTGGGATAGGTTGGGATTGGTTGCGTTGTGTTGGGTTGAGTTGGGATAGGTCGGGATGGGTTTGGTTGGGTTGGGGTGGGTTGTGTTTGGTTGGGCCGGGTTTGGTTTGGTTTGGTTGGGTTGGGTTGGGATGGGATGGGATGGGATGGGTTGGGTTGGGTTGGGCTGGGTTGGTTTGGTTTGGTTGGTTTGGTTTGGTTGGGTTTGGTTGGGTTGGGATGGGCTAGGTTTGGTTTGGTTTGGTTTGGTTGGGTTGGGTTGGGTTGGGTTTGGTTTGTTTTGGTTTGGTTTGGTTTGGTTTGGTTGGGTTGGGTTGGGTTGGGATGGGATGGGATGGGTTTGGTTGTGTTGGGTTGGGTTGGCATGGGATGGGATGGTTTGGGTTGGCATGGCATGGGATGGGATGGGTTGGGTTGGGATGGGATGGGATGGGATGGGTTGGGTTGGGTTGGGTTATGTTGGGTTGGGCTGGGTTGGATTGGTTTGGTTGGGTTGGATTGGGTTGGGTTGGGTTTGGTTTGGTTGGGTTGGGTTGGGTTGGGATGGGATGGGATGGGATGGGATGGGTTTGGTTGTGTTGGGTTTGGTTGGGATGGGATGGGATGGGATGGGATGGGATGGGTTGGGATGGGATGGGTTGGGTTGGGATGGGATGGGTTGGGATGGGTTTGGTTGGGTTGGGTTGTGTTGTGTTTGGTTTGGTTTGGGTGGGTTTGGTTGGGTTTGCTTGGGTTGGGTTGGGCTAGGTTTGGTTGGGTTTAGTTTGTTTTGGTTGGGTTGGGTTGGGTTGGGTTTGGTTTGGTTTGGTTGTGTTTGGTTTGGTTTGGTTTGGTTGGGATGGGTTGGGTTGGGTTGGGTTTGGGTTGTGTTGTGTAGGGATGGGTTGGGTAGGGTTGGGATGGTTTGGGTTGGGTTGGATTGGGTTTGGTTGTTTTGTGGTGTGTTGTGATGTGTTGTGGTGTGGGTATTTTTTTTCGTCTGTGTTTGTGCGAGTTTGGTGTGTGTGTGTGTGTGTGTGTGTGTGTGTGTGTGTGTGTGTGTGTGCGTGCATGCGTGCGTGCGTGCGCGCGCGCGTGTGTGTGTGTGTGTGTGTGTGTGTGTGTGATGAAGTAGAAGAAGAAGAAGAAGAAGAAGAAGAAGAAGAAGAAGAAGAAGAAGAAGAAGAAGAAGAAGAAAGGAGGAGAAGACTTCTTGTTCCTATTTCTTCTCTTTTTTGTACTCCTCCTCCTCCTCCTCATCTTCTTCGTTCGTGGGTTGCGATTCCAACGTTTCTACGTGTATGACCGTTTTTACCAACGTCTTACAGTCAGTCATACCCCGTTTTTGGAGGGATGAGTTGAGGGTGGTGGGGGGTGGCATGCTGGGTACGCTCTTGTTTCTATAACCCACCGAACATTGACATGGATTACGGGATCTTTAACGTGCGTATTTGACCTTCCGCAAGCGTATACACACGAAAGGGGGCCAGGCACAAGCAGGTCGGCACATCTTTTGACCTGGGAGATCGGAAAGAAAAGAAATTTCCTCCCTTTACCCACCAGGCGCCGAGACCGGTATGATTCAAACCCGGGACCCTCAGATGGAAAGTCCAACGCTTTAACCAACTCAGCTGT
>NC_134898.1:42075796-42078296 GCF_041734735.1 Babylonia areolata | reverse complement strand
TTTAGAAACTTGTCTCAGTCATGTAATGCAACAGATGTTTGAAAGGCATATTATCTATTATGATGATAATTTTCTATCTCCCATTTTTCCCCAGTTTGACAATGATAGCGTTCCTAGCGGTGGGGCACATGATTGGATTGCTATGTTTATTTATTTTTATTTTTTCTTATTCTGTTTGTTATTTTATTTTATTTCATAATAGAGACCTGTCTCACTCATGTAATATAACAGATTTTTGACACGCATATTATCTATTATGATGGTTATTTTCTAACCCCCCCCCCCTTTTCTTGCCCAGTTTAACAGTGACAGGGTTCCTACCGGTGGGGTACATGATTGTATTGCTATGCTTATTATTATTATTATTGTTATTATTATCCTATTTTGTCTTATATTATTTTCTTTTAGAAAATTTTTTTCAGTCATGTAATGCAACATATGTTTGACACGCATATAATCTGTTATGGTGATTATTATTTTCTATCCCCCTGTTTTGCCCAGTTTGACAATGACAGCCAGGAGACCTACCTTTGGGTATTGTTATTGTATTGTTATGTTTATTATTTTTTTTAATTTCATTTCGATTCTATTTGTTATTTTATTTTATTTCATAATATAGATTTGAAAGATGGTTGACATGCATATTATCTATTATGATGATTATTTTCTATAACCCCCCCCCCCCCATTTTTTTTTACCTAGTTTGACAATGACTGGGTACCTACCAGTGGGGTACATGGTTGGATTGTATAACTAAGTTTGTTTCATTTTATTTTATTTCATAATAGAAATTAATTGTCTGAAGCATACATACAATACAACAGACGCTTGTCATGCATATTATCTATTATGATTATTATTTTCTAACCCTCCCACCCTCCCTCCTCCTCCCCCCCTCCCCCACACACACCTCCCACCCCCATTTTTTCCCCACTTTGACAATGACTGGCTACTAGAAACGTGCCTCAAGCATACAATACAACAGATATTTAACATGCATAACATTATGATTATGATGATTATTTTATATTCTAACCCCCCCCCACCCCCCACCCCACGCCCCTCAAGTATACAATACAACAGATGTTTGACATGCATATTATCTATCATCACCCCCACTTCCTCCTGCCCCCGATCACCCCCATTTTTTCCCCCCAAGTTTGACAATGACAGGCTACTAGAAACTTGTCTCAAGCATACAATACAACAGATGTTTGACATGCATATTATCCATTGTGATTTAATTATTTTCTTATCACCCACACCCCTCCCCGCCCCGCCCCCCATCACCCTCCATTTTTGTCGGCATCGTCATGACAGGTGAATCGGAGGAAGTAGAGAAAGAAGGAAGGAAGGAAGGAAGGAAGGATGGTTGGTTGGCAGGTATCATAATGAATATCTTCTTATCCTCCCCTCCCCGCCCCACTCCCCACCCCCCATCACCCCCACTTCTGTCCCCCCCCCCCCGCCCCCCCGTCCCCCCACCTCCCTCAGTTTGACAATGACAGGCTACCTACCGGTGGGGTTCGAGTTCGCGGCGGAGCTGACATTCCCGGAGTCTGAAGGAACGTCGTCCGGTCTGCTCAACGCCTCTGCCCAGGTGTTTGGCATCGCGCTGACCATGGCCATGAGGGTCCTGATGGTGCGGACCTCAGTCCTGGCGGCCAACATCGCCCTCATCGTCGTCCTCTTCGTGGGCACCATCATGACAGGTGAGTCGGGGGAAGTAGAGAAAGAAGGAAGGAAGGAAGGAGGGATGAAAGGAAGGAGGGAAGGAGGGGTGGATGGTTGGTAGGTAGGTAGGTAGGTAGGTAGGTAGATCGCCATCATCGTCGTCCTCTTTGTCGGCACTGTCACGACAGATGAGTAGGGGAAGGACGGAAGGAAGGAAGGATGGGAAGAAGAAAGGAAGGGGAGGTTGTAGGTGGGAAGGTTGGAAAGAAGAGAGGAAGGAAGGAAGAAAGAAACTGAGGAAAGGAAAGAACGAATGAAGGAAAGAAGGGAGAAGGAAGGAAGGAAGAAAGGAAGGAAGGAAGGAAGGAAGCGAGGAAGGGAGAAGGAAGGAAGGAGGAGGGAAGAATGGAAGTAGCTAAGACAGGAACAAATGAATGAAGGAAGGAAGGAAGGAAGTGAAAATGAAAGAAAGGAGGCAAGGAAGTGAGTGAAAATGAAAGGAATGAAGGAAGGAAAGATGGAAAGAACTTTATACCAGAGCGGATTTTTCCTTCGAATTTCGTCAGGAACATCTCTTTCGTAGCCTTGTGTTGTTGTTTTTGTTGTTGTTGGTGTTTTGTACGCGCGCTAAAAACATGCTGTACACGGGACCTCGGTTAATCGCCTCAAATGGATGAATTATTATTATTATTATTATTATTATTATTATTATTATTATTATTATTATTATTATTATTATTATTATCTTTTTTCGACTGAAAGAGAAACGAGAGAGCGTGGGTAAACGGACCAGGGGAAACAACTGTTGATAGCAATGATCGAGTAA
>NC_134898.1:42060796-42063296 GCF_041734735.1 Babylonia areolata | reverse complement strand
TGGAAATAAACCGGGAGATCATCGAAGTCACTGAGTTAATTGTCACTTTTACTTCAGCTGCCTGTCGAAAAGATAAGTAAGGATAATTGCATGCAGGTGTACATTAACTCACTCAGTACGGCCAGTCCTCTCTTCTCCTCTACACAGACCCATCGGATGTCCAGTGGGTGTCTCAATGACCCAACCTTTAGCTTCCGTCGTCAGAATTGTGGTATTCTTTGTCAACATTCACCTCTTCAGTATAAGAGCCTTCTGCTTGCAATATTTTGATGATGGTAATTGGGGTGAAACGCTGTTAACGTCGTCTCTTTCGCCGTTCGCATGGAGAGAGTTAACTACGTCCATCAAATCTACCCCGTTTCAGTAAAAGGCTCGGGTGATTTCAGGATCGATTCTCCTGTTAAATTTCAGTTTCAAGGAGGTGTGTGGACTGATCCATTCAGTTCAGTTCAGTTTAGTTCAGTTCAGTTCAGTTTCTCAAGGGGGCGTCACTGCGTTCGGACAAATCCATATATCATGCTACACCACATCATCTGCTGGGCGGACGTCTCACCAGGAGCCAGTTGCATTGCTCGGACGGAAGAGCCTTGTATGGTCGTGGTGGTGTGTGTCCATCGAGATCGGTGATGACCATCGTTGTCATCCAGCTGGGGGATTGGGGGAGGGTGGTGGTGGTGGGGGCGGGGTGGTGGGGGGGGATGCTCATGAATCTATCTGTGAGTGCGCAGATGGCTGAATAGTCCAATCTGCGCACGAAATGTTCGCTGACAGTTGGGGTAGACAAAGACAGACATATCATTGTCAGGGAGCTTGTTTGCCCGTGACTTTCTGGCCTGCCTCTTCTGAACAGCTGCAGCAGTCCTTTTGGTCTCGCACAACTTGGCACCTTTGTGCACAGCAGCGCGCCATTTGTCACGGTCCACTGCAGATTCCTCCCAGGAGTCAGGGTTGCATTGCTCGGACGGAAGAGTCTTGTATGATCGTAACCCGCTACTAACTGTATGTAGTTGGGAACTGACCAATGGCGTAGTTCGGTCAACATAGGCATTTAGTCACGTGTAACTGTCAACAAGTTAGAACCAAGCATTGTAACTGGCACCTGCAGCAGCGCAACCCAACGCATTTAGCCAATTAACGCAATAAGATAAAACAAGGTAAGATAGATAATTAAAACTAATAGATGAATAAATAAATACATAAACGAATAAATTAAGTTATGTGATCCAAGTAAGCTACACCAATAAAAAAAAGAATAAATGAATAAAAAAATAAATGAATAAATAGGTAAATGAATAAATAAATTAACAGATAAATAAATAAGTTATATGATCCATGTAAGCTACACCAATAAACGAATAGATAAATAATGGACGATCTCAATCGCTTGCTTCGATCACAGTGCGGGATATATCTTTTTGGTGGTAGAATCTGCAAAAAAGTAAGGGTGATATTGTTGTTGTTTGTTTGTTTGCTTTATTTTTTTTAATAATATTTTTTATACTACATTTCTGTCTGTCTCTGTCTGTGTCTCTGTGTGTATTTCCGTGGGTATGTGTGTGTGTGTGTGGGGGGGGGGGGGGGGAAGGGGGGCGCCGGGGGGAAGGGGGGGCTGGGGTGGGGGGGATGGGCGGAGGTGTGTGTGTGGAGGGGGGGATGTTCGTGATCCTGGCCTGATAGTATCGCGGACGAGGCGTTGACATCCACGGCCTGAATGTCTGAGTTCCAGTATCAGCTCCCAATCTTCAGGTCAGTCAGTACCGGACCATTAATAATGATTAAAAAAAAAAAAAAAAAAAAAAAATGACGTGCCGTCTGAAAGGACCCTTTCCTATGGTGTTTTTATATATATATATATTTTTTTATCTTATTATCTTTCTCTGTCACTGTTTCATTCTTTCTTTTTCTGTCTTTTTTGTCTTTTTCTGTTTGTTTTTTTTAATATCACATTCGCTTATTTATTTATCTATTGATTGATTGATTGATTGATTGATTGATTGACTGATTTATTTATTTATTTATTTATGTATTTATGTATTTATCTATCTATCTATCTATCTATCTATTTATTTAATTTCTGCTCGTTTTGTTTCTAAGGTGAGTACGGAGGGGGATATATTCAAATCTGCTATCATGGGAAACAGATTCTCTCTCTCTCTCTCTCTCTCTCTCTCTCTCTCTCTCTCTCTGTGTGTGTGTGTGTGTGTGTGTGTGTGTGTGTGTGTGACAGACAGAGAGACGCAAAAGCAAACACACACAGAGAAACACACACAGAAACACAGACACACACACACACACACACACACCACGCGTTTCAATTGGTTTTGCGACCGTACTAAAACTGTACATTGTATTTTTATTTTTTTATTTTTTTATTTTTTGGTCTTTTTTTCTTTAAGTGTAATTGACTGTCCATGTATCTTAAGTACCCAGTTTGAAACCCCTTGGCGGCTACCATAGAAGGTATCAGAAAAAAAGGGAAATAACTCTGGAAGGCTGAAAA
>NC_134898.1:42023296-42040796 GCF_041734735.1 Babylonia areolata | reverse complement strand
GTGCGTGCGTGTGCGTGCGTGTGTGAGACAACAACTCCCACTAAAACGGCTCCGCTCCTTTGAGTACCTTTTAGGTTTCGAGGGACCACAAGGCATATCACGACAAAACAAAACAAAACAAAACAAAACAAAAAAAACAAAAAAAAAAAACCACATGTCGGAATAAAGCGAGGAAGCGAATACGTCAATGGTCAATTTCTGAATACAACTGAATAATATCTTGGGTAACATCCAAGTATGTTCCGAATACCACTGCAGGATCATTGCTGGCACCCATATTTTGGTGTGTTTTTGGATACAACTGCAAAATTCTTGCTGGTATTCAAGTCTATTTCTAACTGCTTCCACAAAATCCTTGTTAATATCCGTGCTCCTGATGACTGCTGGTACAAAATCCATGTTAAAACCCATGTTCCTAACTGTTGCTAAAAAAAAAAAAAAAAAAAAATCCTTGTTAATATCCATGTTCCTGACTATTACTAAAAAATTCCTAGTGAACATCCATGTTCCTGACTATTACAACAAATTCCTAGTGAACATCCATGTTCCTTACTATTACTACAAATTCCTGGTGAACATCCATGTGCCTGACTATTACTACAAATTCCTAGTGAACATCCATGTTCCTGACTATTACAACACATTCCCAGTGAATATCCATGTTCCCGACTATTACCACAAACTCCTAGTTGATATCCATGTTCCTGACAATTACTATAAATTGCTTGTGAATAACAATGCTCCTGCCTATTACCACAAACTCCTAGTTAATTTCTATGTTCCTGACTATTACTACAAATTCCTAGTAATATCCATGTTTCTAGTGAATATGCACGCACACACGCACACACACACACACACACACACACACACACACACACACACACACATTCCTGGTGAATATGCATGTTCCTGACTCTTACTACAAATTCCTAGTTAATATCCATTTGCATTACTATCACTACGACATCCTTGTTAACATCAAGGTTAATAACTATTGATATTTAATAACAATGTTCTTGACTACTTATACAAAGTCCTTGCTGTCATCCAGGTGTGCTCGTAACTACTGCTGAAAAAAATCCTTGTTAGTATCCATGTTTCTGACCACGAATACAGAATCTTTGCTGGCACCCAAGTATGTTCCTGACCAATACCAGTACTACAAAATCCTTGTTAATATCCATGCTCCTGAATTCTGATATAAAATCGTTTCTGACATCTAGTTATGTTACTGACAACTACCACCACCACAAACTCCGTGTTAATATCGATGTTCAGGACTACTGATATATATATATATATATATATATATATATATATATATATTTTTTTTTTTTTTTTTTTTTTTTTTTAATTAAAATAAATTATTTATTTATTTTTTTTATTTTTATTTTTTGCTGGCATATAAGTTCCTGACTACTACCACCACTACAAAATCATTGCAGACATTCACATTATGTAAATGTATATGTTTCTGCTAAGCAAACAGCCTACTGCCTGTGTCGCGACTACGATACCACGACAGGTCATCACATTTGCCTGAAAATGAACTTCCATTTCTACATGAAGAAAAACAACAACAACTAAACAACAAATGTAGCCGTGTTTGTTATGAACTGAGTGGTATATCATAGCAGGGTTTGGTACAAAAGAATTACTGATTTCCTGCACTGAATTAGATTTAAAGGATAGAAAAGATCCGCGCACAGGCCAGGGGCATACAGCAGGTCAGTCACGACAGGGTTTTTCTATTGCTTTATGACAATATTAGGGAGGCAAAATTGCACTGGCTCTTAGTGCTGCAGCCTTGTGGGCTAGTTGGCCTTTGGGAACCATCCCAACGCCGACTGTCCTAAAACCCTCTTGGCCGAGAGAGTGGGGATGTACTTGGGCAAGACACTCTCCACTATAAAACAAATTCTAGCCCAAATAGTCGGAACAGCAGTTGCCTCCTCTGCTGTTCTGATGGTCATAGTCGGACACGACTGACTATCATATACATAACAATATTAAGTAGAGAAGAGAAGAAGAGCAGATAATGCAGTGATGTGTGACATGACGCACTGTGTGTGTGACACAACAAGAGAGAAAGAGATTTCAGTTTCAGTTTCAGTAGCTCAAGGAGCAAGAGAGAAAGTGATTTCAGTTTCAGTTTCAGTAGCTCAAGGAGCAAGAGAGAAAGTGATTTCAGTTTCAGTTTCAGTAGCTCAAGGAGCAAGAGAGAAAGTGATTTCAGTTTCAGCAGCTCAAGGAGCAAGAGAGAAAGTGATTTCAGTTTCAGTTTCAGTAGCTCAAGGAGGCGTCACTGCGTTCGGACAAATCCATATCTGCCAAGCAGATGCCTGACCAGCAGCGTAACCCAACGCGCTTAGTCAGGCCTTGTGAAAAAAAACCAAGGTGAATAAATAATAGATAAGCGTATATAAATAAGTAAATAAATAAATGAATAATAATTATAATATATAAAAAAGGGGTAATAATAATAATAATAATAATAATAATAATAATAATAATAATAATAATAATAATAATAATAAATAAATAAATAGATAAATAAATAAGAGAAAGAGAGCAGGCTCTAACTGTTGGCCGGCTCAGCCAGGTGAGAAATGACCAGTCATAACCCGCTGTGGCTATTTATGCAAGTTAGGCGAAATGTAATGACGCGAAAATCGGCTCAAATCGGGCTAAACTTGATTAGAATTGTACGTGTTTGTTACAAGGTGTTCAGTGATAAATTTCAAAATGATTCCTGAACCGATTTTCGTCGGATTGGTCGCACAAGAAACAACACAACACCTACTTTCTAATGAGTAAAACATCAAGTGCTGATTATTTAAGATGAATTTATAATCTTTATTTCAGTTACCTGAAAAGGGTCAGTTTAAACGAGCTTGTCGCTGAAAATTACAAACTGCGTTAAATCATTTTAACGTAGGCAAACACAAATGGTATAGATTTAAAGATGGAATTGCGACGATTCTGCAAGTATATAATTACTGATCCGACAAAAGAGATATTTAATTAAATATGGTGTGTCAGAAACACAGTTTTCACCTCAGACAAAGCCGTCAAGTGATGCTAGTTGTGCAATGATTGTCATTAAGTGTCGACAACGAAAATCGGCTTTGTAATTTCTAAATGCTTTATCTATTCTCATCCAAACACTATAATGGTGTGGTTTTAGTTTCCAACAGCAGTCACATACAGAATTGTAGACTGTAGTATTATGTGTGACGAGAAAGACAAAATGACGTAAGCTTAGCGTCAGTTGAAATCTATACACTGACGAACGATTAAACTGAAATCAAATATGCTTCTAACTGATTAAAGTGTGTGTGTAAGCACAACAAAATTAATAAAATATTGTAGCCAACGATACAGAGACTTGATTTAATAGATGTTCAGGAGCAGTTGTTTAAAAGGGGCTTTGCATTTACAATTCGAACGACGTCACGCATTCTGCACGGGTCGTTAAAGTCCGGCAGGTTAGTTGCGAAAAGGGCGTCGTCCAGCTGAGCGCTTGGCTTCACACAAAAAAAACAACTGGACATCCGTCAATGTCTATGACGTCGCTGTCAGTTTCGCGTCAGTTTCCCCTCACACACTGGTGAGAGAAGGAAGGAGGATCGCCCATTTAACAGCAGGTCCTCTGAAGACGAGCTGCCATTGGCTTAGTTGTCCGGAAACGTGTTCTGATTTGACGAACTCAGCCATTAAACGAGAGCGATCACAAGTGAACTGACCGATTAACTGTTGAGATTTAGACTGTGTGTGTGTGTGTGTGTGTGTGTGTGTGTGTTCAGGTCGGTCGGATTTTTTTTTTTTTTTTCACGATTTTTTGTTATAACCTGGGGTGTATGTGTAGAGGGAGTGACGGTAGGTGAGGGAATGGGGTTTTATTGGGGAGTTCATCAGAGCAGAACATGTGTAAATGTTTCACACCCTCTTCATGACGCGCCGACACAGAGAACCTTTTGTTGGTTTTATTGGTCTCCTTCCCTTCGTTTGTCTTCTGTGGTTGTGGGTGGTGGGGGGGAGTGGGGGGTAGGGGGAGATTGTGTGTCTGGAAGGGGGGTGAGGGGCGAAGGGGGAACGCGGGGGTGGGGTGGGGGTGTGTGTGCATGTGTTGGTGTGTTTGGGTGTGTGGACAAGTAGTGGATTATGCGTGTGAGGGGAAGGTGTGTGTTTGGGTTGTGTGAGGTAGTAGTGGTAGTAGTGAATGTGTAAGAGTTTGTTGTGTGTGTGTGTGTGTGTGTGTGTGTGTGTGTGTGTGTGTGCGCGCGCGCGCGTTCGTCCATGTGTGTGTGTGTGTGTGCGTGTGTGTGAGAAGAGAGAGAGAGATGAGAGGGGGAGATAGTGGGGAGAGTGAAGAGAGAGAGAGAGAGAGAGAGAGAGAGAGAGAGAGTGAAGGGAGAGGGAGAAGAGTGAAGGAGAGAAAGAGAGAGTGAAAGAGAGAGAGAGAGAGAGAGAGAGAGAGAGAGTGAAGGGAGAGGGAGAAGAGTGAAGAGAGAAAAGAGAGAGTGAAAAGAGAGAGAGAGAGAGAGAGAGAGAGAGAGAGAGAGAGAAGGGAGAAGGAGAAGAGTGAAGAGAGAAAGAGAGAGTGGAGACAGAGAGAGAGAGAGAGAGAGAGAGAGAGAGAGATGAAGAGAGAGTGTGTGCGTGTGTGAAGAGAGAGAGAGAGAGAATGAAGATTGAGAAAGAGAGAGGGACAGAGAAAACAGAATGAAGAGAGAGGGAGAGACGGAGAAAAGAGAGAGAGTGTGAAAAGAGAGAGGGGGAAAGACAAAAAAAAAAAAGCAAAAAAAAAAAAAAAAAAAAAGCACACACACAGAGAAACAGAAATAGAAAGGAGAGACATGAAGAGAAGAAAGAGAGGGAGGGAGAGAGAGAGAGAACGAGGGAGAGAGAGCTTACAAAAGATATATGAATCCGCATGTGTGTGCGTGTGTATGGAAATATGAAATCCCCCTTTCGCTCTGAGGGAAAGCGGATTTTTTTTTTCTCTCCATCTTTGTCAGTTTTCTCTCCGTTTCTACAGGCGCTGTCACAACAACATCTCTGGGGCTGAATAGCCCGTCCGACGGAGTGAACAGAAGCGAAAGGCGACAAATTAAACAGCAGGGTCCTCTGTGGGAGACTCCATTAAGTCTGTGGGGACACGGGGGCAGTGTCAACCGCTGCATTGTCACCTCCGCTAAAAACTGTCGCCGGCGACTATTTTGGCGGGCCTCAGTTAACCAATGATTTGTCGCTGGCTCCGCCAAACTGCCAATCAGCGGTTAACTGAGCTGCGCTGAATTGTCGCCGGCGACAATTCAGCGAAGGCGACAATTCAGCGGCTTTACAGGCAGATCTGTTTTTGCTCGGAGGGGCTGACTGACGTGTCGTATGTTGACAAACAACAGTATTAATTCTTTGGGCCTGTTGAGAGGGTGTGGGTGTGGATGTGTGTGCTGTTTTCTGTCTCTGTCTCTGTGTGTGTCTCTCTTTCTCATTCTCTCTCTCTCCCCCTCTCTCTCTCTTTCTGTCTCTCTCTGTCTTTTTCTGTCTCTATGTGTGTGTGTGTGTGTGTGTGTGTGTGTGTGTGTGTGTGTGTGTCTCCTACACTCTCTGTGTCTCTGTCAGTGTTTGTGCGTGTCTCTCTCTCTCTCTCTCATTCTCTGTGTGTGTCTCTTTCTGTGCCTCTGTCTCCCTCTCTCTCATATACAGCGTGCTTTTTTTCTTTCTTTCGCTCTTTTTTCTTTCTTTCTTTCTTTCTTTTTTTTCTTTTCTTTTCTTCCCTTCTCTCTCTCTGGAGTCCTGCTGTGTGAAAGCCATCTCCAGCCGGGCCAGGATCTGTCTCTCCTCCTCCCTTCCCCTCCGAGATCATCACAGAGCCACCCTCTCCACCCTCAACAACACTCCCCCTTCTCCCTTCCCCTTATTCTCCTTGCCCATCCCCCATACACTTTCCTGGGCAGGAGATGGGGGGTGGGGGGGTGGGGGCATGGGGGGTGGGGTGGGGGGTGCGGATAGGGGTGGAGGGGTTGGGTGGAGTAAGGACAGGTTTGGGTGGGGGACTGTTGAAGGTGTAGTTGGCGTTTGTCAGAGGCCGTGTGTTTTTTTGTTTTTGTTTTGTTGTTGTTGTTGTTGTTTTTTTAATGAAGGGCAGGGCTCCCTTCCCCCCCCTCGCCCCCCCACCCCTCCCCCCCGACCCCCCAACCCCCCGACCCACCCGCCTCATCTTTCCTCGTGACTATTTCAAAAGTCTATGCCTCTGTCTGACTCTCTGTTTGTCTGTCTGTTTCTCTGTCTGTTTCTCTCTCTTTCTCTGTCTCAGTTTCTCTCTTTCTCCCTCTCTCTCTCTCTCTCTTTCTCCCTATCTCTCTCTCTGTGTCTCTCTTTCTCTCTCTTTGTCTCTGTCTGTCTGCCTCTGTCTCTATCTCTTTCTCTGTCTTGTTCTTCTCTCTCTCTGCACCCTCTCTCTCTCTTTGTCTGTCTCTCTATCCGTCTGTCTCTCTCTCCCTCTCCCTCCACACTATCTTCCTTTCTTTATCTCTGTATGTCTGCCTCTATCTCTTTCTCTGTCTTGTTCTCTCTCTCCCCCTCTCTCTCTTTGCATCTCTCTCTCTTTCTCTCTCTCCCTCTCTCTCCACACTCTCAGTCCTTTTCTCTCTCTCCCTCTCCCTCCACACTCTCTTTCTCTCTCTTTCACTCTCTCCCTCTCCTTCTTTCTCTCTCCTTGTTTTCGTTTTTCCTTGATAGTCATTCTACATTGTTCTTTTTGTTTCTAGGGTCCGGAGGCCAATTGGAATAAAATTTTGTTCTTGTCCTTGTTCTTGTTCTTGTTTCTCTCTCTATCTCTCTCTCTGTGTCTCTGTCTCTGTCTCTCTCTGTTGTTTTTTTTTTCTTTCATGTAGCCCTGTTGTGATCGACAGTACTGCTTCACGTCAGTAAGCTTTTTGTTAGTAAGAATGAGGATGTTCGGGTAGTACATCGTTGGATCTGTGTGTGTGTGTGTGTGTGTGTGTGTGTGTGTGTGTGTGTGTGTGTGTGTGTGTGTGTGTGTGTGTGTGTGTGTGTGTGTGTGTGTGTGAATAATGTACGATACAATGCAATACAACACTTTATTATCATAAAACCTTAAGGTTTATAAGACACAATAAAATATAGATACGCTATGAAAAGAATTGTGTGTGTGTGTGAGCGTGTGTGTGCGTGCGTGTGTCTGTCTGTCTGTCTGTCTGTCTGTCTATGCGTCTGAATATTTCTGTTTGTGCCTCTGTCTCCGTTTATCTCCGTCTTTGTCTCTCTCTGTTTCGCTGTCTGCCATTCTCTCTGTCTGTCTGTCTGTCTGTCTGTCTGTCTGTCTGTCTGTCTCTCTCTCTCTCTCTCTCTCTCTCTATATATATATATATATACCTCTATTTCTCTCTCACTATTCCACCATCTCTCTCTCTCTCTCTCTCTCTCTCTCTCTCTCTCTCTCTCTCTCTCTTAACCCCGTTTATACCTCCCCCCCTCTCTTTCTCTCCCTCGCCGTCTCTTTCTTCTTCCTATAACTTCTTCCTCCCCGCCCTCATCTACTGCTTGTATACAATGTTTGTTTGTTTTTTATTAAATATTTTATTTTATTTACTTATTTGTTTAAATTATTGTTTCCATAACCAACCGAACGCTGACATGGATTATAGGGTCTTCCCACTTGCGTGTTTGATATTCTGCGTGCGAATACACACGAAGGGGGCTCAGGCACTAGCACTAACAGGTCTGCACATAATTATGTTTACGTGGAAGATCGGAAAAAAAGAATCTCCACTTTTAATCCACCAGGTGCGACAGGGGATAGAACTCAGGAAACTGCACGAAAAAGTAATTCATGAAAACATGTCAAATTCGGAATCAAGGAATGTAACTTCGGAATCAAGGAACGTAATCATCATCATCATCATCATCATCACCACCATCACTCCCAATAATTAACCACCTCCCTCTCTCTTCTCTCGCACCCCTATCCTTTTGCAACAGCCGCTCACGAAACTCCGAGTAGTTCGGGGGACATGGACAGTCATCATCCAATGAGCACACGCCTGTGTGACCACGTGATCACGCATGCGCACACACACACACACAACATGGTAGGCCAGGCGATTCGATTGTTCGGTCACGGTTCGTCAGTTGAGCGTGTCGTGACAGTTTGAAGATTGCAGCTGACGCGCTGGTTTTTTTTTTCCCCCCTTAAACTCATGTTTACTGAGTCGATGAGTAAATGAGCTTGGTGGTGAGTTGTTGTTCACCTTGCAGGCATTTCGTCGATCAGCTGTTGTTGGTTTTTGTTTCTTTTTTCTCAGAAAAAAAAAAAAAAATGATGCAATGATGAAGCTGGTGAATTTTGCGCAGCCCGTATGAGAGGAGAAAAATTATATAAAAAAACAAACAAACTTAAACAAGAACAACCCCCACCCCCCAAAACAAAACAAAACAAAAAACAACAACAACAAAAAAACAACAACAACAACAACACACACACACACACACACAGACACACACACACACACACACACAAAACAAACAAAAAAAAACAACACCACTACGGTTTCGCTGTAGTTACTGACTGAAAGGCTTCTCATTTTGTTATGTCTTTGTTTCGTTTCTTTATTGTTTTATGTTTGCATTGTTCCTTTATTTGTTAATTGTTTGCTCGTGTATTTGTCTGTGTTAATTCATTCCTTTTGGCCATAAAACTACATAGTCTGGTTAATAATGCTCGGGAAGCTTGCTGTTCAGAAAGTGTTTTCAGTTGTGTAAAATCGACTATTAAATGAATATGAAAAAACAAAAACAACAACAACAGAAATACGAATCATGCGTAAAATTAACATCGAGGTGCGAATGAAAATGGATGAATAAATGAAGGAATGAATAAAGATGAATGAAAACAAATACATCAGTAGATTAAGTCGTTACCAGTGTCATTAGTCAGGTTGAAATTCAGTCACACATACAAGCATACATACATACAAACATGCAACTTTTTGCGTGTATGGCCGTGTTTTGTTGTTGTTATTTTTTGTTGTTATTGTTGTTTTGTGCGTGTGTGTGTTTCGTTTTGCTTCGTTTTGGTTTTCTTACCCCACCATATAGGCAGCCATATTCCACTTTCGGGGGTGCGCATCCTGGGTAAGTGGAGTGATGGCCTAGAGGTAAAGCGTCCGCCTAGGAAGCAAGAGAATCTGAGCGTGCTGGTTCGAATCACGCCTTAGCCGCCGATATTTTCTCCCCCTCCACTAGACCTTGAGTGGTGGTCTGGACGCTAGTCATTCGGATGAGACGATAAACCGAGATCCCGTGTGCAGCATGCACTCAGCGCACGTAAAAGAACCCACGGCAACAAAAGTGTTGTTCCTGGCAAAATTATGTTGAAAATCCACTTCGATAGGAAAAACAAATAAAACTGCACGCAGGAAAAAAAAAAAAAAAAAAAAAAAAAAAGGTGGCGCTGTAGTGTAGCGACGCGCTCTCCCTGGGGAGAGCACCCCGAATTTTACACAGAGAAATCTGTTGTGATAAAAAGAAATACAAATACAAATGTATGTTCTTGGTTCCATAACCCCATGCCCGCCGAACGCTGATTTGGATAACAGGATCGTTAACGTGCGTACCTGATCTTCTGCATGCATACACACACGAAGGGGGTGGGGTCAGGGGGGGGGGGGGGGTCGGGCACTATCAGGTGTGTATGTTGTTGTTAGTAAGACAGAACGTTCACGCACAGTGCCGCTTTCCTGCACAATACCTGTGGAGTGGTTCATGGCCCAGCGGTAACGCGTCCTCCTGGGGACTTGAAGCGAGAGAACTTGACCATGGAGGTGGGGTGGGGGTAGGGGTTGGGGTGGGGGATCAAAACCCACGCCCGCCGGTACTTTCTCTCCACCCCACTCCCCACCCCCACCCGCGCCCCCCTCCCCCCTCTCTTCACTGGTGGTCTGAACGCTAGTCATTGGGATGAGACGATAAACAGAGGCCCTGTATGTAGCGTGCACTTGGAGAAAGTCAAAATAAGTGAGATCTCTCCCTTGGGAAAATTCTGCAGAGATATCCAATTTGATAATGGAAGAAACACACTTGCAAACAAAAGAAAAGAAGAAAAAAAAAAGAAAAAAGAAACGTGTGGCGCTGCACTGCGGCGATGAGCTCTCTCCAGAAGGGGATGGGGGTGGGGGGTGGGATGGGGGTCGGAGTGTGGTGGGGGGGGGGGGAGTGGAGGACACGGCCTAAACTTCGCAGTGAAATCTGTTGTAACCAAAAACAGAAAACAAAAGTAATGCAATACAATACAATAAAATACAATACAGCACAATACAGTACAATACAATACAGCACAATCCAGAACAATACTATACAATACAGCACAATACAATAATACAATACAATACAGCACAATACAACAATACAATACAATACAGCACAATACGATAATACAATACAATACAATACAGCACAATACAATAATACAAGACAAGACAAGACAACACATCTCAAAACAGCACAATACAATACAATACAATACAATACCTGTTGCTCTGGAAGGTACCCCTCTTACCCTCCCTTACCTTCCCTCCCTCCCTCACTCCACCCACCACCCACCTTCCTGCTACATCTCCATTCCCCCATCTCCCCCCCACCCCATCCCCACCCCCACCTCCCCTCCCCCTGATCCCCCTCCCCCTCTGCCCCCCCCCGCCCCCCATCCCTCCACACACACACATACACACACCCAGCACAGCTCTCTGAGTCATAAACCCGCTCTGGCAAAAAAAAGTCTTTTGTTCTGACAAGGGCCCGTCACCGGTAGGGCCCATCATCCTGACAAATAGCCTCCCCTCAGACTGCACAGTCTTGTCACAGTGTCCTGACAAGACACACACACACACACACACACACACACACACACACACACACACACACACACACACACACACACACACACACACACACACACACACACACACACACACACACACACACACACACACACACACACACAAGCGGAGACAGATTTGTTGATTTCCCCCTTCTCTCTGTCTCTGTCTCTGCCTCTCTCACTCTCTCTGTGTCTCTGTCTGTCTGTCTGTCTGTCTCTGTTTGTCTGTCTCTCTGTCTGTCTGTCTCTATCTCGTTCAGGCTATCTGTCTGTCTGTCTGTCTGTCTGTCTCTTTCCGCCTCTGTCTGTCCGTCTGTCTCTTTCTCTCTGTCTGTCTGTCTCTTTATCTCGTTCTGTCTGTCTGTCTGTCTGTCTGTCTCCCTCTTTCCGTGTCTATCTGTCTGTCTGTCTCTGTCTCCTTCTCTGTGAGTGTGTGTGTGTGGAGTGGAGGGGGGGGGGGGGGGTGGGGGGGGCAGGAGGGGGAGCATCATATAGACAAGAAAGAATTAAGTGAAGGACAAATAAACAATATATGATATGAAGAAAGAGAAGGTCCTGTTCACTTGCCGGCTATATGAGAGAGAGGAGAAAGAGAGAGAAAGAGAGAGGAGAAAGAGAGAGGAGAAGGAGAGAGGAGAAGGATAGAAGAGAAAGAGAGAGGAGAAAGAGAGGAGAAAGAGAGAGGAGAAAGAGAGAGGAGGAGAAGGAGAGAGAAGGAGAGACAGGAGAAAAAGAGAGAGACAGAGAAAGAAGAGAGATAGAGAGAGAGAGAGAGAGAGAGAGAGAGAGAGAGAGAGAGAGAGAGAGAGGAGTCACTTTGTGAAGGGTTTTTAAGTCCTGAGGAACAGCTGTCTTTAAGGGGTTTTGTTAAACATCCTTGGATTATCATTTCCTAAATCATAAAAGAATTTTTTTTTAAAAGGATAGTAATATATATATATATATATATAATGGTTGAGATGGACTGGAAGAGGTGGATTATATCACAACATTGAGAATAAAAACAATGCGCTCCACATGGGAAACACGTGGAACAAACAAAATATGCCAAGGCGCCGGAATAGAATGTGTGGACATTTTCCAATCGGATGTCAACAATAATTTCATGATTTTTTATTTCCCCATATTTTTGTGGGTGTTTTTTTTTTTTTTTCTGTGTAGTCTGCTGTTATATCAGATTGTGATGATGTGAAATTCTACAGCACCTAATTCTCTAAACAGGGCTCGAGGCAAACACACACACACACACACAATGTTGCAGGGGTCAAATAAATAATCCACTCCAAAAGATGACAAGAAGAAGCTATGGCTGTGCGTGAGGTTGAACGAAAACAAAATTCTTATTATGCCATTATGAAAAAATAAGAATTTTTCTTCACCCGCTTCAATAGACTGGGAGTGAAAAAGAACCGCGACGATAATTCAGAAAGAGAAATACAAGTCCAGAATAAGATGTTATGTTTTACACTCTCTTTTGCGGACATTGCGGACATGCGTGCACCGTGGTAGAATCGGTCAACCATTGAAATTATTAATTAACTCGTTGATTGCCAAGGGAAAACAACAACAACAACAACAACAACAACAAAAAGTAGAAAGTGATGTTTCAAGTCAAAACAATATCCGAAACAGTCAGTCAGAGAAAATGGTCTCATGTGTAAATTTCCAGCCTTCCACAGTTATGTTCCTTGTTTCAATGATGTCATAAGTGGCGCCACTATGCCCGTTAATGTTTTCAGGCTTGGCAGTCAAGTTAGGTTAACTCATTCAGTGTTTATCAGTGATCAGAGTTTGAGGCCCAGTTTCGACATGGCGTTGTACAACATATTTTGCAGACAACTCTCTCCAAAAGATCGCCGAACGAAGAAACAAAACTTATGAGAGAGGGAACGAAAGAAAGAAAGAAAGAAAGAAAAAGAGTGGACGGTTATTGAGAGAGAGAGAGAGAGAGAGAGAGAGAGAGAGAGAGAGAGAGAGAGAGACAGACAGACAGACAGACAGACAGAGACGGAGACAGATAGAGAGAGACAGACAGATAGGCATACAGATAGACATACACAGAGAGAGAGAGAGAGAGAGAGAGAGAGAGAGAGAGAGAGAGAGAGAGAGAGAGAGAGAGAGAGAGAGAGAGAGAGAGAGAGAATAAGAGACATAAAGATATTAGCAGGTTGCCGACAGGTGCAGTGGTTGAATGGTTAGAGCGCATGACTTTCAATCCGCGTCTGATGAATGACAAGATGGAACTGAATTTCCCGATCTCCCAGCAGAACGATATTTGTGCAGACCTGCTTATGCCTGAAGCCCCTTCGTACATTTTCATATCTTGGAGATCAAATGCGCACACACTGAAAAAAAAAAAAAAAAAAAAAAAATCCCATGAGCCATGCCATTTCAGCGTTCGGTGGGCTATGGGAACATGAACGTACCCAAACATGCCTCTCCTCTCTCCTCCCCGAAAACGAAGTATGGCTACCTTAACAGTGGGGTAAAAAACGACAACAACAACAAAAAAGGAACAAACAAAAACCAGAAAAAAAAACACGGTCATACAGGTTAAAAAGCAACAACAAAAAACAAAAGCCCAATTCTCCATGCAGATGAACATGGGAGAGAATTCACATTGAGAAAAATGGTGGGATTGCGAGAAAAAAAATCGTGGTCGTTGTTTGCTATTGTTTCCGATGTTGAATTTGAGGTCAATGCACTGAGGTGATCCATCTTATGTAAAATACAATGAACAGATGTGTTTGAGTGTCATTGCTGTTAATGTCTACAATAATGCCACTGTCATTATCATTGTCGTCATTGTCGTCGCACCTCTATTTCTCTTTTTGTTCTCTCTCTCTCTCTCTCTCTCTCTCTCTCTCTCTCTCTCTGATTTTTCTCTTTGATTTGCATTGGGAAAAGACACGAACCCAACTCCGACGACAAATGAAATATATTTGATAAAAATAAGGGGGACTTCCGGGAATTGCGAGAAATCGTGGGCTTACATGGGTGTTTACAACTCACGAACGCCGGATTAGAAGAAAAGAAGAAGAAGAAGAAGAAGAAGAAAGAAAGAAACAAAGAAAAAGCAACAACTTTGAGTGACTCCCTGGTATTTTATAAGCAAGGGACGGGGACAGAAGCTGTCTTTTGAGGAGATTATCTTGATGGGAAAAGCCAGGCGAGGAAAAGGAGGGGGTGACTCTTCCGATCGTAAACCTGTCTCTCCCGAGGACGCTGTGCCGAGCTTTAAGTCAAGAGGACGGCGTGTAGTACAGCTTTACACAAGAACATTGTGGGGTCGGTTTTTTTTTTTTTTTTTTTTTTTTTTCTGCGTCTCCTTGTTCTGCGTGTGTCTGCCTGCCTGCCTGTCTGTCTGTCTGTCTGTCTGAATGTCTCTGTATCTGTCTGACTCTTTTGCTTAATCTGCCTGTCTTTCTTTATCAGTGATTCTGTACCTCTTTCTCTGTCTCTTTCTACGATTTTTTTCCCATATCCATTCTCTCTCTCTCTCTCTCTCTCTCTCTCTCTCTCTCTCTCTTAAGGAAAGACAGAAGAAAAAGAAGAAGAAGAGAGACAGAGACAGAGAGACATAGAGAGACAGAGGCAGAGAGAGAGAGAGAGAGAGAGAGAGAGAGAGAGAGAGAGAGAGAGAGAGAGATAAAGAAACAGAGAAACAGAGAGAGACAGAGTGAAACAGACAGATAGAAAATCACATTAACTCACATTCGTAAAAACAGTCCTAAAAAAACTGTCCTAAAACCCTCTTGGCCGAGAGAGTGGGGATATGCACTCTCTAATAAAATCAAATTCTAGCCCAGATAGTCGGAACAGCAGTTGCCTCCTCTGCTGTTCTGATGGTCATAGTCGGACACGACTATCATATATATATATATATATATATATATATATATATATATATAGGATGAACTCAACTTCAGGCCATGGTGAATGGCAATACAACCGCCCCTATTCCTCTGAGGGTTCTAAGTCACACCTGTGGCCAAGTTTGCAGTTTCAGTTTTCAGTTTCAGTTTCTCAAAGAGGTGTCACTGCGTTCGGACAGATCCATATACGGTACACGACATCTGCTAGGCGGATAGCTGACAGCAACATAACCCAACGCGCTTGTCAGGCCTTGAGTGTATGCTCATGGCCTAGTGGTAACGCGTCCGCCTAGGAAGCGAGAGAATCTGAGCGCGCTGGTTCGAATCACGGCTCAGCCGCCGATATTTTCTCCCCCTCCACTAGACCTTGAGTGGTGGTCTGGAAACTAGTAATTCGGATGAGACGATAAACCGCGGTCCCGTGTGCAGCATGCACTTAGCGCATGTAAAAGAACCCACGGCAACAAAAGGGTTGTTCCTTGCAAAATTCTGTAGAAAAATCCACTTCGATAGGAAAAACAAATAAAACTGCACGCAGAAAAAAAGAAGAAAAAAGGTGACGTTGTAGTATAGCGACGCGCTCTTCCTGGGGAGAGTAGCCCGAATTTCACACAGAGGAATCTGTTGTGATAAAAAGAAATACAAATACAAATATGATTATACCTGTGTACCTATCAGAGTGGATTTCTTTTGTATATTATTTTGCCAGAGGACAACACTCTCGTTGTCATGGGTTCTTTTTCAGTGCGCCAAGTGCGTGCTGCATATGGAACCTCGAATTATCGTCTCATCCGAAAGAATAGACGCTCAGTTTGATTTTCCAGTCAAATTTGGGAGAAAAGGGCGAGAGCGGAATTCGAACCCACACCCTCACGGACTCTCCGTATCGGCGGCTGAGCGTCTTAACCATTCTGCCACCTTCCTCAAGCCATCCGTTTGTGCTCACGCTGAAGACGAAAGGATACATCAGAAATCCATTCAGATTTTGCGGCAGCGTTGATCGTTTAGTCTGTTCAATGTGTACCTAATCATTGTCTTTAGATGTCATCTTTGACTGAAAAAAGATTGTCCAATGTTTGTAGGTGTCCAATGTTGTTAACCCATTTAGTAACCTCAAGCCTTCGTTTTTATTCTTTTTTCTCCTCCTCCTTCATCATCATTATCATCATCATCATCATTTTCTTCTTCTTCGTGGGATGCAACATGCACATAGAGTGGGACCGTACATGCATTGCCGTTTTTTAACTCCCCAAATTAGGCAGACGTACTCCGTTTTCTGGGATCAATCTTCATTTGATTTGACTGGGTCAGATTTTTCAGCAACGTTGTGATAATGACCCATTGATGTCGATCTGTAAACGTTATGTTCGGCTCAGGTCAGACTGACATTCAAACATATTGATTTGGGTTGGGGGGAATCCTTGTGGCGAGCGTTCAGCTACGTTTTCACACCTCCACCCCTCCTCCACCCTCCACCCCCACCACCCACCCCACTCCGCACCCCCCTGACAAGAACCACAGTGGTTTGTTCCGCCATGTCTGACTGGGCACAACAAACATCGCCGTCACCAACAGCAACACTAAAAAGGGGGGTGATCCATTGTCCGGCACTGTTTTACTTACGATAGCCATGTTGCTATGCTATACTATACTATACTTTGCTATATTATACTATACAATAGTCAGCCGTGTCGGACTATGACCATCAGAACAGTAGAGAAGGCAACTGCTGTCCCGAATACCTCGGCTGGAATTTGATCACAGCGGAGAGTGTCTTGCCCAAGTTACACCCACACTCTCTGGACCAAGAGAACTTCAGGGCAGTCGGCGTTGGGATGGCCATCCCCAAAGGCCATCTATCCCCCCGAGACTGAGAGTCATGGTCATCCACAAAAGACTAAGCTGTAAATGACTTCCCGTTGCTGTGGATATCGTGTGTTTCAGGGGCAACAGACCAAACCTTCGCCTTACCCTGGCGAGTGTCTGACGGAAATCAAACCTGTTATTATTGTTTATATCTGCAATGACCAATCAAATTGTGTGGTGCGTGAAACGTTCTACGTGTCAATGCTTCTTGATTTCTGGTTCTCTTGATGTCAGTGTAGTGTCAGACAGGTGCCCGCCTCACTCCCCCCCCCCACCTCTCCCACACCTCACCCCCACCACCACTTTCCTCAGATGCTTCCGTCCACTACCGGCGGGAGTTCAGTACAATTCAGTTTCAGTTTTTCTAAGGAGGCGTCACTGCATTCGGACCAATCCATACATGCTAAACCTCAACAACTAAGCATGCAGATGCCTGACCATCATCGTAACCCAACGCGCTTTGTCAGGTCTTGAGGGGAAAACATAAATGAAAAAAAGAAAGATAAATTAATAGAAATAAACACAATGAAATAGAACAAAATAATAACATTAAATGAATTAATGAGCCGATAAGTAGATATATAAAATCAAATAAAAGTAAAGTAAAACTACAACGACAACAACAGCAACAAGAACAGCAGCAACAACAACAAGAATAATGATAATAGTAACAATAATAACAATCAGTGGAAATAAAAACTACTTGACATTGCTTCACAATCTAAACGTTGTGAGTTCGAATCACAAACACCCAATAAAAAAAAGAAAGAAAAAAAGGCACTTCACTGTCCATCTCATTGTGGCGTGGTTCTAGTGGTGTCAGTGTTATGTCAGACAGGTGCCTCCCCCT
>NC_134898.1:42003296-42013296 GCF_041734735.1 Babylonia areolata | reverse complement strand
AGAGAGAGAGAGAGAGAGCAACAGCTGATGTCACCAGTGTATGATAGAAATAAATTTGCTTCTTACTTTTCATCGGCTCTTTCCTTTTTTTTGCGAATGAGACGGGGATGGGGGATGGGTGGGGGTGGTGGGGGGTCGGGGGGTGGGGGGGGTGGGTGGGGTGGGGGCGAATGGGGGGTATGTGGGTGAGAGGGACACAAAGAGGGAGCGATTAGAGAGCGAAAATTTCGGAGAGAGAACGAGAGAGGGAAACGAGAAAGTCGGAGAGAGAGAGAAACATAAAGAGAAGAATACGAAATCGTTATTTTTATACAAACACACACACACACACACACACACACACACACACACACACACACACACACAGAACACGCACACACACACACACACCCACACCCACACCCACAGACCAGGTCCAACACCACCTACAGCAGCCCCAACCCCCCACCCCCACCCCCGTCCTCCCGGCAACCAAAACAGCTACACCCACACCTACACACCCACACCCCTCAAAGACCTCACACCGTCCAACCTACTACTATAACCTAATAAATAAATCACCTGCATTGATGACTTGTATTTTTTTTTTTTTGGGGGGGGGGGGGGGGGAGGAGGGGGGAAAGGGGAAAGGGTGGGAAGGAGGGGGGGGTTTGGTGGTGCGGTGTTGCTTGGGACTCGGCCGCACGGGACCCCTTGGCAAACAAACAAACTTCCGCCGCCAACAACAAAGTCCAACAAATCGCTAACCCCCTCATCATTACCGCTGTGCTTCCGTGCATACGTTTAAACCTTCACTTCCCCCCCCCCCCACCTCCCTCCTCCTGTTTCTCCCCACCCTACCCCACCTTACGCCCCCCCCCCCCCCCCCCCCCGCCTCCACTTACCCCCCTACACCACACCCTCCGATCCCACCACCACCCTCTCCTTTCCTCTTCCCCCTCCTCCTCCCTTCCCTCCCCTTTCTAAACCTGTATACCACCCACCGCTAGGAAACTGTCGATCCTTAAAGAGGTTTCTTTTTTCTTTTTTTTTGTGAGAGAGAAAGGGAAGAAAGGGTGGGGTGGGGTGGCGGGCGAGAGGGGTCTAACTTTTACCCCTTTTTTCACAAAGGCAAGCTATCACTCTCTTCTCTAACTTACTCCTTCTCCAATACCCTATATGATTGGTTTCTTGGCGTTCCTGTATAAAGGTATTTCTGAAGACGGATACTGACTACGTCATTGCCACGTGAAAAAAAAAAAAAAAAGAGATAGAGGGGGCGGGGAGGGGGGAGGGGTGGGAGGAGAGGGGGAGGGGACGGGCGGGGTGTGTGTGTGGGGGGGGGAGATGAGGGTAAGGTGGGGGGGAGGACGTATATATGTGTGTATATGGAGAGAGGGGGGTGAGAGAGAGATGGAGAGAGACAGAGAGAGAGATACAGAGAGAGACAGAGAGAGAGGGCGAACGAGACACGGGTGAGGGAGAGAGAATTATATATATATATATATATATATATATATATATATATATATATATATATATATATATATATATATATATATGTATGTATATATATATATATATATATATATATATATATATATATATATATATATATATATATATATATATATATATATATATACATACATACATACATACATACATACACATATACATTTATATATTATATGTATATATATATTCATGGACAGAGAGAGATGTATATAGTTAGAGAGATGCTCAACGCTTTGAAACTTTGACACTTTAACTTTCCCCATACGAACGGCGAAAGAGACGACGTTAACAGCGTTTCATCCCAATTACCATCATCAAAATATTGCAAGCGGAACGCTCTTATACTGAAGAGGTGAATGTTGACAAAGAATACCACAGTTCTGACGACGGAAGCTAAAGGTTGGGTCATTCAGACACTCACTGCACATCCGAGGGGTCTGTGTAGAGGAGAAGAGAGGACTGGCCGTTCTGAGTGAGTTAATGTCACTGGTAATGAGGTCCTTATGACACGGGTCATACTTTCATTGCATAGCAAAACATTATAACAAACGAATGAAAATGATGAATGCAAAATAATGAAACAAAACAAAGCTCTTTCCTTGAAGAAAAGTGGTAGCAACCAACACGGCAACCAACACATAATCACTCAGTTATAACACACACACACACACACACACACACACACACACACACACACACATGAAAATAAAGCGCATAATTAAAAACATGTACACAACCTAACTAAGTACGACTCAACGACACATCACTGAAAAGATCAAATCATTATAAAACAAACATGATGATGATGATGATGATGATGATGATGATGATGATTACTAGAAGAAGAAGAAGAAGAAGAAGAAGAAGAAGAAGAAGAAGAAGAAGAAGAAGAAGAAGAAGAAAAGAAGAAGAAATGATAACAGGGAGAAGGAGAGACAGAGTGACGGACACCGATAGTTGGAACATGGGAAGTACATTCATGGCAATTATCATATTTTTAGGATATAGAGGTGTCAAATTTGAAAGATTCATCAGGTATATATGCTAATTAGATTTTAATTTGTGGAAATTTGATTCAGTTTCCATAACCAACCCCCTGAATATGCAAGGCTTGATTTACATAAGATAATCGTCGTAAACGGAAGATTTATCTTATGTGAATATCGATGATCATTAATAGTAAACATATTTAATGAATATCGACATTCGCATAAGATAAGCCTTCCATTTACAACGATTATCTTCTGTAAATCAAGCCTTGCTTATATATATATATATATATATATATATATATATATATATATATATATATATATATATATATATACAGAGAGAGAGAGAGAGAGAGAGAGAGAGAGAGAGAGAGAGAGAGAGAGAGAGAGAGAGAGAGAGAGAGAGAGAGAGAGAGAGAGAGAACGATAAATCCAAGCCCAGATGTCTTCTTTGTTCATAAAGAATTTTTAAGAAGCGACAAAGAACAGTCTTGGTTTTAACTCTTAATCTCTAAAACTGATCTGCGCTTGGGGAAGTGGGTGGGGGGGGAGGGGAGGGGGGGACGGGGAGAGTGCGGGGGGGGGGGAGTAAAGGGGGGGGGGGGGGGTAAAAATGTCTCATTAATGTATCTTATAGCTCATTAATGCCATTGTGTTCCTCCTAAAAAAAGGGGGGTGGGGGGGAGGGGGGGGGGGGGGGGTGGGGGGGGTGGGGGTGATATGCACAGAAAGCGACAGTTGTTTCGCGCTGTGCAGTGTTCTTCGGACTAACTACCAACTCCTCTCTCTCTCTCTCTCTCTCTCTCTCTCTCTCTCTCTCTCTCTCTCTCTCTCTGTATGAGTGTGTATGTCTACATGTCCGTCTCTCTCTGTCTCTCTGTCTCTGTCTCTGTCTCTGTCTCTCTAACTGTATGTGTGTGTATGTCTACATGTCTGTCTGTCTCTGTCTCTCTTTCTCCCTCTCTCTCTTTCTGTCTCTCTCTGTCTGTGCCACTCTCTCCTCTCACTCTCTCTTTTTCTTCCTCTCTCTCTCTCTCTCTGTATTTCTCTCTTTCTCTATCTATCTATTCTCTCTGTATGTCTGTCTTTGTCTGTCTTTCTGGCTCCCTCTCTCTCTTTCTGTCTCTCTGTGTGTCACTCTCTCCTGTCACTCTCTCTCTCTCTCTCTGTCAGTCTCTTACTCTCTCTTTGTCTCGTGGTGTGTGTGTGTGTGTGTGTGTGTGTGTGTGTGTGTGTGTGTGTGTGTGTGTGTGTGTGTGTGTGTGTGTGTGTGTGTGTGTGTGTGTGTGTGTGTGTGTGTGTGTGTGTGTGTGTGTGTGTGTGTGTGTGTGTGTGTGTGTGTGTGTGTTTAACAAACCTCGAGCAGAACGAACAACAATAATTGATAAGGATTTACTGATGATGATGATTAAAAAAAACACAAAAAAACACAAAAAAAACCTGAATGAAGGTGATGATGAGTGAGAGATACTACAGAATTATATCTCCAGTTTAACCCTTTCGCCGCCAGTCAATTTAGAGTACAAAATTCCCTTGTGGTATAAACACAGAAAAGACAGTGGCTAAGAATAGCTGGGGGATTCCCCCTGCGATGTATAGAAAATATTATGGCCTATCCTACCACCGAACATGAAGAGCAGTAGATTCATGGATAACAGACCAATGAATGGTGACCTTTTGGTGACATGGGTCCTCTACCACGCCTGTGCATAAATGCGAGCTTGGCGGTGAAAGGGTTAAGGCTAGGCGCTGCCTGCTCTCGGTTGTAACGCATATAAAGACAAGAGAGGCAAGGCCTTCAAGACTCACTTGTGATGCACTTTTAAAAAAAATCCAAGCTTTTTATGTATTGAGTTTAATTTCAAAATGTAATGTTTAAGATGAGAAAGATAAGTTTAAAGCAAATTAAGTCCCCTAGCATTAATTACAGAGTAATTTCCCTTTTTTTTACTATCTGCACCAAAACGTTTGCAAAATAAATAAAACTTCCATGCTTAGCAAAAGAAGTTCCTGTTTGAATTAAAAAAAATGATAATAGTGACTACTCTTGTTGTTGGGTCAGAATATCAGATCAAAGTGCCAAGTTTAGAGAATACAAAAAATATAAATATAACAGTAAATGCAGTTTGCATATAATTAGGCTTCATTTTTAAAAATTTTTGTGCCCATCCCAGAGGTGCAATATTGTTTTAAACAAGATGACTGGAAAGAAGTGAATGTTTCCTATTTTTATGCCTAATTTGGTGTCAACTGACAAAGTATGTGCAGAGAAAATGTCAATGTTAAAGTTTACCACGGACACACAGACACACAGACACAGACACACACACACACACACACACACACAACCGAACACCGGGTTAAAACATAGACTCACTTTGTTTACACAAGTGAGTTTACACAAGTGAGTCAAAAATGAAAAACAACATTGCCACATCTCTTGTCGCGCCTCAGTGCTCGCTTTGAAGCGGGGTTAGCAGGGTAATTAATCATTCTTGAATTGTGCACATGCTTCAAGTTTCTCAAGGAGGCGTCACTACGTTCGGAAAAGTCCATATGCTCTACACCGAATCTTCTACACAGATTGCCTCATCATCAGCGCAACCAAACGCGCCTCATTCTTCCTTGTTGAAAGGGGAGGACATCTCTCGATGTATTCCCTGTGATGAGCCTCTTTACCTTGAAATGCGTGCTCCTCGACTGTTGGGATCTGCATGACGTTAGACACAGACATTACACGGCGGATTCTCTAGCAGAGGTTGTTTCGGAATGTCCCTCCGCGGACGCTGATGGACTTCTTGAAAGAAGTGAACATTTTAAATCAGATTTGAAGGTTTTAAGACTCTGGAAGGTTTTTAAACTTTGAGTGGAAAGCTTGAAGCGGTGACTAGTTTTTATTGGTGATTCATCTACCCTTGGCTTGAAGTAGGTACTAACGTGACGATAGCCTTGAGATGGCCTTGGTGGTCGGCGAGGCTCTAAGCACCATGATTTGATTTGATCTGATAATTTGAACCCAACACGCCTAGTCAGGTCTTGATGAAATAAATTATTTTTAGATGCATGTACGTATATGTCAATGAATAAATAAATGAATAAATAAACAAACAAACAAACAAAAATGACACATAAATATGTTACAAAGTAAAATATGAGAATAAGATATGAATTGACTGTGTATCTAACTGAGTGAGAAGGAGAAACAGAAACAGAGATGGCGCGAGATAAGACAAGACAAAACATGTCTTCATATCCAAGGATAACAGATATGAAATCACTGGTGTGCTTTATTTTCACCTCCATCCCCAGTGCTCAACAGGCTCTATACTGCACAACACTCAACAAAGGCATAACATAGAGGGCAATACAGTATATAGGTAAAACGAACATCTAAAGGCACACACACACACACACACACACACACACACACACACACACACACACACACACACAGATAGATATATATATATATATATATATATATATATATATATATATATATATATATATATATACATCAGAACATACGAATAATGTCGGTGGGTTGGGAAACAGTGAGAGAGAGAGAGAGAGAGAGAGAGAGAGAGAGAGAGAGAGAGAGAGAGAGAGAGAGAGACAGAGACAGAGACAGGGACAGAGAGGAGAAAGACAAAGAGAGACTGGAGGATAGAGGCGGAAACTACCAGAAAGGCAGAGAGATTTACAGACAAACAACAAACATACTGTACATAGTGATAATCAAAGAGAGAGACACACACACAGAGAGGGAGAGAGAGAAAGGAGAGGGGGTGGGGGATTAAGATCTTTGAAAAGGACACCTTCCATTTCAAACAGAAAATAGGCCACCCCGACAAAAACCCAGCAAGCAACGTAGTCGGAGAGACAGAGGCAGAGCGAGAGAGAGACAGAGACAGACAGACAAACAGTCTGACAGACAGACAGACAGGCAGACAGAGACAGACAGAGAGAGGTGGGTAGAAACAGAGACAAAGACAGAGACAGAGGGGGGCGGAGGTAGAGAGAGACGGGGTGTGGGGGTGGGGCAGAGACAGACAGAAAGAGAGATAGGGAGAGACATAGGTACAGATACAGAGAGAGAGAGAGAGAGAGAGAGAGAGAGAGAGAGAGAGAGAGAGAGAGAGAGAGAGAGAGAGAGAAAAGAAATAGACTCATGAAGGTTTCTCTCCTACTCCCAAATCCCCTCATCACTTCCCCCACCTCCACCCCCCCCTACCCCCCTCGCTCCTCTCCTCGTCCCTTCCCTCCCTCCCTCCCCACTCCTCCCTTACCCCCCACCCCTACCCACACCCCTACCCACACACTACCCACACCTCCACACCCCAACCAACCAATAAAAATAAAATGAAGGAAAGCCATTGAGATATCTTACAGTCGTTCTTTTGTTGCCGCTTCTCTGGCTACTTTCTTCCCCCCCTGACTTTCAGTCTTATTGTTTGTTCTTTTGTTGTTGATTTTTTTTTTTTTTCACCCTTCTTTTTTTTTCTTCTTTTTTTTTCTCTTTCTGTTGTTCACACTGCACCCATTGTCTCCCCCTGGTTCTCTCTCGCGCGCGGAGAGAGACGAGAAGAGTGTGCCATAAACCTTCCACAATAGCCACCGCCAGTTCAAGGTACCCCTCCCTCCTTCCTTCCTTCCTTCCTTCCTTCCTTCCTTCCTTCCTTCCTCCTGTTACTCTTCCCCCCTTCCTCGCTCCTCGTCTCCCCCAGTCTCACTTCCGCTTACTGTTTCTCTTCCCCCCTCCCCCTCCCTCTTTCTCTATGTGTATCTTTGTCTGTCTGTCTCTCCCCCTCTCTGTGTATCTGTATCTCCCTCTCTCGGTCTCTCTCTCTTTCTGTATCTCTCTGTGTGTCTCCATGTCGGTCTCTTTCTCTGACCCTCTTTCTCTGTCTCTGTCTCTCTCTCTCTCACTCTCTCATGATTGGATAAAACGACACTGTAACTTCCTCTGTACCCCCCTGTCACATGGGCTGTTAAGCTAAAGACAGTAAAGAGTCAAAGTCTCTCTCTCTCTCTCTCTCTCTCTCTCTCTCTCTCTCTCTCTCTCACTCTCTCTCCCTCTGTATCTGTATCTTCCTCTCTCGATCTCTCCGTCTCTCTCTCTTTCTGTATCTGTCTGTGTGTCTCCATGTCTGTCTCTTTCTCTGACCCTCTGTCTGTCTGTCTCTCTCTCTCTGTTTGTCTCTGTCTGTCTCTGTTTCTGTGTCTCTCTCTGTCTCTGTTTCTCTCTGTCTCTCTCTGTCAATCTGTCTCACTCTCTCCTCTCATTCTTTCTGTCTCTCTCTGACTCTCTTTGTCTCGTGTGTGTGTGTGTGTGTGTGTGTGTGTGTGTGTGTGTGTGTGTGTGTGTGTGTGTGTGTGTGTGTGTTGGTTCGTTCGTTCGTTTGTTCGTCCTTTCGTTCTTTTGTTTAACGTATATCAGAACTGTGAATTTAGACGAAGATCCATTCCCTTACTCTACCCATCCATGTCTCACGTCACCACTACTTTTCACTGCAATTTCGAGGAGGGGGGCGGGGGGGGGGGGGGGGGCGGGGGGTGAAGCAGGGGGAACCCGGTGAGAGAGAGACTGAGAAACAGAGACAGGGAGAGACAGGGAGAGTGAGATAGAGAGAGAACGAACGAACGAACGAAATTTTATTTTACGGGGGTAAAGGAGTAGACACAAAGTACTTGTTCATATCCGGCCCTCTGGGCAAAAAAAAAAAAAAAGCAAAAAAAGCAACACACACACACACACACACACACACACACACACACACACACACACACACACACACACAAACACAAAAACACGCACGCGCGCGCGCACAAGAAAGCGAGAGTCAATTCACAACACCAACATCAAAATTAAATAAGCATGTGCAAACACACATAAGCATAGAACTTATGTACATTACAATATCGCGATAGATTAATAACAACAGGGACAATAGAGACGGGCCGTTGTGGAGAGTCGAAAGAAGAATGGACATGGGGAAGAGTAAAGAAGGTAGGGGAGGTTGACTGAACAGACAGATACAGTGAGAATGACAGTGGAGACAGACATAGAGAGAGACTGACAGGGGAGGAGAGAGGCGTGTATATCTTGACAGTCTATACATGTTTGTCGTTCATGATTGATATGTGTCACAGAAAGGAAGACGAGAGAAAGAGAGAGGGAGGGAGAGAGAGAGACAGAGAGAGAGAGAGAGAGAGAGAGAGAGAGAGAGAGAGAATCGCAGAGACAGACAGAGAGACAGAGACAGACAGAGGGGAGACACATAGAGAGACGCACAAAGAGAGGGAAAGAGAGTACAGAGAGAGAGGGGGGGGGGGGGGGGGGTCGTGAAGGTAGACACAACCCTTTGTCAGACGTTTGGCAGGAACATGTTACGAAGAACTAGAACACACACACACACACGCACGCGCGCGCGCACGCGCGCGCATACACACACACACAAACAACACAACACACACACACACACACACACACACACACACACACACACAACACACACACACTACACACACACACACACACACACACACACACACACACACACACACTACACACACACACACACATACACATACACATCCATAAAAGTCAAAACGTAGAACTTCTTCGTTCTAACGATCCACAACTGCCTGCTGAAAAGAAGTAGGCCGTGACGAAACTGACCATTGGTATGCTAGACATGCCAGCAGCACTACAGAGACAGGCAGAATAAAGGCAAGGAAGAAAGCGAAACAGGGAGAGAAAGGAATTAAACGGGCCATTACAGTGCGCGTGATAATGCATACTATTGCCCAGCAGTACCACCAGTCTGTATACGTCTTCCCTCTAAAAAAAAAAAAAAAAAAAAAACCCAAAAAACCCACAAAAAACCTGTCGTATTGGTGGTTTAGTTTTTAGTTCAGTTTTAGTTTTAGTTTAGCTTAGTTTTACTTAGCTTGGCTTGGCTTGTCTTGGCTTAGCTTAGATTCTTTTGGGATTCGGACTGGGAATGTGTATGTCGCACTAGTTTAGTTTAGTTTAGCTTAGCTTAGCTTAGCTTAGCTTAGCTTAGCTGCGTTTGGGACTTGAACTGGGTATGTGTATGTCGCACTTGTGTAGTTTAGTTTAGTTTAGTTTAGTTTAGTTTAGTTGCGCTGAGCTGAGCTGAGTTTAGCTTTGCTTAGCTTAGTTTCTTTTGCGACTCGGACTAGGAATGTGTTTGTCGCACTTGTTTAGTTTAGTTTAGATTAGTTTCGTTTAGCTTTTAGTTTAGCTTAGCCTAGCTTAGCTTAGCTTCGGACTCGGACTGGGAATGTGCATGTCGCACCAGTTTAGTTTGATTTAGTTTCTGTGGGAAATTGGACAGGGACTGAACGTATCATACACGTTTAATTTCAGTAGTTTAGTTAGGTTATAATTATCCAGTTTTCTGGCAAACGGTTTAACATGGCGTAAGATACTACATCCTTACCAACTGACACATTTTTGTTACTCAACAAATGAATAGCATTCT
>NC_134898.1:41993296-41998296 GCF_041734735.1 Babylonia areolata | reverse complement strand
GGAAAAGTGTGTGACAGTGCTGGGAGACTACGTTGAAAAAAAAAAGTAAGCTTCTATCTGTATTAGAAGTCCTTATACCGAAACATTCACCTTATTTATTGAATGACCCTCGTACATATGTTTTATGAGGGGTTGAAGTTGAGCTTGTCTTTATTACATTGACCGGGGCACAAGAGGGTACCCTTTTGCCAAGGGTACCGTTCGTTTATCTATTTATAGCCTGTTCATCTAAGATGATGATATTACACTGATGTCGTCTTAAACTGTTCTCCGGTGTCTGCGGGACCTTTTTTTTCAAGTTCCCAAGGGCAGTAACTCTGAGTACGTCCCAATTTTTTGGGTTTTGTTTGTTTGTTTGTTTGTTTTTTGTTTTCATTGGAAACTTGAAAAAAAAGAAGAAAAAAGTTCAGCAGACACCGAAGAACAGTTTAAGACGAGTCCACATCACTCCTGTAAGGGGGGCGGGAGAGATGTGAGGGGGTGGGGGTGTGGGGGGAGGGGCAGAGGAGGTGGGGACATGCACGGTAGGCCCCTCGGTCTTGCGGACTATCAGGCACCTGCTTTAGCAGATGTGGTGTTGTGTATGGGGATGGAGTTGTCCGAACGTAGTGAGGCCTCCTTGAGAAACTGAATCTGAAACTGTCAGCGTGGGCAGTTTGTGGTCAGTAGTGGTCAGCAGTAGTCAGCAGTGCTCAGTCAATGGTAAAAAAAAAAAAAAAAAAAAAAAGTCCCAATACCTCATAATTGTCACAAACTGATGCAGTGCGAACACTTATAGTTAGTTATCAGCAATGGTCAGGTATCTGTTAAAAAATAATAATAAAAAATAAATAAAATAAAATAAAATAAAATAAAATACTGCCACGACATCATAATCATTCACACACACGATAAAATAACACAATCTGAACACTTTTGGGTATTGATCAGCAGTGGTCAGCAAACGACCATACAATAGTGGTCAGTAGTAGTGAAAACCCGCCAAGTGGTCATCATAAGGTACACACATGTCAAACTATGTGTATTGAAATATAAAATAAAAGCAGAAACGTTTTGTACGTGCACAGAGGCATGGGGGATTCTTTTGGACAAGATTTTCGATTGTTATGGATGGGGGGGCCAAAACAGCATGTGTGTGTGGGGAGGGGCAGGGAGGGGGGCGGGGTTTGGCGGGAGGGGGGGTGGTCCTATAACGTCACCCGGGGGACAGTTTATGACACCTATGGGCATCCCCCGGGGGACGATTTAGGACACAAATACATCTCCCGGGGGACCTACAGAAAGGAGGGCGTGGGGGGTGATTTGGGACTTTGCACAGGGCATTGGTGAGTCGTAGTAGTAGATAGTAACTGTTATCTTCTAATGATCAACAGGGTCACGAGATTCATTGCTGGTATTATAGATATAAACATGATTTCAGCTTCTATACCGGATGAGATGATACTTTAACGACCTACACGCCTTAGAAGGAGAGGGAACGAAAAGGGAAAGGGGTGGGGAGATGGGGCCCCGTGGCTTTGAATGGATGGATTGACAGAGAGAGAGAGAGAGAGAGAGAGAGAGAGAGAGAGAGAGAGAGAGAGAGAGAGAGAGAGAGACAGAGGTTTAGAGAGACACACAGTCAGAGAGACAGAGAGTGAGGAGAAAAGGAGTGGGGTTGGTGTCAAGGTCATTTTGCTTCATGACACTGACAGGCGCCATAGCCGAATGGTTAAGGCGTTGGACTTTCGATCTGAGGGTCTCGGGTTCGAATCACGCTGACGGCGCCTGGTGGGTAAAGGGTGGAGATTTTTACGATCTCCCAGGTCAACATATGTGCAGACCTGCCAGTGCCTGAACCCCCCTTCGTGTGTACACTACAAGCTGAAAATCAAATACGCACGTTAAAGATCCTGTAATCCATGTCAGCGTTCGGTGGGTTATGGAAACAAGAACATACCCAGCATGCACACCCCCGAAAACGGAGTATGGCTGCCTACATGGCGGGGTAAAAACGGTCATACACGTAAAAGACCACTCGCGTATATACGAGTGAACGTGGGAGTTGAAGCCCACGAACGCAGAAGAAGAAGAAGAAGAAGCTTCATGATAGTGTGAGGCACTATGGAACACCAACAACAGAAACAAAACATACTCGGGTAACAGTTCCAAACCAATGCTTACTGCCTTAAGAGACAGAAAGAGAGAGAGAGAGAGAGAGAGAGAGAGAGAGAGAGAGAGAGAGAGAGAGAGAGAGAGATAATAGACATCGTCTCTGTCTCTGTCTCTCTCACACACACACACACACACACACACACACACACACACACACACACACACACACACACACACACTGCGAAACAAATGAAACAACGACAGAGACAGAAAACAATCCATAACCCGTAAATTATCATAACAACGTTATAACTCATAATTATATTTCAGACATTGTAATCCTAACACTCTTCAATCTTCCAATCTGTCTCCCTCCATCAGTCAACGAAACAATGGCTTGAAGCGAAGCAATGACCAAAGTCTACAAATACGTATGAACTTGTGGACACTGTATGAATAACGCATGACCTGTGTTAACTGATCGCTGATGTGACCGGCTGGAATGAATTGTCCAGCCTGAGGCCAAAGTGTTTGACGTTGATTACAGTCACGTTAGGTTAGAGAGGTTAAAGTTCCCATCGCCTATTACGGCTGATCAAGTGGGTCTCATTGGCCCAGCAAGTTCATTAAAGTCCACAAGGATAGATGTGTTCGATCTTTGGAGGAGATAGTGATTGTTGTGTGGTTCGTTCTTGTCGTCATTAAAGTGTCAGGGTTTTATAGAAGAACTACGGGGCAAATATTCGTAGATGCTGGCACGCACTGTCCTGCGTGCAGTCTCTGTCTCTGCCTCTGCCGCCGACACCCCCCTCCCTCTCCTCTTCTCTCTCTGTCTCTATCTCTGTCTCTGTCAACTAGTTCGCTTGAATCGTTCGTGCGTACAATTCATATTAGGTGTGTGCTGGCGTAGTTGTTTGTTTGTGTGTGTGTGTGTGTGTGTGTGTGTGTGTGTGTGTGTGTGTGTGTGTGTGTGTGTGTGTAGTGTGTTACTCGCTTTCGCTTTGTAAACACATGAACGATGTTGTTTCCCTCAGATTTACTCTGTGATTGCGATGCATACATTGAGTCTGGATACATGCGTGTGTATGTCTGTGTGTGTTTTAAAACAATGGCGGATGTTTAAGTTGGCCAATGTGCTAATATCTCTACCGTTCGAAAATAAAGATTCATTCATTCATTTGTTTATTCTCTTTCTCTTTCGTTTTGTCTTTCTTTCTTTCTCTCTCTCTCTACTCATTCTCTCTCTTTCTTTCCATGTCTATCCACTTTTTTCTCTCCCACTTTCTCTCTCTCTCTCATTCTTTCTCTCTCTCTGTCTCTCTCTCTCTCTCTCTCTCTCTCTCTCTCTCTCTCTCTCTCATTCTTTCTCTCTCCGTCTCTCTCCATTCCCTATCTTTTGTTCATACATTGCCCCCCTTGCCAAAGGATAGTACTGTCAATGGCAATAAAACAATGTCCGTGTCCATGTCCCCATGCCCTCTCTCTCATTTCTCCCCGTCTCCCCCTCTCTCCACCCCCTTCTCTCTCTCTCTCTGTCTCGGAAAAAAAAAAAAATCCGAATCCGAATCCGAATATCTCTCTCTCTCGCTCGCTCGCTCTTTAAAGACACAAATCCAAAAGCCTGTAAAAGTACTAGAAATGGAAATCTTGATCTCGATATATCATGATTAATTTCGCTGTGTGATTCCTTTTCTCTTGTCGATCTATTTGAAAACAAAGATTGTGATCATACAGATTTTGTACGACACTAATTGTAATAATCGCATGACGTGGATTTCAAGTTTTGATCAAGTATACAGCGCGTCAGTTCTCATATTTCGTCACGTTTCTGACATGTACAACCTTCCCCACCCTGTCCTCTTGTGAACGGCCAAAATGAGCTTGACCACAATAAACCATTCGTTCGTTCGTTCGTTCTCTCTCTCGCTCCTCCTCCTCTCTCTCTCTCTCTCTCTCTCTCTCTCTCTCTCTCTCTTAGACGAAAAACATACAAGAAATACAAGACGTCTCCTTTTAAAAACGGGAAATGAAACACGAGAATTCTCTTGCTTTTGAAACAACGAAACTCCCGGAAACACAAGAAGTCTCTTGCTCTGGAAACGAGACCCCCCCCCCCATTCTCCCACCTCCCCCCCCCCCCCAAAAAAAAACAAAACAAAAAAAACCCGCACTAGAAAACCTCCCACTTGACGCGAACATTTTGCCATACGAGAACTGGGACTGTGATCATGTTCTCTCGCTCCCAGTAAAGCTCCTGAACACAGAACGTAACCCCCAGTCCTTAAACAGCCAGGACCCAGGCGGTTAAAACATTGAATCATCGGCCGACATTAGGCGTCTTGTTCGCACAAAGTCCCCCAGTAACCCACACCTTCACGTTAAGCTCTGGAAATCTGTCTGAGAAGCGTGGACAAAAGAGATAGACTGATGATAGAAAAAAAAAAAAAAAGAAAAAAGAAAGAATGATCTATGACAGCGAGAACGCTGTTGGTCGCACTTTGTAGATTGTGATGGGCGGTTCTCTTTCGGAAATCTTTCTCAGATGCTTGGAAGAAGATAGAAGGATGATTGATTGAAATATAATGATGATGAGAATGTTAATAGCTAATGACGGTTACGCTGATCTCTCTCTCTCTCTCTCTCTCTCTCTCTCTCTCTCTCTCTCTTTTATCTATCTATCTATGTCTCTTTCAGTCTCAGAGTCTGTCTTTTGTCTCTGTCTCTGTATCTGTGTCTGTCTCTGTCTGTTTGTATGTCTGTCTCTCTCTCTCTCTCTCTCTCTCTCTCTCTCTCTCTCTCTCTCTCTCTATATATATATATATATATATATATATATATATCTCCCCTCTCTCTCTTTCTATAAAGGTCTCTCTTTGTCTCTCTCTGTGTCTCTCTCTGCCTCTGTC
>NC_134898.1:41978296-41988296 GCF_041734735.1 Babylonia areolata | reverse complement strand
CAAAATTCTGTAGAAAAAAATCCACTTCGATAGGAAAAACAAAAGAAAAACAAACAAACAAACGAAAACTGCACGCAGGAAAAAAATACAAAAAAATGGGTGGCGCTGTAGTATAGCGACGCGCTCTTCCTGGGGAGAGCAGACCGAATTTCACACAGAGAAATCTGTTGTGATAAAAAGAGAAATACAAATACAAATGGTGCTTATCCTCGGTCGGGGACCAAGCTCTAAGCGCTTTACAAACACGGAAGCATTTGCACAACATGCCCACTGGGTACAGTCGACTGACGGCTGCTATTAGACGCTCATCATTCGTTTCCTGTGTCGTTCAGTCAGGTTTCAGTTACGCACATAATATATACACTCATACATATATATCACGTATATGACCGTTTTGTCTATTTAACCCGCCATGTAGGCAGCCATACTCCGTTTTCGGGGATGTGCATGCTGGGTATGTTCTTGTTTCCATAACCCACCGAACTCTGACATAGATTACTGGATCTTTAACGTGCGTATTTCATACTCTGCGTGCGAAAACACACGAAGGGGGGGTTCAGGCTCTAGCAGGTCTGCACATATGTTGACCTTGGAGACAAAGACATTTCCATGGAACACAAGATCAGGTTCGTGCATGCACTGGTATACAGAAGAATGCAATCTATAAAAAATGAGATGTTATCGCAAAACACCAAACATCGTATACACTGATCGTGTCACCAATGAACAAGGCAAGGGCGACGCACCATTAAGCATTGCACCATACGAAGACCTGCTGACATAACTAAAGAAAAGAAAAGCCACGCTGCCATGACCACGTAACAACAAGATCGGAATCTATTTCTTCTTCTTCTTTACACACACACACACACACACACACACACACACACACACACACACACACACACACACACACACACACACACACACACACACACACACACACACACACACACACACACACACACACACACACATTTTAACGAAGAGTTTATTTTTTTGGTTTTCTTCAAGACACAAACTGTTGTGTGTGCATACCTAGACAGATAGACAGACAGACCAGACAGACAGATAGACAGACAGACCAGACAGACATACGTCTTGACACACATCACAAGCTCTTCTCTGTCCCTTTGAAAAAAAAAAAAAGAAAAGAAAAAAAAAGTGTGTGTGGGTGTGTATGTGTGGGTGTGTGGGGTGTGTGGGTGTCCCCTGCTTTGAATTCAATTCAAGCCTTGCCAAGAAGTGTATGTAACATTATCCATCCAGAGACAACCTCCAACTGACGAGAACAATGTCAAGAAAGAAAGAAACCAAAAATAAATGGGGAGAGACATCGAGAGAGAGAAAAAAAAAAAAAAAAAGAAAAAAAAGAAGAGAAAAGCAGAAAAGAAGAACACTGTCACTGTAAAAATGGCTGGATTAAAACTCACTCGTCACATCGCCCCTCTACCACCCTCCCCCCCTCCCTTCCCCCCCCCCCCCCCCCCCACCTCTCCTCCCTACGGATCATTACACCCTTTCACATGTACCCGGGAAAAAAAGAAAGCACTCCCCCTCCCCTTCACCTCTCCCCCTTCCGCCCACACCCACACCCATACCCACTTTCCTCTTCGTCCCCCCCTCCATTTCAACCTTTTTACCTCTCCCTCCCCCCTAACACACACACACACACACACACACACACACACACACACACACACACACACACACACACACACACACACACACACACACACACACACACACACACTACATATTCTCATTACTACCCCCACCTCCCACACACAAACATTCACGACCCACCCACCCACCCCCCCACTCCCACCTCCCTACCCCTCACCACCACCACCACAGACCCCCATCGGCACAACATCATCAGTCACTGCCGTCAAAACAGATGTTCACAGACGTGATTGTTGCTGACGTTTGAAGTGAAACTGTAAAGAGTTTTGGGTGGGATGGATTGGGTTGGGGTAGGTTGGAGTGAGGTGGGTAGGTGGGGCTGGGTGAGGGGCGGTGAGACGGGGTGGAGTAAGGGTGTGGTGAGGTGGGGAGTAGAGTGGAGGTGTGGTGGTGGATAGGGTAGGTAGGGTGGGGGTGGACTGGAGTGGGTTAGGTAGGGTGGGGTAAGGTGGGGTGGTTACGGGGGTGGGGGAGTGGGGGGTGGTGGATAGGGTAGAGTAGGGTGGGATGGGGTGGATAGGGTAGGGCGGCGTGCGGTGGATAGGGTAGGGTGGGGTGCGGTGGATAGGGTAGGGTGGGGTGTGGTGGATAGGGTAGGGTGGGGTGGATAGGGTAGGGTGGGGGTGTGGTGGATAGGGTAGGGCGGGGTGGGTTGGGGTGGATAGGGTAGGGTGGGGGTGTGGTGGATAGGGTAGGGTGGGGTGGGGTGGATAGGGTAGGGCGGGGGTGCGGTGGATAGGGTAGGGTGGGTTGGGGTGGATAGGGTGTGGTGGATAGGGTAGGGTGGGGGTGTGGTGGATAGGGTAGGGTGGGGTGGATAGGGTAGGGTGGGGTGGGGTGGATAGGGTAGGGTGGATAGGGTAGGGTGGCGGAGTTGTGGATAGGGTAGGGTGGGGTGGGGTGGACAGGATATGGTGAGTGTGCGGTGGATAGGGTAGGGTGGGGTTGCGGTGGATAGGGTAGGGTGGGGTGTGGTGGATAGGGTAGGGTGGGGTGTGGTGGATAGGGTAGGGTGTGGTGGATAGGGTAGGGTGTGGGTGTGGTGGATAGGGTAGGGTGGGGTGGATAGGGTAGGGTGTGGTGTGGTGGATAGGGTAGGGTGAGGCATGGAGTAGAGTGGGTTATGAGAGGTAGGGTGGGGTGGGGTGCAGTGCATTGGGTGGGATGGATAGGGTGGGGTGGATAGGGTGGGGAGGGGTGAGGTGGATAGTGTGGGGGTGGTGGATGGGGGGGTGGTTAGGGTGGGGAGGGGTGGGGTAGATAGAATGGGGTAGATAGGGTGGGGTGGATAGGATGGGGAGGGGTGCGGAGGATAGGGTGGGGAGGGGTGGGGTGGATAGGGTGGGGTAGATAGGGTCGGGTGGATAGGTGGGGTAGATAGGGTGGGGTGGATAGGGTGGGGTGGATAGGATAGGGAGGGGTGCGGAGGATAGGGTGGGGAGGGGTGGGGTGGATAGGGTGGGGTAGATAGCGTGGGGTGGATAGGGTGGGGAAGGGTGCGGTGAATAGGGTTGGGTGGGGTGGATAGGGGGTTGGGTGGGGTGGATAGGGTTGGTGTGGTGGATAGGGTGGGGTGGGTAGGGTGGGGTGGATTGGATAGGGTGGGGTGGGGTGGATAGGGTGGGGTGGGGCGGGTGGGGTGAGGTGGGTGGAGTGGGATGGCTTGGGTAGGAGTGTGTGTGTGTGGGGGGGGGGAGGTGGTAGGGAAGGTGGGGTACTGTGGGGTGGGAAAGGTGTTGGGTGAGCATGAAAATGAGACCCATTTTATTCTTTGATGTCCAGCTCTAAAAGAATAGAGCAACCATTGTTTAAACAGAACTTATCAATGTCATCAAAATCTTCTGAAACTGTTCGACATATTTCTTCGTTTTTTGTTGTTGTTGTTGTTGTTTTATATAGAGCTTTAAAAATTCCGAAATAAAGCTACTTCATGCGTGAGGAAGTCGATTGCTCTTCGTTCTGAAATGAGTGCAGTTTAGCTCCATGTGTGTTTGACAGTGTATTATCAGTCAGACATGTCAGTCCTGCTACTGTCAACTGCGACGCATCAGTGCCGTCCGGAAATATCTATCCACTGACGCAACATCTAGACTTGTCGTTTCTCTCATTCTCTCTCGCCTTGACTACTGTAACTCTTTATTGTCTGGTCTGCCTGCTTCATCCATTCAGTCCCTTCAGCGCATACAAAACTCTGCTGCCCGACTCGTCCTCAGAAAGAAAAGATCTGAGCACATCACTCCTCTTTTGCAACATCTCCACTGGCTCCCTGTCTCACACCGAATAAAGAACAAGATCAGCACTCTATGTTATAGATGCATTCACAAAACTGCCCCTTCCTATCTCTGCGGCTGCCTTCACCTCTACACTCCATCTCGCTCACTACGATCGGCCTCGGATCCACTCTGTTTACGCATACCCAGATTCAAACACTCGACTATTGGCCGCCGTTCTTTCTCTGTTTCTGGACCTTGCGATTGGAATGAACTTCCTTTTTCGCTTCGTCAAGTCTCCACACTCAGCTCTTTCAAGTCTGGCCTTAAAACCCACCTCTTCCCAAAATAGCCTCCCTTGCCTGCCCTTCCTTGTCTTTAGTTTCTGCAGTATTAGAGTTATGCATGCGTGTGAATGACTGGTGCGAAAGCGCTTTGATTTGTCTCTGCACAAGATCCAGCGCTATATAAATACCATTATTATTATTATTATTATTATTATTATTATTATTATTATTATTATTATTATTATTATCATTATTATTATTATTATTATTATTATTATTATTATTATTATTATTATTATTATTATTATTATTATATGTAGACCTGTACTGAGCACAATTCAGCTCTGATTGTGATAGTGTATTACATGTAGATCTGTATTAAGCACAATTTAACTTTCTGTGTGTGTTTGACAGTATATTAGGGTAGGTAGGCTTAATTGCTAACGGTCTAGTCGAAGCGACCACCTCGACGTGTGTATTGTACTTATAATAACAGGTTGTACGATCGTCAAATGTAGTTTTTATTTATACTTTTGAATGCTTTCTCCGATTGGTTGCACTGGCAAAAGTTCGTCCACTCCTTTTCAACGATTTTCAAAGGTTGAAATAACAGGGGTACTTAATGGTAAATGCGAAAGGGCTAGTCTAATTGCGAACGATGGGTCTGGGTACGTGTGGACAATTGAAACAGAAGGCATATATTGACCCTTATTAGACATAACATATTGGAACATCGCACCAGAATGTTGTATTGTTGGTTTTTAATCACACACACACACACACACACACACACACACACACACACACACACACACACACACACACACACACACACACACACACACACACACACACACACACACACACACACACACACACACACACACCACAAACCCTTTTGAGAGCGCTCAGTAAATGTACATCATCGTTCGCAAATCGACTCATGTAAAAAAAAAATTTTTTAAAATGTCCTGTGATGCAAACGACACTATTTTGGAGATTCCAGTCAAAACTGACGTTCTGATCTGAAATTCCCCCCAGCACTGGTAATGCACAATTCATTCAACATATCTAATCAAATCAGCTATTTCGAACTGTGTCAAATTTCAAGTCCTACCATTTCCTGTCCTTGATTCTAGGATTTTGATAGCACATTAGTGGACCTGGTCGGCAGTGGTGCGCGAAGAGAAGAAAGAGCGCGGAAATAGCCGGAAATAGCTGATGTTCGATCTTCTTCTTGGATACGGATATGCATTAAGATGTCTGCTCGAAGCAAACGTAAAAGTGTGAAATTTGTGTGGTGAGAACAATAGAAGTTGGGGCGGTACACGAACCGTTCGCGATAACACGTTGTTCGCAAACAGAACTACCAACCCTATATGCAGACCTGTGTTGTTATATGATGGTCTTTATAATATCATCTTCATATACCCCTCCATAAGAGGCCTAAGCTTTGTGCATGTGTAAACGTTTTGAATCTTGGATCTTTGCCTTGTCTTGTCTTTGTCTTTCGTCTTGTCTTTGTCTTTGTTTGGTCTTGTCTTTGTCAGGCCTTGTTTTGTCTTTAACTTGTATCGTCTTTGTCTTATTCATGTCTTTTTTTTTTATTAAAGTTTTGTCTTGCCTTTCGCCTTGTCTTTGTTTTGCCTTGTTCAGAAAACAAAACAAAACAAAACAAAACAAAACAAAACAAAAACATGCTCTGAGTTGCGATATGTTCAAACCCTCAAAGCTTACCGACGAAACAAACACTGAATCTTGCATTGTCTTGTCTTGTGATGTCTTTGTCGCCTTGTCTTATCTTGCCTTGCCTTGTCTTGTCTTGTCTTAACTCGTTTGGTCTTGTCTCGTCTTGTTCAAGCTAGAAGAAGAAGAAGAAAAAGAAAAAAAAAAAAAAAGCAATGCGTGCGGTTTAAATGATAAGGTCGAACGGTTAATCAACGCCACCCCCACCCCCACCACCGCCATCCCCCCGTACCCTCCCTCCCCCCAACCAAAAAAAAAGGAAATAAATAAATAAACGAAACAGAAACAAACAAACAAACAAAAAAAAACAAAACAAACAAAAAAAAAACAAACCCAAACGACCAGGCCAACACACCCACCCTCTCAACCAACCAACCATCCAACCACCAACCAAGAAGCAAACAAACAAACAAGCGAACGAACGAACAAACGAACAAACAAACACATAAACATCCTGGCTGTCTACAAGGAAACGCCCTTGAAAAAAAATATATATAAAAAAGTCGTTAAAACGAGGGTTTTGAGGGGGATATGTGTGTGTGTGTGTGTGTGTGTGTGTGTTGGAGTGTGGTGGGGTGTGTGTGTGTGTGGGGGGGGGGGGCGGTGGGGGGAGCGGGGGGGGGGGGGGGGGGGAGAGGGGGTGTACGCATCAGTGAGCTCGCTCCTCCTACCTATTCCTGTAGGGGTCGGGTTTCACAACGCTTTTGTCGAGTGTCTGCACTGTGACACCTGACACCCCCTTTAGACACGGCTCAAGGGCCTCGCCATTCAAACGCTACGGGTGTCTTCAGCGTCAGAAGGAAGACTTTTATTTTCTCACTCCGGGGCTCTAAAGCTGTCTCTCTCTCTGCCTCTGTCTGTGTGTGTCTCTCTCTGTCTCTGTGTTTGTGTGTCTCTCCGTCTGTGTCTCTAAAGCTGTCTCTCTCTGCCTTTGTCTGTGTCTGTGTGTGTCTCTGTCTGTCTCTGTGTTTGTATGTCTCTCCGTCTGTGTCTCTAAAGCTGTCTCTCTCTGTCTCTGTTTGTGTGTCTGTGTGTTTCTGTCTGTGTCTGTATGTCTGTATGTCTGTGTCTCTAAAGCTGTCTCTCTCTGCCTCTGTCTGTGTGTCTCTCTCTGTCTCTGTGTTTGTGTGTCTTTCCGTCTGTGTCTCTAAAGCTGTCTCTCTCTGTCTCTGTTTATGTGTCTGTGTGTTTCTGTCTGTGTCTGTGTCTGTATGTCTCTCCGTCTGTGTCTCTAAAGCTGTCTCTCTCTGCCTCTGTTTGTGTGTCTGTGTGTCTCTCTCTGTCTCTGTGTTTGTGTGTCTCTCCGTCTGTGTCTCTGAAGCTGTCTCTGTCTGCCTTTGTATGTGTGTCTGTGTGTCTCTTTCTGTCTCTGTGTTTGTATGTCTCTCTGTCTGTGTCTCTAAAGCTGTCTCTCTCTGTCTCTGTTTGTGTGTCTGTGTGTCTGTGTCTGTATGTCTGTGTCTCTAAAGCTGTCTCTCTCTGCCTCTGTCTGTGTGTCTCTCTCTGTCTCTGTGTTTGTATGTCTCTCCGTCTGTGTCTCTAAAGATGTCTCTCTCTGTCTCTGTATGTGTGTCTGTGTGTTTCTGTCTGTGTCTGTGTTTGTATGTCTCTCTGTCTGTGTCTCTAAAGCTGTCTTTGTATGTGTGTCTGTGTGTTTCTGTCTGTCTGTGTTTGTATGTCTCTCCGTCTGTGTCTCTAAAGATGTCTTTGTATGTGTGTCTGTGTGTTTCTGTCTGTGTCTGTGTTTGTATGTCTCTCCGTCTGTGTCTCTAAAGCTGTCCCTCTCTCTGTCTCTGTTTGTGTGTCTGTGTGTCTCTGTCTGTGTCTGTGTCTGTATGTCTCTCTGTGTCTCTAAAGCTGTCTCTCTCTGTCTCTGTTTGTGTGTCTGTGTGTCTCTCTCTGTCTCTGTGTTTGTATGTCTCTCCGTCTGTGTCTCTAAAGCTGTCTCTCTCTGTCTCTGTTTGGGTGTCTGTGTGTCTCTCTCTGACTCTGTGTTTGTATGTCTCTCCGTCTGTGTCTCTAAAGCTGTCTCTCTCTGTCTCTGTATGTGTGTCTGTGTGTTTCTGTCTGTGTCTGTGTTTGTATGTCTCTCTGTCTGTGTCTCTAAAGCTGTCTCTCTCTGCCTCTGTCTGTGTGTCTCTGTCTGTCTCTGTGTTTGTATGTCTCTCCGTCTGTGTCTCTAAAGCTGTCCCTCTCTCTGTCTCTGTTTGTGTGTCTGTGTGTCTCTGTCTGTGTCTGTGTCTGTATGTCTCTCTGTGTCTATAAAGCTGTCTCTCTCTGTCTCTGTTTGTGTGTCTGTGTGTCTGTGTCTGTATGTCTCTCTGTGTCTCTAAAGCTGTCTCTCTCTGTCTCTGTCTGTGTGTCTGTGTGTCTCTCTCTGTCTCTGTGTTTGTATGTCTCTCCGTCTGTGTCTCTAAAGCTGTCTCTCTCTGTCTCTGTTTGTGTGTCTGTGTGTTTCTGTCTGTGTCTGTGTCTGTATGTCTCTCCGTCTGTGTCTCTAAAGCTGTCTCTCTCTGTCTCTGTCTGTGTGTCTTTGCGTCTCTGTCTCTGTCTGTCTCTCTGTGTCTCTAAAGCTGTCTCTCTCTGTCTCTGTCTGTGTGTCTGTGTGTCTCTGTCTGTCTGTCTCTCTCTCTGTCTGTTTGTGTGTCTCTGTCTGTCCCTCTGTCTGTCTGTCACTCTGTCTCCATCTATCTCTCTATCTCGCTCTCTCTCTCGCTCGCTCTCCACACCTATGTCTCTCTGTTTTTATCTCTGTTTCTGCCTCTGTCTGCCTGTCAATCTGTCTGTCTCTCTGTCTCTCTCTCTCTCTCTCTCTCTCTCTCTCAGCACTCTCAGTTCTGGGACAATACAGGACCTCAAGACATAATGCCTGTATTGTTGTTGGGTTGTTCGTAAAATGCCGTACGGGAATGAAGTGCCGAGAGGTGTTCTTGATTTCTTCATTCAATGGGCTTGGTTGGGGGAAGGGAAAGGGACATCGGTGGGTTGTTGGGGATGGTGGGGGGTGGGGGTGCTATATAGAACAAGAAGAAGAAGAAGACGTTAGAAGTTAATGTTTGTATCTCTTAAAAAGCTTGTGAGATATGAAGCGGGTTTCCCCCTCCCCCCAGCCCTCTGTGTGTGTGTGTGTGTGTGTGTGTACGTGCGCGCGCGCGCTTTAGTGTATGTATCTGCGCATGTATTTATTTGTTGATTTTTTTTTCTTCTCTTTTTATACAAATCTTATTTAGGCCATGGACACTTAGAGATCATGATCGTTTTAGAAACTGGGGCATTTGTCGTGAACTCTTTGTGAGGGAACGAACAATTTTCCCGAATAGTTTTTTTTGACTCACTTGTGTAAACAAAGTGAGTCTATGTTTTAACCCGGTGTTCGGTTGTCTGTGTGTGTCTGTGTGTCCGTGGTAAACTTTAACATTGACATTTTCTCTGCAACTACTTTGTCAGTTGACACCAAATTAGGCATAAAAATAGGAAAAATTCAGTTCTTTCCAGTCATTTTGTTTAAAACAATATTGCACCTCTGGGATGGGCACAACAAAAATATAAAATGAAGCCTAATTATATGCAATAATATGTTATATTAATATTTTTTGTATTCTCTAAACTTGGCACTTTGATCTGATATTCTGACCCAACAACAAGAGTAGTCATTATTATCATTTTTTGTTCAAACAGGAACTTCTTTTGCTAAGCATGGAAGTTTTATCTATTTTGCAAACGTTTTGGTGCAGATAGTAAAAAAGGGAAATTACTCTGTAATTAATGCTAGGGGACTTAATTTGCTTTAAACTGATCTTTCTCATCTTAAACATTACATATTGAAATTATACTCAATACATAAAAAGCTTGGATTTTTTTAAGTGTATCACAAGCGAGTCTTGAAGGCCTTGCCTCTCTTGTTTGTTTTTGTTTTGCTTTTGTTTTTTTTTGGTGGTTTTTTGTTTGTTTGTTTTTTGTTAAGTATGACTATCATTTCTACAAGCATGGTGTGATGCACGTCATTAATTAATGTCAGATTTTCCACAAGTGAGAATCTCCCATTTCACTTAGCTTACCGTGTTCTGTTAC
>NC_134898.1:41968296-41970796 GCF_041734735.1 Babylonia areolata | reverse complement strand
GTGGATGTCCAGGACAATGGCGGACCACTCTTCAGAGCTGTAAAAAGACTCGAGTGAAGAGTCAAGCAAAAATAAAAAAACAACAACAAAAAACAGTACATGTGCTAAAGCAGACACACAGAGGGGTTTCGCACACACTCACATGTACAGCTGAACGCCTTAATACAACCGTAAAAAAAACACACACAAAAAAACAACAACAAAAACAAACAATAACAGAATGTGTGCACACAGATATCCATAAATCGGAATCCACAAGGATTAGCAGGGGCACACTGCACTGAAATTAAAGTATGTATCTCAAAATGCAATAATAACAACAACACCAAAAACCTGAAATATATGTCAACGGTCGCTCCCTGTCTATAGAAAAATAACAACAAAACTAGCATTCTTCACCCTTCTAACCTGACTCACCTCAAGAGCTCGTGAAAAAAAATAATACGGGAGATTAAATCCCTGGAACTAGGACGTAATTCCAGACCTCCTGGTCGGACATGGACCCAGGAAATGTAGTGGCACTGGAGGCCCCAAACCCGAACTGAATCGGTAAAAAAACAACCCCTCACTCCAAAACGAATGGAGCAGGAACAGTGACTAGTGCGGCGTTGACGACCGTTGGTCCCTCTCTTCTTCCGGTCCCACAATTCCTTGCTGCGATGCATGCTTCCATTTCCGCCCCAGTACCCCACAACAAAATCGTCGGACAACAGGTTCGTGTTTAGAGCCAAGTCGAAGTGAAACTCTTGGCCGTCGGCGCGAAGCCCGCAAAACACACGGTTCTTCCCCAGTTGATCTGACCCGTCGAGGTAGATCCCGTATGAATTGTCCTTATCAAACTTGTAGTTGAGCTAAACAACCGGCAGATATGCATGCACGAAAAAAAGAAAACATCAACCTGAGCTGACTAGAGGGAGGGAAGGAGCACACGCTCATTCGCGCGTACACACGCACATGTGCACGCACGCATAGAAATAAAGAAAGAAAGAAGGGAACAAGAAAAAACAAAACAAAGCAAACAGCGAAAATCATGACGTATTCGAGGGGTCAAGTTGACCCAAATTCCTTCTCTTTTTTTTTTCAACGCTACACTGTCGCACGCGACACAAGGCAAGGCAAGGCAAGGCAAGACAAGGCAAGGCAAGACAAGGCAAGGCAAGGCAAGGACTTTATTTCGTGTGCCCCCTGGGGGCATTGAAACATTACTTACGTCCATCAGTTACACATATCCAATAAATACAAAAAAGAGTGATGCGAAAAACAAGAAGTACGCTCATTCGTTCAATCACTTAATATGCACATTGACAAGTACTATTTCACTCATAATACAAACAAACACGGCAAAAAAATCATTTGAAAAAAAAAAAAAAAAGTATCAATAGACAAAGCGTTAATAAAGAGAGCTGTGAATTAGCAGCAGCAGTAGTAATAGTGAGAAGGTGCAGTAGCAGAATAGGTCAGCCGTTGGAAAGTCGATCCAGTGGTTTATTGCCAGTGATGAGGGCCAGAGGCCCCGTTTCGGCATGATGTTGTGTCCAAGGGAAAGGCACTTAACTCCGATATTTTCCTCACTTCGCCCATGTGTGACTGGGTGGGTACCCACTGTTCTAAAAAATACATGGATAGCGCATGCCTTCTTTGAGCCCCTTTGCTGATTGAAGCCAGCGGAAGTGTTCAATCAGCCATTTTGATTCTCGTGTCAGTATAGCGCGAAGCGGTGACTTCATATGTGTGGCCGAGCGCTCTTCTGGTTTCACGTCCAGCTTTCACTTGATCGCGGCGTTAGTGAAGCTGACATTCCTGTGTGTGTCTCCACAGCAAGTTTGCGCCACGTGTCACTGCACTGTTTTGCTGTAATAACTTTGGTACATAAACCATTGGCATTCAAATATAGACACAACATTTGGCATGTCGTGGAGGCAAGCATAACACGATTTCATCGAAGATACACGGTTACAGTTCAGAAACTACCACCAGTTAGCAGACGACTTGTCAACGAACTGACGGCCGGATGCGAGAAACAATATGGCGTCCAGTCGGCTTCAGATTTCCTGGCCAATGAGCTATCCATGTATTCTTAGAGCAATGGTGGGTACCTGATTTGGGTTTAGGAAGGTTGAAAGCGGCGGAAGGAGAGGATTGTGTCCCGCCTTTCCTATGCCGAGCCGAAGACACAGCAAATTTGAATCCACTGCACCGTAGACGTAAAAAGCTTGGAAAGTTTTCACACACACACACACACACGCACACATACACAAACACACACACACACACACACACACACACACACACACACACACACACACACACACACACACACACACACACACACACACACACACGCACGCACGCACACACACAGGCACACGCACACGTACGCACGCACGTACACGCACACACACACACACACACACACACACACACACACACACACACACACATACTTGATACTACACGACGCGATGCCAAAAACAACCCCAGCACCCATCCTTTCCCTTCA
>NC_134898.1:41958296-41963296 GCF_041734735.1 Babylonia areolata | reverse complement strand
TTCTAAATAATTTCTTCAGAAAGAACGTATTCCAAATCAATGTTTTCAGAAAGGAATTTTTCAACTCGTGTTTTTTTTTTTTCAGAAAGAAGTTGTTCCAAGTCATATCCCCATAATAGAATTGCTCCAAATCATATCCTCAGAATAATCTTGTTTCAAATCATGTTTTCCAAAAAAGGGGTGGTCAAATTCTTTTTTTTTTTTTTTTCAGAAAGAACTTGTTTCAAATTATGTCATCAGAAATGAATTTTGTAAACCGTGTTTTCAGAAAGGAGTTGTTCCAAATAATGTCCCCGTAACAGAATTGTTCCAAATCATGCCCTCAGAATAATCTTGTTTCATATCATGTTTTCAGAAAAGGAGTTGTTCCGAATCATGTTCTCAGAGAGAAATTGTTCCAAATCATGTCCTCAGCCAAACGTCCCAGATAATGTTCTCAGAAAGGAGTAGTTCCAAATCGTGTCCTCAGACAAACGTCCCAGATAATGTTCTCAGAAAGGAGTAGTTCCAAATCATGTCCTCAGACAAACGTCCCAGATAATGTTCTCAGAAAGGAGTAGTTCCAAATCATGTCCTCAGACAAACGTCCCAGATAATGTTCTCAGAAAGGAGTAGTTCCAAATCATGTCCTCAGACAAACGTCCCAGATAATGTTCTCAGAAAGGAGTAGTTCCAAATCATGTCCTCAGACAAACGTCCCAGATAATGTTCTCAGAAAGGAGTAGTTCCAAATCATGTCCTCAGACAAACGTTCCAAATCATGTCTTCAGAAAGGAATTGCTCCAAGTAAAGACTTCAGAAAGAAGTTGTTCCAATCAGTACTTTAGAGGCAAGTCAGATAAAGGGGGTGGATAAAGATCTCAAATGGAAGCGTGCGTTACTCAGAAGCTACAAGACTCTCTCTCGTGAGATAACATTCGACACTACACCCACCCTATTCATAAGTGGTGCAACACGCACACACACACACACACACACACACACACACACACACACACACACACACACACACACACACTGACACAAACACACGCACATACGCATTCACACATACACACACATGAGCGCGCACGGACACGTCTACATATATGTACATACAAACATACACAGGCACACAAGCACGCACGCACACACGCACACACACACACACACACACACACACACACACACACACACACACACACACACACACACACACACACACACACACGCACGCCACAGAGGAAGAAAAAAATATCTCTTCTCAGCACCCAAACATATTATTATTGATGTGTGCTGAAATAGGTCACTGAACAATATCAATAACTCCTCTTTCCCTTCCTGCCCCACCACCCCCTTCCTTCTTTCACCCTCTCACCCCCTCCCCCCCCCCCCTGCCACACCCTAAACCCCTCACCCCAACCTACAACACCCCCCCCCCGCAACCCTCCCCCCCCCACACACACATAAACATACACATGCACACAGCACATATACAAACACACGCACACAAGCACACACACGCTCACACGCACACACACACACACACACACACACACACACACACACAATGCACGCAGTTGTGCGTATGCGTGCAAGCGTGACTGGCAGCTTGCGAGATAGGAGCCGAATGGAGTCCTGACAGACTGATTATTGAGACCGCCAAAGCACAAAAGCTCTCTCTGTTCCCACTGTCCTTGAGTTTTCAATAACTTCACACTTCGTGGGCGCACACAACAGACCGCACGTAGACAGACAGACAGACTGACTGACTGAGAGATGGACAGACTGACTGACTGAGAGACAGACAGACAGAGAGCCTGACTGAGAGACAAACAGACAGACACAGCCATGCTGGCATCACAACAGGCGCAGGTACAGGTGCTGTGTGCATACATACACACATACGCGCGCGCATGCGTACACACGCGCACACGCACACACACACACACACACACACACACACACACACACGAATGACAACAAGCCATAGAGTAATGTGATAATCACCGCCTCACTTAACAAGCCTTGTTATGTTAGATGAACCTTGTTTGGTCCTTACACACCCCCTCCAGAAGGAAACCACTGGAGTGAACAGTTTCTCCAGAAGGCGTCACTACGTTTGAACAAACCCATATACGCTACGTCACATCTGCTAGGCAGTATGAACCTGACGCGCTGGGTCAGGCCTTGAGTGCATGTTTCATGCTTTGTGTACCTATCATAGTGGATTTCTTCCCACATAATTTTGACAGAGGATAACCCTTTTGTTGCCGAGGCCGTTCTACACGTGGCAGTATCTGCACCCGTGGGACTCTGAGCGTCCGTAGGCGAGAGAGTGGGGAAGGGGCTGCACAACTCCTCTTCACTAAAAAAATGTCACCTGTGCTGGTCAGGCAACCAGGCTATGTCGGAACGATGAGCTAGCCCTTCAACACCAAGCTACACCAAGCTTTCCAAAGCCCTGCGGCGATGGAGAAGTGGTAACGGGGACAGGAAGAGGATGCTGCTGGCAGTTCCTAGTCACGATTATGCACGCATGCGGCTGTGGGGTGATGGTCGTCGGCCGTAGACTGGGGCAGATGCGGCGCCCGTATCCTCCCACAGCGTCAGAGCAGCCCTTTTTATGGACAGCGACTGCTTTCCCCACACGGGGAGGGGGAGATAAAAGGATCCTTAAACAAAGCCTGCCTCACCTAGTACCCAGTAGGAATCTGCACCTACTTGGACATCCAACACTAGCGGTCGAAAACAACAGAAGAAAAGAACCAGGAGTCATGCCCTGACTTTGGGTGCCTGGGATGTTTGCACCCTTTTAGATAGAGACGACAGACCAGAAAGGCGCACAGCGCTCATTGCTAGAATGCTTGATCGCTACCAGGGAAACTGATGCCCTTGACCGCTCTCACTGGAGGTCGCTGTGCTCTTGTGGCATAAAGACATTTGAAAACAAGAGAACGCTGGCCATTAAGGAGAAGCGTGAGCGAAAGAAGCAGGGCTCAACTTCTGGAGACGTTTTCCCTTGCAACAACTATGTGAAGTGTTGCGCATCCAGAATCGGCCTCTTCTCCCATGTGAGGACACACACCGACAGATAAGTCTGCCTGCCTATTCATCCGTCGGTCCGACGGAAGACTCCATCACCTGTCAGAGTGGATTCCATCCCACAAAATTTTGACAGAGGACAGCCCTTTTGTTGTCGTGGGTTATTTTGTTTCTTTAGTTCGCTAAGTGCGTGCTGCACACGGGACTTCGGTTTATCATCTCATTCTCATTCGAGTGACTAGACGCTCAGTTTGATTTTCCAGTCGAACTTTGGGAGAAAAGGCGAGAGCTGGAATCGATCCCACCCCCTCACGGATATTGTACTGGCATTGACAGATGAGCGTCTCTCTCTTTCCTCTCTCTCTGCACACCATCACAGTGAGTGTCTTCATGAAGCCATCGCAGAGTTGCCAGAGCCTCTCCCCCTCTCTCTCTCTCCCTCCCTCTTTCTCTCTCGCTCTCTCTCTCTCCCTCTCCCCCTCTCTCTCTCCTCCCTCTCACTCATCTCTCTCTCTCTCTGCACATCCTCTCATTGGATATCTCCATAAAGCCATCACAGAGTTGTCCTCTCTCTTCCCTCTCTCTCTCCCTCTCTCTCTCCCTCCCTCTCTCTCTATCCCCCTTTCTGTCCCTCTCCCCCTCTCTCTTCCCTCTCTCTCTCCCGACCCCCTCTCTCTATCTCCCCCTCTCTCTCCCTCTTTCCCCTCCTTTCTCTCTCCCTTCCTCTCTCTCTCTCCCTCCTCCCTCCCTCTCTCTTTCTCTCTCTCCTTCACTCTCCCTCTCCCTTTCTCTCTCTCTCTCCCTGTCTCCCCTCCTCTCTCTCGCCCCCCTCTCTCTCCCTTCCCCCCCCTCTCTCTCTACCTCTCTCCCTCAGCCCCACTCTCTCCCTCCCTCTCTCCCCTCCTCTCTCTCTCCCTCCCCCTCTCTCTCCCCTTCCCTCCCTCCCCTCCTCTCTCTCTCCCTCCTTCCCTCTCTCCATCCCCTTCTCTCCCTCTCCCCCTCTCTCTTCCCCCCTCTCTCTCTCTCCTTTCTCTCTGCACACCCTCACAGTGGGTGTCTCCATGAAGCCATCACAAAGTTGCCACAGCCCCTCTCCCCTCAACCACAGGCTCTCCACCCACCCACCCCCCCTCTCTCTCTCTCCTCCCCCTCTCTCTCCCTCTCTCTCTCCTTTCTCTCTGCACACCCTCACAGTGGGTGTCTTATGGAATCATCACCAAGTTGCCAGAACCCCCACCCCCCACACTCGTCCCCCACGCCCCCCCCCCATTCCCTCCCCCCCGTCCTCCACAGTCACAGCCAGGCGTGAGAGGGGCGGTCCCCAAGGCCAGCAGGGGAAACCGATACTGCCAGACTACAAAAACTAAACAATAAAAAATAAAAGTACCATTACCTGTTCTCCCGTCCACATCCCACATACCCCGTTTCCAACAAAAACGACCCACCCGACCTTCTCTTGTGTGTGTGTGTGTGTGTGTGTGTGTGTGTGTGTGTGTGTGTGTGTGTGTGTGTGTGTGTGTGTGTGTGTGTGTGTGTGTGTGTGTGTGTGTGTGTGTGTGTGTGTGTGTGTGTGTGTGTGTGTGTGTGTGTGTGTGTGTGTGTGTGTGTGTGTGTGTGTGTGTGTGTGTGTGTGTGCGCGCGTGTGTGTGTGTTAGTGTGTGTGCGTGTGTGTGTGTGTGTGTGTGTGTGTGTGTGGAGAGAGAGAGTGCTTGCGTGTGTGTCTCTCTGTCTCTGTCTCTATCTATGTCTCTGTCTCTATCTATGTCTCTCTATCCCTGTGTGTGTGTGTGTGTGTGTGTGTGTGTGTGTGTGTGTGTGTGTGACTCTGTGTGTGTGTGTGTGTGTGTGTGTGTGTGTGTATGGAGAGAGAGAGAGTGCTTGCGTGTGTGTCTCTCTGTCTCTGTCTCTATATCTATCTATGTCTCTCTATCTGTGTGTGTGTGTGTGTGTGTGTGTGTGTGTGTGTGTGTGTGTGT
>NC_134898.1:41943296-41948296 GCF_041734735.1 Babylonia areolata | reverse complement strand
TCAGGGTCCCGGGGTTCGAATCTGAATCACGGTAACGGCGCCTGGTGGGTAAATAGTGGAGATTTTTTTTTTCCGATCTCTCAGGTCAAGATAATTATTATGTTGCTGACCTGCTTAGTGCCTGAACCCCCTTCGTGTATATACGCCAGCAGAAGATCAAATACGCACGTTAAAGACCCTGTAATCCATATCAGCGTTATGGAAACAAGAACATACCAAGCATGCACAACCCCGAAAACGGAGTATGGCCGCCTACATAGCGGAGTAAAAACAGTCATACAATTGAAAGTCGGCTCGTATACATACGAATGAACGTGGGAGTTACAGCCCACGAAAGAAGAAGAAGAAGAAGAAGAAGAAGAAGAAGAAGAAGAAGAAGAAGAAGAAGAAGAAGAAGAAGAAGAAGAAGAAGAAGAAGAAGAAGAAGAAGATTCTCTCAAACAATGAGAAACTCTTTTCAGCTCGGCAGGAACCTCGCTTATTTTGTTGTTGATAAAGAATACGTCTCTCAGAAACCAACATGAACATGCAGCACGTGCACGCGCACGCGCACGCACACACACACACACACACACACACACACACACGCGCGCACGCACGCTTACATATATACATGTGCATTCATACTGACGTACATACATACTGACACACGCGCGTTCTCCTCATCCCGCCTCATCAACAACCTCTCCTGCCCCTCCCCCCATCCCCCCAAACACGTACACACATACACTCACACACACATTCGCAAACACACACACACACACACACACACACACACACACACACACACACACACACACACGAATGCAACAGCACATACACATAAGGACGTGTGCGTGCGCGCGCGCGCGCGTGTGTGTGTATGTGTGTGTGTGTGTGTGTGTGCGTGCGAAGAAGGACGTGTGCGTGCGCGCGCGCGCGCGTGTGTGTGTATGTGTGTGTGTGTGTGCGTGCGAAGAATGTGTGTGTGTGTGTGTGTGTGTGTGTGTGTGTGTGTGTGTGTGTGTGTGTGCGTGTGTGAGTGAGTGAGTGAGTGAGTGAGTGTGTGTGTATGTATGACATGGAAACAAGGCGCTATCTCAAGATTCTGAAATATCAGATACACCGATCATAATTATCATCAATGAACAAGTGCACCGAAACCATCAAAGCGTCACACTGAACCTCATGAAAATCTGCTGGCATCGGTTAATCTATTACAAAAAAAAATATAATAATAATAATAATAATAATAATAATAATAATAATAATAATAATATTTTTTTTTTTTTTTTTTTTTTTTTTTTTTTAAAGAAAGAAGAAAACTACGTTTGTATGAGCCACGAAACATGGTCCAACAGTTTTTGCTAAAAAAAACAAAAAACAATTCGCTAAGAAAACTGTTGAAGGAAAGAAGACGAAGGGGAAGACAGAAAAAAAACAACAAACAAACAAACAAACAAACAAACATAAAACAAAAAGACAAACACAACCGTTGTACTGCCAACACTGTGAAATAAACGGGAAAACCACTTGTCGAGAGACACGGGCTTTCAGTTTGTTCAAAACTGTTGGCGGAATCTGGTGAAGAGTTCTTCAGTACGGCGCCCCACTGACTCTTCACAGAGTTAAGGAAGAAGAAGAAGAAGAAGAAGAAGAAGAAGAAGAAGAAGAAGAAGAAGAAGAAGAAGAAGAAGAAAAAATAAGAAGAAGAAGAAGAAATAACAAGAAGAAGAAATAACAAGAAGGAGGGGGAAGAGGAGGAGGACGAGAAGAAGAAAGAAAGAAAGAAAGAAAGAAAGAAAGAAAGAAAGAAAGAAAGAAGAAAAAGAAGAAGGTGGAGTAGGAGCAGGAAGAGAAGAAGAGGAGGAGGAGGAGAGGAAGAAACAACAGGAAGAGGAAGAAGGAAAAGGAGGAGGAAGAAGAGGAGAAGAAGAAGCAGAAGCAGAAAAAGAAGAAGAAGAACAAGAAGAACAAGAACAAGAACAAGAACAAGAACAAGAAAATAATAATAATAAGAAGAAGAAATAACAAGAAGAAGAAGAAGGAGGAGGAAGAGGAGGAGGACGAGAAGAAGAAGAAGAAAGAAAGAAAGAAGAAAAAAGAAGAAGGTGGAGGAGAAGCAGGAAGAGAAGAAGAGGAGGAGGAGAAGAAGAAGAAACAACAGGAAGAGGAAGAAGGAAAAGGAGGAGGAAGAGTTTCAGTTTCAGTAGCTCAAGGAGGCGTCACTGCGTTCGGACAAATCCATATACGCTACACCACATCTGCCAAGCAGATGGAGGAGACGAAGAAGAAGAAGAAGAAGAAGAAGAAGAAGAAGAAGAAGAAGAAGAAGAAGAAGAAGAAGAAGAAGAAGAAGGGAGACGACGACGACGAGGAGGAGGAGGAGGAGGAGGAGGAGGGGGAAGAAGAAGAAGAAGAGGAGGGTCGTTTTACTTTCCTTTCCCAGCTATGGTTTGTTATTTGGGGTGGGGTGAGGGGGTCCCCATTGACGTTGTAAAGTCGCTCTCCTGCTCCGGGAACCGTTTAGAAGTGTCAGTTTACCCATTACCAGTTTCAATAAGTCCATTCACCGTGTTTGTCGTTATCTCTTCTTTTTTTCTATCTTCTTTTTTTTCTTGTCCTTTTTTTTTTATCAAGGGTAGAGGAACATGAGTTTATTTCCAGCGGCAAAGAGTGACATCTATGTCTCTTTGGAAGAGAGAGTATGAAAGGAAAGCTCGTGTATGCGTGCGTACGTGTGTTCGCCGTGTGTTTATGTGTGTGTGTGTATGTGTATGTTGTTGTTGTGCGTGTATGTGTATGTTGTTGTTGTGTGATCGACTACGGACTTGGGCTAACAACACCATCTCAAAGCAACCTCCTAAAATTAGAAAGAGTTCAAAATGAAGCTATGAGGCTGATCCTTGGAACAACAAAAGACACCCCTACGGAAACCATGCGATACCTGCTTGACCTTCCCTCAGTGCAGGCCAGAAACAAGTTAGAACAGGTTAAGACCTACTTCAAAGCATTAGAAAACCCTCAAAACCCACTGCATGACGCAGTTAAAGAACCAAAAGGCAGCCGTCTAGGACGAGGAAGATCATGGATGGGGCAAGCAGAAGACACAATCCAGCTAGTATGCCGACTACAAGACCTGAAAGAAACAAAAGAATGGGAGAAAAACCCCGAAAACCTCAACCATCTATTCAACACAGCCATTTCACCCACTCTAGGAAGACATTGTCGGGAATGGCCAGAGGGCAAAACTGATGCGGAAGTGAAGCTACTCATAGAAGAAAACAGCAAAGAAGAGGACATCATCATATACACAGATGGCTCAGTCGCCAAAGACCAATCCGGTTGGGGATTCACTGCGAAACAAAATGGAAAAACAATTAGGGAAGAGAATGCTGCTTACAAAGTCACAACCTCCAGCCTAACGATAGAAGTTGAAGCTGTGACACATGCCCTCCAGTGGCTATCGTCCATCCATATGCCCGGAAGCCAACATGCCATGATTCTAACGGACTCAACGAACCTCATACAGGAAATTGAAAATGGAATGGGAAGCCCAGAGTGGCATAAGGCAATGCGCAACTTTCAGATTAAAAAGCTTACATGGTCATACTGCCCGGGACATGCAGGTGTTAAGGGAAATGAGCGAGCTGACAGACTTGCTGGTAACGCAACACCAACGAGCGGCCTACATCTAGGAAAATCGGAAATCCTCAGAAAAGTCAAAGAATATCAAAAAAGAACAGGTACAAGGCCATCACACCATCGATCGCCTCAAAGAATTAAAGGCAGAGAGACGGAGCGGCCGTAAGTCTAGCATGAAAGGTAGAGCACGATGCTTTGCAAATCAAACAAATATCGGCATCATTTCCAAACCAACATTGCGCAAATTTCTTCAAAACGGAACAGAGTCTCTGTGGGCTTTTTCAAATGCAGTAGACTGAGCAACACACTAGACGCCACGTTCTTGGCATCAGAGATCTTTTCCCATCCCTCTTGTGGCCAATCAGTGGCAGCCTCTGTGCGTGTGTGTATGTGTCTGTTTGTATGTATGTGCGGGTCTGTGTGTTTGAGTGCGTTTGTGCATGCGCGAGGGTGTAAGTGTACACAAGTGTCAGGAGTGTTCTGTGCACGTGCGTATGTGTGTGTGTGTGGGGGGGGAGGGGGGTAGATGATGAGGTATGTGTGTGTATGCATGTCTACACTGTGGGTGCAATGGAATATTGGAACGTGCGGGTGTGTATATATGTATCTTTGTATATATATATATATATATATATATATATATATATATATATATATGTGTGTGTGTGTGTGTGTGTGTGTGGGGTGGGGGTGGGGGGGGGGGTGGGGGCTGGGAGATATGGGCGTATGTGTGTGTGCTTGTACAAGTAAGGATTCATGTGTGTGTGTGTGTGTGTGTGTGTGTGTGCGCCGTGGAAGCTGCGATACGTAGCCTAGAAATGAGTGTGTGGAGGAGGGGGGTAGAGAAGGTGCAGGGTAATGTGTGTGTGGGTGTGTGTGTGCGCGCGCGCGCGTGTGTGTGTGTGTATGTGAGTTTATGTGAGGCTGTGTGTGTGTGTGTGTGTGTGTGTTAGGGCTCAATTGTATTAATTGAAATATTACTGAGACATTCTTTTCTACGGCTAAGTAATCTGTATATGAACAAAGAACAATTTGTTATAATATCAGCATTTTCACAGGCTAGAATCAAAGAAAGCTTATAAAGAATGACGGATATTATGTAATACTTAGTTGGCATTGATTCCCGTCTCAGATCCTGTTATCTATGACACACGAAAAGAAAATGCACTTCATTTATTTAGAAAACAGATACAGGCAGATAGAGTACCCGTAGCCCACCTACTAACCTCCACTACCACCCTTTCCCTCCCTCCAACGACTGTTTCTCCCCAAGAGTAATGAAAATTAAAACAAAACGCAACACCAAAAAAACCCCACACACCCACTTAAAAAAACAACAACAAAAAAACCCTGACGTGATTCTAAATCAAACAAAC
>NC_134898.1:41925796-41928296 GCF_041734735.1 Babylonia areolata | reverse complement strand
TTACAAAATACTAAATTTCCATATCAACTTTAAAAGTATAAAACTAGAATGAACATAAAAGAGAAATTGAATCGACCGTGTCGTACTACATTCCCGGCGGGTGTAACTAAACTTGTACATCTATCTAGATCTAGTGAAAACGGCTAAATGTTGCAGTGTGATTTCGGCGATAGCCATTAAAAAGAATTTTTTGTTGCCCTTAAAGATTTTTTTGAATGCCCAAGATACACCAGAATAATATGATTTAAACAGCGTTCTCACTGCGAATACCGCAATTGATTTATCGCCCTTTAAAAAGTATGTTTAAATGTTAAATTTTAGAACGTCAGCTTAGGAGCCACGATAGTGTAATGGATAAGGCAGTTTCTTCTCACCCGAATACGCGGGGTTCGAATCTGGTTAGGACTTTTTTTTTTTTTTTTTTTTTTTTTTTCATTAAACGCGAAGCTTTATAATAACAAATACAGAACACATTTTAACGTTAGACTTTTTTTTTTTTTTTTTTTAAAGTGTATCACAAGTGAGTCTTGAAGGCCTTGCCTCTCTTGTTGTTGTTGTTGTTGTTTGCGGTTTGTTTTGTTTTGTTTTTTTGTTGTTGTCGTTGTTGGTTTAAACAGTATTTTATATGGAACATGTCACAATACAACACAGATTTCGATGAACAGGACAACAAGAAGATCTGTCGTTTTTATCTTATTTGTGTTTTGCTTGTGTGTGTGTGTGTGTGTGTGTGTGTGTGTGTGTGTGTGTGTGTGTGTGTGTGTGTGTGTGTGTGTGTGTGTGTGTGTGTGTGTGTGTGTGTGTGTTGTTTTTCCCTATCCCTGCTCCTTGAATTGTGTGATGTATGTATGTATGGATGGATGGATAGATGGATGGATGGATGGATGTACGTACGTACATATGTATATATGTATGTATGGCATTTATGTATGTCGTCCCAACACTTGGCTGATATCACAGATTGACATAAGTTTACAGTTGCGCCAACAGCAAAGTGAGAGCTGTATTATCAATGGTTTCTCCAATGCAATCGGATTTTTTTGCGTGAAAGCGATTGATATATCAATATTGTGATTATATAAACACATCAAATAATGTAAAATAATTAGTATGATCTGGAAAGCTCAATAAATAGCTCAATGAATAGTATGATTTTTATTATACATGTGAGGAGAGGTAAATTATATTGTGTGGTTTTATTGTGGATATCCTCTTCTTCTTCGTCTTCTTCTTCTTATTATGATGAATGAAAAATTGAATGTATGTGTATGTGTGAACAGTAAGTGCGTGTGTGTGTTTGTGTGTGTTTGAGTGTGTGGGCGTGAATGTGTACGTATGTCTTTGTTGCTTGTTTTATAATTTTGTGTGTGTGTGTGTGTGTGTGTGTGTGTGTGTGTGTGTGTGTGTGTGTGTGTGTGTGTGTGTGTGTGTGTGTGTGTGTGTGTGTGTGTGTGTGTGTGTGTGTGTGTAAGTACCTATGTACATGTAATGTACCAATTGTTCCAGTTTTTCATCGCTTTGTTACCTTTAATAGACTATTCAAGTTCCTATTCTTATTCGTCGTTCTTATTATTTTATTTTATTTCAGTTTATTTCTTTATTTTTATGTTTTGTGTCGTTCGTTCTTTATTTTTTATGTCGTTAAATGGGCAGAATTGTAAAAAGGCCTTTACTGTGCCTAATTCTTTACCCATTAAAGATTCAATCAATCAATCAATCTTCTAAATCGTTCCTGGGTTGCAACTCCCACGTTCACTCGTATGTACACGAGTGAGTTTTTACGTCTATGGCCGTTTTTATCCCGTCATGTAGGCAGCCATACTCCGTTTTCGGGGGAGTGGGTGCATGCTGAGTATGTTCTTGTTTCCATAACCCACCGAACGCTGACGTGGATTACGTACGTATTTCTACTTGCGTTTTCACATGAACAGGGTTCAGGCACAAGCAGGCCTGCACATATGTTGACCTGGGAGATTGGAAAAACGTCCACCATTTACCCCCCAGGCGCCGTTACCGAGATTCGAACCCGGGAGCCTCAGATTGAAAGTCCAACGCTTTAACCACTCGGCTATTCCGCATGTCTATTGCAGATAACAAGTTTAATAACTGAATAGCGTCATGTGTTTTTATTATTATTATTATTTTTTTTAATACATATGAAACTCAAATGAACAGTGTCGTCTTATTACACATACCAGAAGATGTAAATGAATAATGTGAATTTATCATACAGACCTGAAAATATATATATATGAAATGTGTGAATGATTTATTACACATATCAGGATAGATAAGCAGTCCAAATTGATTGTACGCATCACCACGTGACTGGTAAATAAACGGTCTGCTTTTATCATCCATAATAGGAAAGGTCAATAAATAGTCTGGTAACATTATTTTTGTTGTTGTTATCATTATTATCATTCGTCTTATTATAGATTATGACGCACGTACACGCGCATTCATGCAGTATTTTCGTAAAGAGATGGGTGTGGAGTGT
>NC_134898.1:41905796-41918296 GCF_041734735.1 Babylonia areolata | reverse complement strand
AAGCACATAATTAAGGCTGATGTTAATATTGTCAGCAACCTTGTTGGGCCCCAAGAACCACTGCTGGTGACTGTCAAACGACGGAAGATGGCATGGTTTGGTCACGTCATACGACATAACACCCTCTCCAAAACCATCCTGCAAGGGACTGTAGAGGGAGGGCGCAGACAGGGGTGGTAGAGAAAGAGCTGGTCCGACAACGTCAAGGAATGGACCAAAATGACGATGCCAGATCTCCTCACGACAGCTGCCAACAGAACGGCGTGGCGAGCTATGACATCTTCCTCATGTCCCCCCAACGACCCCAGCGGTCGAGGGAATGAGTGAGTGAGTGAGTGAATATTGTCGCTTTGAATGCAAGGCCAAGTGTAAACCCAAAGCGGAGACATTAGGCTGAGGGTAAAACTATAGCTTTTAATTGGGAGCTGGGTTTGTTTTTTTTTTTTGTTTTTTTTTGTTTTTTTTTTTTTTTTTTTAACCACAGACTTGGGGCTAAGAGTATACCTACAGTTCTGAATTAAGACCGACAGTAAAACCAAAGCATATATTCAAGGGTGGGCGTAAAACTATACAGCTTTGAATAAAGGCCGAGAGTAAAAACCAGAGCACATATTCAAGGCTGGGGACAAAAACAACAACAAAAAAAAAACAAAAAAAAACAACAAAAAAACAACAAAAAAAACCCACCATAACTTTGAATTAAGACCGAGGGTAAAATCAAAGCACGTATTTTTCAGGGGAGGTGGGGGGGGGGGGGGGGGGGGGGGGGGAAGGGATGTTAAAACTACGTTGCTTTGAATTAAGACCGAGAGTAAAACCAGAGAACATATTCAAGGCTGGGAGTAAAACTATTTTGCTTTGAATTAAGACTGAGAGTAAACCAATGCACATGATTAAGGCTGGCGGTAAAACTATATAGCTTTGAATCAAGACTGAGAGTAAACCAATGCACATGATTAAGGCTGGCGGTAAAAATATATAGCTTTGAATCAAGACTGATAGTAAACCAATGCACATGATTTAAGGCTTGCAGTAAAGCTCTTGTTGCTTTGAATTAAGGCCCAGAGTAAAAAAACAACAACAACAAGAGCACGTAACGAAGACCGATAGTAAAAAAACAACAACAAAAACATGTACTCAAATATAACAATATCAAACAAACATCAACAAAATAGAGTGATCGTCAAAGTTCTTGCCGTCAGAACACAGGAAATTATTCATCCATGTTGAGTCGTCTAAGAGACAACCCCAAAACAATTTCACACAATGTGCATACTGCAAAGCTCAAGTGTTGTTTCTGCTGTTGTTGTTGTTGTTCTTGTTGTTATTGTTCTTGTTGTTGTGTTTCTCTTCATTAATCATAAGACACATTTGTGATATTCTTGGTGCATAGGTATTTTCTTAAACAAGTTCATTGCCCAGGCGTTCGGTTCTGACGCATTGACACGCATACATATACATACATTATATATATATTTATAAGTTGACTGCCAAATCCAGTTTCTTTTGAATTCTGAGCCACTGTTTACAGAAAGGTACTTGTGCCTTTCTTTCTCGCTTTTTGACTGATATATGTACATATATATCAAGCTTACCTCAGTTAGTTCAGCATCAGTTTCGATCTGATAATTAAAAAAAATGGCCACCGCACAGTACTATACTGCATATGTTATATGACTCCAATACACACAAGTGAACCACGTCACAGGATCCGTCTATAGTGTCCAGTTTCAAATACGAATACCCGTCCAGGGATTTCCCCGCGTGAAGGCAAATCCATATGCGCCGCTTTGCGCCACGGCTGTTAGGCTATGGCTCCCACTCACGACACCACAGATTTACGACTGATATTTTATATGTAAAAAAAAAAAAAAAAAAAAAGAAAAAAAAGTCAAATAATAATAATGATAATAACAGCAACAAAAACAATAAATTGTCCTAGTAGTAATAATGATAATGATAACAACAACAATGACAATAAATTGTAGTAGTTGCAGTAATAGAAGTAGTAGTAAGGAGGAGAAGAAGAAGAAGGAGAAGGAAAAGAAAACACACACACACACACACACACACACACACACACACACACACACACACAAAACAAGAAGAAGAAGAAAAACAAGAAGAAGGGGGAGAAGAAGAACAAGAACAATAATAACAATAACAAGAAGAAGAACAACAACAACAAAACAACAACAACAACAACAACAACAAATAATAATAATAATAATAATAATAATAATAATAATAATAATAATAATAATAATAATAATGACAACAGCAGCAGCAACAACAACAAAGGGAGAACAAAAAAAATCATATATATACATATATATATATATATATATATATATATATATATATATATATATATATATATATATATATATATATATATATATATCAATAAACACTAGAGAGGCACGAAGGAAATAACCCATTCGCTGCACTGTCCGGTCAATGTGCCGGCGACTGCTTGAGAGCATGCTGCTGCTGCTGGTGCTGCTGCTGGTGGTGTTGCTGGTGTTGCTGCTGGAGCGGGAGGCCTGAGAGGGGAGGGGTGGTGGGCGAGTGGGGGTGCAGCTGGGACAGGGGGAGGGGGTGGTGCTGGGGGAGGGAGTGGACGAAGTGGGGCGGGGACAGGGAGGACGGGGGGGTAGCGACGGTGGCGAGGGAGGAGGAGGAGGGAGAGGAGGAGTGAGGAGGAGGAGGAAGGGTAAGCGCGGTGGGTAGAGCTCCCCCACCCTCACCACCCCCACCACCTCCTCCACCACCCATGCTGAGCCCTGGAGGAGACATGCTCTCCTCGCTGTTGCCGCCGCCGCCGCCGATGTTTCCCGCCACTGCTGCTGCACTCAGGACTGGAGGTGAGGCCCCCTGCTGCTGCAACTGGTGGTGGTGGTGGGTGTGGTGGTGGTTGTGGTTGTGGTTGTGGTTGTGGCAGTCAGAACCTTGCTGAGGAGGAGGAGGAGGAGAAGAGCCTTCAGACCCTTCCGGCAGAAGCATGTCCTCGCCCAGGTTGGCGGGCGGCGTCATGCGCTTCTCCTTCTGGCGGCGGTTGCAGAACCACACCCGCACCACCTCCTTCTCCAGCTGCAGCTGGTCGGCCAGGTGCGTGATCTCGGCGGCCGAGGGCTTGGGGCACTTGACGAAGTGCGACTCCAACGCCCCCTTCACCGTCACCTCGATCGACGTCCGCTTCTTCCGCTTCCGGCTCTGCGCCGCCATCTTGTCCACGGAGGTGGAGGACCCCGTGCTGGAGTCTGCCTCCTCCAGCCACTTCTGGATCAGCGGCTTCAGCTTGCACATGTTCTTGAAGCTCAGCTGCAGGGCCTCGAAGCGGCAGATGGTGGTCTGCGAGAAGACGTTGCCGTAGAGCGTGCCCAGGGCTAAGCCGACGTCGGCCTGCGTGAAGCCCAGCTTGATCCTCCGCTGCTTGAACTGCTTGGCGAAGGTCTCCAGGGCGTCCGAGCTGGGCGCGTCCTCGTCCGAGATGAGCTGGTGCTCCAGGTCGCCCTCCGGACAGTCCGCGTGGTGCAGCGAGGGGTGGGAGGAGGAGGGGGAAGTGGTGGAGGAGGAGGATGACATGAGACCATTCATGTTCATATGGTAGTACCCCTGGTGGTGGTGGTGGTGGGGTGGTGGTTGATGTTGTTGGTGTTGCTGTTGTTGTTGCTGCTGCTGCTGCTGCTGAAGGGAGAGGTGCGCACCGTTGTGGATGAGGTGGGGGGTGTGGGAGGTGAGGGAGGACCAGTGAGGCTGGCTGGGGGGCAGCTGCTGGGTAGAACGGGGCAGCAGGAGGTGACTGCCTCCACCACCACCACCACCACCTCCCTGCTCCAGGTGTTGGGAGGTCGGGGGCTTGAGGTCCTGCCCCAGTAGGTGCTGCCCCAGACTGCCCATGGGGTGGCCTGCCCCCCACCCGGTGGAGGAGGAGATGGAGTCGCTGGTCAGCCAGTGGTTGACAGGGGTTCAGGCACCCCAGCTGTCCGTTCTGCCCCGTGAGGTGGTGGTTCTCAGCAGGGGACAGGTACTTCATGTTGTAGGCGTCCTTCATGGCGGAGAAGTCTTTCATGCTGTACTCCTTCATGCTATACTCCTTCATGGCCGGAGAAAAGTCCTTCATGCTGTACTCCTTCATGGCCGGGGGAAAGTCTTTCATTGTATAGTCCTTCATGGCGGAAGACGAGAAGTCCTTGGTGGCGTAGTCCTTCATGGCCGAGTACTCTTTCAGGTCGTCGGCCATCAGGTCCTGGTGGCTGAGGTAGGACTGGGCCGAGTCGGACAGCTGCTGCTGCATGCCGTTGGCGGCGTGCCCTGCCCCCATGTGCTGCTGCCCTGCTCCGTTGAGGGAGGGGCTCAGTGACCCCAGGTACAGGCCCGTGCTGGTAGTGGCAGCCATGGCGGTCTGCGATCTTTACATCCACCACCGCCACCAAGGCCCGGCAACCACCATGCGCGCCTTGTCCTGCGATTTGTTGAAGAAGACGAACACACACACACATACACACACGCCCGCCTTGTCTTCCCACGTACTTTACACACAGAGCAATAATCCGTCAGCTTTGATGGTACGAATTCCTGAACATGTTCCCACACAGAATCTGTAAATGTTTTTTTTCACAGAGTTGCCTGGAGAATGAACAAGTTCACGTTCTGTTTGAAGAACATTAACACGCACCACTCGTTGGGAGTTTGTTCGGAGGATTATAGATACTTTTTCTGGTAGAAACAAGCAATGACTGGAGGATTAAAGATACCTTTCTGGTAGAAACAAGCAATGGCTGGAGGATTACAGATACCTTTCTGGTAGAAACAAGCAATGACTGGAGGATTAAAGATACCTTTCTGGTAGAAACAAGCAATGGCTGGAGGATTAAAGATACCTTTCTGGTAGAAACAAGCAATGGCTGGAGGATTACGGATAGCTTTCTTGTAGAAACAAGCAATCTCTCACAGGTCTGCTGAGGAAAGCGTCACCATCATCAAGGACTGAATGGAAACCAACACATCTCTTTTATCGAGTACCCTTGGTGGAAGCTGGCATTGTTATAACACCGCTGAAACATCACACGTGTTGATTCACCTTTCTTTCTCCCTCTCTGGAAGCAAATGAAAATCGTTTATTTAAAGAACTGCAGGAAGATCTCTGTTCGTAAACATGGTGGTACGCATTCAACGCTGCTTCAACACCACGAAATCACACCCTTGTAATCAGGCCTTCCTGGAGAATCACTTTATTTGGACTTTGTTCACTTGGAACTTGCTTCTTTTTGTGGGTAGGCTTCAAGAACGAGGTGTCTCCCTAACAATGGAGACCATGTGTAACCCTGGTGTATGTAACTGGTTACAAAATAAAGTCTTTGTTTGTTTGGTTTTGTTGTTGTTGTTGTTGTTTTGGAGGGAGGGGTGTGTGATTTTTTTTGTAAGACTGGTTGAAGGAAATCTTACAGATCCGTTTATGAAGAACTCGTCTTTCTGTTCAGGACTTTCTTGCGCTGCAAGCACCCTGCAAATTGTTCACACACCACGCGCTGAGACAGCACAATTCGTAAGGTCGCGCGCACCCTCAGCTGTAGTACAGATGTGCTGCTTGTCGTCTCTGGAAACACAAAATGCTGACACAGTTCTGGGGGAGGTGGGGTGATGTTCTCAGCAGGAATGCCATCCGTTCCTCACAGCTTCTGTGATCTTTCAGCTATCTGGAAAAAAATAATATATTGGCCAAAAATAGTTAGATGCACAAAACATTTTGTTCTCAACATCAGGTTCCTTAGATATCATATAAAATCGAAAATAGCAATACTATCATCAATTAAAAAAAAACAGAAAAAAACAACAACTCAATCACAAGAACAACAATTACACAAAAATATCTAGTCCTGTGTACAGACTAAACATTACAAAGTGATTTAAAAGTTACATCTGAGGCATTGTATACCTTGGAGGTTTTCACAACCGTAGAAGAATCAACCTCTAAAGTAAACAGATCAGGTGTCTATAAAAAAAAAAAATAATAATAAAAATAAAAAAATCTTAGAAAAAACTCTTTCGTCTTCACTCATACAGCCGTGTGATTATTTCAAGGCGCAGAGAAATACTGCGTAGAAGATCGAGAAAGTGATAACATCTCTCTCTCTCTCTCTCTCTCTCTCTCTCTCTCTCTCTCTCTCTCTCTCTCAAGATTTGCACATTTCATCATAAAATATCCCTTCACGAAGGATTACAAACAAATGAACAGAAGAGCATAGCAAACGTAAAAGCAACTGATAACTGAACTGTGTCTACAACACTGATGTATCGAGTACAATGAAAGACCAGTGCATGCTCTCACAGTGATTTGACTTTGTCATCCCGTTCATTCTCAAAATGCATCCCCACGTTCAATCAAAGCCTATCAAAACAGTCCATAAAACTGCCTCGGATTACCAAGAAAAAAGTGACATTGTTTATTCAATGTATCTCCTTTTTTTCCCTTTTTTTGGGGGGTGGGTGGGTCGGTGGGTGGAGGGTTGCGGGGGAGGGGGGGTGAGGGTGTGTTGGTATGATGTTTCATCTTGCATGCTGAAACACCACAATGAAGTACATGCGACAAGCACTTTGTATTCACTTATTAAGATAGGTCTTCAACCAGGTAAAAAAAAAAAACAACAAAAAAACAAAAGCAAAAAATACGACAAACAAACAAAAACAACAACAACACACACACACACACACACACACACACACACACACACCAAAAAAAAAAAAAAAAAAAAAAAAAAAAAAAGAATGTATCGATAAGACCACCTCTTACATCGGTACACTTCTTTATCTTGGTTCGTGGGCTGCAACTCCCACGTTCACTCGTATGTACACGAGTGGGGTTTTACGTGTATGATCGTTTTTACCCCCACCATGTAGGCAGCCATTCTCCGTTTTCAGGGGTGTGCATGCTGGGTATGTTTTTTTGTTTCCATAACCCACCGAACGCTGACATGAGTAACAGGATCTTTGACGTGCGTGTTTGATCTTCTGCTTGCGTGTACACACGAAGTGGGTTCAGGCACAAGCAGGTCTGCACATATGTTGACTTGGGAGATCGAACAAAATCTCCACCCTTTACCCACCAGGAACCGTTACCGAGATTCGAACCCAGACCCTCAGATTGAAAGTCCAACGCTTTAACCACTCGGCTATTGCGCCCATGACATCGGTAAAATATTCTTGCATAGTACTATGAATCTGGGCTTAACTATTTCAAAGTTATAATCACTCTAACAGACATCGTAGTATGCGTGCTGCCACTGAAGAAATCTTATGTTAGGGTGACATGGGCTTTGATCAAAGCATCATACACCTGAAACATTATCGATGCTTGTGGTGCTTTTTACGCTTTGTTAAGCAGTTGTCGTGTTGTTTGTACATTAGTAATGGCGTGTTACGTGCTCCTTTTTAAAGATGATTGCATGTTACAAGTAATTAGTTTCTTCTGTTTTTTTTTTCTTGTTTTTTTTCTTAACCATGGTTGCATGCTGCGTGTCATATATTTCATGGTCGTAGTCCTGAAACATTAATCAGATCCTAGGCTTGATGACTGAGATGAAACGGGACATTACCTCTCGACAAGAGCCATTCGGGTACATAATGCTCTCTCTCTCTCTCTCTCTCTCTCTCTGTCTGTCTGTCTGTTTCATTCACTCAAATGACTCTTTACCCTCTCTCTCTGTCATTAACTCAACTAACCAATCAATCAATCGATTAGACTAAAAACAATGAAATAAAACGAAACAGTATTAATGCCGTTATTAATCAAGAAAAAAATATTAATCGACCCGTCAGTTTCATTTAGAGTTATGTTTACTAAAACACACCCATGTATTTTCTCCTCTGAAGAACTATTTGACATCCTTTCCATCTTTTTGTGTTTCTGTTTGTTTGTTTGTTTTGTTTTGTTTTGTTTTTATAACCTATGCATCCTTTTCCTTATTCCCCGTGGTGCCAACAGAAAAGAGGGGAGGGTGGTGTTTGCATTTTTACCTGCATGTGCGTGTCAGAAAATAATGAAAATACACCTTTAAACAGTGATCTATCAATACATTCAAGATGCAACCGGACAATTCCTCAAAATGCGAAACCATTTCTAGAAGTTATAACAAGTAAAAAATATTAAAAAAAAAAAATCCGGCGATTTGGTGGTGAAAGCTTGACCAAACTTCTTGTGAAACACAATAGGTGAGGCAATATCCACATTTCTTCCCCTCCACTGCATTGTGTTACTGTATGATTGACGGACTGAACGTCCACGCCTTGTCAGAAAGCTTCCACGCTTTTCACCCCCCCTGATCTACTACTACTATTATCATTATTATTATGATTATTACTACTGCTGCTGATGCTGTTACTACTACTGCAACTGCTCCTGCTACTACTATTACCACTACTGCTGCTGCTGCTACTTCTGGTGGTGGTGGTGGCCCGTTGTAGACGTCGGAGGCTGGTTGTACAAAAACTGTCGTCAGTTCTGGTGGGTTCGGCATCAGTGGCTCGCGAGTCTGATGCGTGAACCGCGGCACACTAAAAGTCAGTGGGTTCACATAAAAGCCGCAGCAGTCGGGATCAACAGTCTTCATGTTTCCCCACAACTATTGCTACTACTACTACAAAAAAAAACACAAAAAAACAAACAAAAAAACCTGATATTTCTACCTTTTTTTTCTTCTTTTTTTTCTTCTTTTTATATACTCACTCAGTACGGCCAGTCCTCTCTTCTCCTCTACACAGACCCCTCGGATGTCCAGTGGGTGTCTGAATGACCCAACCTTTAGCTTCCGTCGTCAGAACTGTGGTATTCTTTGTCAACATTCGCCTATTCAGTAAAAGAGCGTTCCGCTTGCAATATTTTGATGATGGTAATTGGGCTGAAACGCTGTTAACGTCGTCTCTTTCGCCGTTCGTATGGAGAGAGTTACAGAGACAGTTGCACAGTACTCGGAGTGAACAGAACGCTTGACAATCACATTTCCTGGATGAGAACACATGTACACCTTGTCGTCAAAGTCTCACATGTGTGACGTAAAGAGCGAGAGACCACACACACACACACACACACACACACACACACACACACACTATTCCCTCACACCACATCCATCCCCCCTCCCCCCTATAACCCCTACTCACCGCCCATTACCAAGGCAAGGCAAGGCACGGCAAGAAAAAAAGAAGCTTATTCCGTGTGCCTCGTGTGCCCACTGGGGGCATGGAAACACACACACACACACACACACACACACACACACACACACACACACACGAGAAAAAAAAAGAAGAAAAAAAGAAGAAAAAAAGAGTGATGTCAAAAACTATAAATAGGCCAATTCGTTCAATCATTCAAATAACCACCAACAAGTGTATTTCATTAACAATATAAAGAAATACCTGTCAAAGGAAACAAGATGATTATGACAGTGAATAATTGTGACACAAGCATCAAAGGTGTGTGAATACTGACGGTGAGATCGGTTAAGGTATACGGGGGATCGGACGGTACTTGTACACTGCCGTTTTGGTGTCCGTGAGCAGTTCCTACTGGCGTGTTCAAGCGCGCGCGCGCGCGCGTGTGTGTGTGTGTGTGCTCGCGCGCGTACTTATTTAGTTAGTTCGTTATTCACTTGTTTAGTTAGTTTATTTTTTATTCGTTATTCATTATATTTTTAGTTTGTTGCTTAGTGTAATTAATTACAATACACACTTAAACTGCTGTCATTAGATTGAACTATCAGGGTGCTGTTCTATTGTAGGAACAGAAGTGTTTCATAAACAACTACTAGAAAATAATTCCTTATAGAACAGCTACAAACCCTGACCCTACATATAAACAACCATGCACCCAGACGACCCCCCGTTTAGAGCAAATCTGATCCCACATATAAACAACAACTACTGACCCAAATGACACCATATCGAACAAGAAACCCGGCCGACCCTAACCCCACATATGATCAGCTACCCAAATGACTCCCCAATTATAATTCCAAACCCTGATCCTCACTTTCAAACCACCACCAAAATGACCACATACAGAACAGTTTCAGTTTCAGTTTCAGTAGCTCAAGGAGGCGTCACTGCGTTCGGACAAAACCATATACGCTACACCACATCTGCCAAGCAGATGCCTGACCAGCAGCGTAACCCAACGCGCTTAGTCAGGCCTTGAAAAAAAAAAAGTGAAGAAATTATAGATAAGCTTACATAAATAAATAAAATAAATAAATAAATAAATAAATAAATACAGAACAACAAAACCTGACGCAACAAACAGCTATCCAACCCCCCCCCCCCCCCCCCCCCCCCCACCCCCCCCTCCCTTCCCCATTTATACGCACGCCTTGACACTTTCGAGCACAGGTCACAAGATCTCCAGTCCTTTGCGAAAGGTTGAAGAAATCAAGTCTACCCATTCTTCCTCAAGGAAGCGCATTGCCGTGAATATCTTACTCAGCACTCACCTCTTGGGGAATTGAAATGAAACCTTATTCACAAAACCAACTTGAGCAAAAGAACGCAAGCCAGTGTGTCTGTACCTGAATGTATAGTCTCCATCTAGAGTCCGTAGCATCGGTGGTCTAGTGGTAGAATACTCGCCTGCCACGCGGGTGACCCGGGTTCGATTCCCGGTCGATGCAATTTTTTTTTTCTCAATAAGTTCTGATTTTAATGTTATCGAGAACATAACAACTGAACTTAGGTCTGAAGTGAAAGCGTAAGAGAAAAAATATATTAAGTGATGGATGTTATGTTTTTATGTGTTTCTATTTTTTTTTCTTTAACTCACATTATCTCCTCTTCATATTCTCATATGTATCTATTAACTGTTATTTAAAAAAAAAAAAGAGTTTGCCACATTCGGAAGAGCAAACGTGTCGGACACACATTATTTTTTTGTTTAACTGTGAAAAGAAATACAATCTTTTTTGTTTGGTGTTTGATACTGATCACCAAAGCATAGAGTATGGTCTTAAATACACAATGCTTGATTTTCAAATAAATTTGTTCACTTTTACCTTCCTTTTTTCCCTTTTATTTGAGGGGGGAGGGGGGAGGAGGGGGCATATACAAGGAATACACAAATGATTGTATGACAAAAGTATAGCTACGTGAAACAATTGAGTGAAAAAAAACACCTAAATAACACACACACACACACACACACACACACACACACACACACACACACACACACACACACACACACACACACACACACACACACACACACACACACACACACACACACACACACACTGAAAACTATCCTTGATGTTCATTCACGAAAGCTTTTTTTTTCTGTGCTCATATTCTGCCGATCATTGATTATGCATCAACTTTATAGGACAACTGCAGCAATGCAAACTTAAAATTTATTCATCGTATGTATAAAAGAGCATTAAAATCAGCATTGTTGAAGTCAAGTTCCTTGACCCATATGGATTATAAACTACTTAATGTATTATCTTTCCACAAGGATTTTCAGTGTGTGTGTTTGTGTGTGTGTGTGTGTGTGTGTGTGTGTGTGTGTGTGTGTGTGTGTGTGTGTGTGTGTGTGTGTGTGTTTTCACTTAATTGTTTCACATAGCTATACTTTGTGTCAAACAATCATTTGTGTATTCCTTGTATATGCCCCACCCCCTTCCCCTCCTCCCCCCTCAAATAAAAGGGAGAAAAAAAAAGGTAAAAGTGAACAAATTTATTAGAAAATCAAGCATTGTGTATTTAAGACCATACTCTATGCTTTGGTGATCAGTATATTGTATCTAATTATAATTGTTATTGTTGCCTTTTTATCATTATTTCTTAACACACAGATACCCACACGTATGCACAAATGTACGTGCACAGAGACAGACATACACACAGACAGACAGACGAATGCACACATACGCTCGCGCGCACGGACGCACACACACACATTTTTTTTTCCACAACAGGCTGTTCTTTAACAACGCTGTTTGCATGCGTAATGTGATATATGGAAATGCTCCCAAAAAGATTACAGAGACTTTTAAAACTAATGACCACAGACACAACCATATGTTATTTATACCTAGACCTAGAAACAACCTTTATAAATCCAGCTTCCTATATACTATGGTGGAAATTTACGGAATAACCTTCCACTCATGTTAAAAGATATAACGAATAAAAATGTGTTTAAGAAAAAAATATGAAAAATCATCTTATTAACTGTCCAAAAGATGAACAATAATACGAATCTATATCTATTAGTTACCAAATTCATGATTTGTGAAATGTTTTGTACATGCCTTTGGTGACGGTTTGCTTGTTGTAATAGGGTGTATGTGTGTGTGAAACTGGATGTGTAGTGAATGTGTTGTAAATGCTAATGTGTATTTCATTTTCGCACGATTCTTGTATGCACGCAACTACATTTCTAGTGCTTTTGTGTGTTTTGTTCTATGCATCTCTCCACTTTTTGACTCACTTGTGTAAACAAAGTG
>NC_134898.1:41858296-41878296 GCF_041734735.1 Babylonia areolata | reverse complement strand
TATGATCTATGAGTGACTGCACTATCATAAGTATGTGTGCAGTGCATGCATAGACGTGTATGCATGCATGTGTGATAGGTGCCCACACGCATGCATGCATGGTTTGGTTCATATTTATGTTCTAACTGTGTGTGTGTGTGTGTGTGTGTGCGCGTGTGTGTGCGTGTGTGTGTGTGTGTGTGTGTGTGTGTGTGTGTGTGTGTGTGTGTGTGTGTGTGTGTGTGTGTGTGTGTGTGTGTTATTGCTCTCTGTGTATTTTGTCTGGAATTTTCAGATCCCAAATCGAGTCGTTTTCTTCCTCAGTGCTTTTCTAAACTTTCACTCTCAGTAATTCAAGTCCTTATGTGATGATGCCTGTCCATAGAGCGGCCTCAGCACTGTTGTCATTCTCAGTGTATTGTATTATTGTATTGTATTATTCTTTTTGTCACAACAGATTTCTCTGTGTGAAATTTGGGCTGCTCTCCTCATATGGGCGAGCGCGTCGATACACTGACAGCGCCACTTTTTTTTTTTTTTTTTTTCCTATCGAAATGAATTTTTCTACAGTATTTTGCCAGGGACAATCCTTTTATTGCCGTGGGTTCTGTGCTAAGTGCATGCTGCACACGGGACCTCGGTATATCGTCTCATCCGAATGACTAGCGTCCAGACCACCACTCAAAGCCGGTCCCGTGGAGGTGGATAAAATACTGGCGACTCTGTCAGTGTGTGTATGCAGGCCAGCTGGCTTGATCTCAGGGTGTTGATCATATCTCTGAACATATTGTCCTCTCTCTTGCCGTCAGCTTTGGATACATCTCCTTTGTGTCATGCTGTCTTATTTATTTATTTATTATTATTATTATTATTATTATTATTATTATTATTATTGTTATTATTATTATTATTATTATTATTATTATTATTATTATTATTATTATTATTATAACTACTACTACTACTACTACTACTACTACTACTACTTCATTTCATTCATTCATTTTGCCCATCGCTCCTGGTGGAGCATAGGCCATCGACGACCCCTCGCCATCGCACTCTGTTCTGGGCTGTACTACTACTACTACTACTACTACTACTACTACTACTACTACTACTACTACTACTACTACCTTTTTCTATATTATAATTATTATTTATTTATTTATGTAAGCTTATCTATTATTTATTCACCCTTTTTTTTTCAAGGCCTGTCAAAGCGCGTTGGGTTACGCTGCTGGTCAGGCATCTGCTTGGCAGATGTGGTGTAGCGTATATGGTTTTTTTTTTGGTTTTTTTTCCGAACGCAGTGACGCCTCCTTGAGCTACTGAAACTGAAACTGTGTTCATACGTTTGAACCTGCTAGTGCCTGAACCACCTCATTTGTGTGTTTTAAAATAGCTGGTAGTTTAGATTAGTCAAGTAAGTCTTTATTACTTTCTTGACAATGAAATGCTCAAACTATATTCACATTCAAGCAGTGGTTTGAACACTGTGCTGTTGGGCTGATAATCTTTGTGGCATGTTAGTAATTACAGCTTTGACTACCTGCATTAAGATTTTGAGTTGGGACAGGTCTAAATGGCTGTTATCTCCCTTGGTATATCTGCCAAGTTTTTATGTTCGTTCAACTATTTTCTGGCTTTCAGTTTCGTGTTCTGTGATCAACCAATATCTCACTGAACAGTTAAAAAGAATATTTGATATGGCTATCAGAGAAGTGTTTATTTTATTATTATTATTATTATTTTTTGGTTGTTGTTGTTGTTTGTTTGTTTTTTGGTTGTTGTTTTTTTTTTTTCATCTGTGTACATTCCTTATTTGGGTTGATGACTTGTTTGTTTATTTGTGATCTGGATATTGGGTAAATGGTTTGGTTAGACTGGATTCTTCTTTATACTTTTTTGTGTGATTTTGATTTTTTTTTTAACTTATTCTTTTGATCTCCTTAAGAAGTATAGGTCACTGTTGTGGTGGACTCAGGGTTTTGGCTGTCCTCTTCAGTTGGGTAAAAAGTCCATATAAACCAGCTGCCTTCATCTCGCCTTGTGTGCATCTTTTATGAGTCTGCCTTGGTCTGCCCCACTTTTCATTTCCCTTGGAGGGTTCCACTCCAGTGCTTGTCTGGTGATATTGCCTGAAGGTTGGCGCAGGTGTGTGGCCAATCCAAGACCATTTCCTTTTTCCTGATTTCTTTGCTGATATTGTAGTGAAAAAGAAAAAAAGAAAACAAACACCACCTAACTTGCTTCTTTCCCACGGACATCTGTTGACGAAGGTATGGAATTTTGTCAGTGGTTTTGTACAGTCTTCTGATTCTCGGATCTATACTCAAGGACAGACTTCACATTTGTGTTGAAGGTCTACGGTCTTATGACTGGAGAGGGCTCTGACGTTTCATATAGGCAGCAGGGTGTTCAGTACATGTCTGGCTTTGTTGATGCGGTTTCTGATGTCTTCGTCTGCACCCGAGTCTTTGCTGACGTCACTTTCTACTTGATTAGCATCTCGGCTTGACTGATGTTCTTTCTTACCTTGCAGGCGGATTGAGTTTTGTTGATTATTGTTCATTTTTATAGATGCTGCCCTTATTTGTGTTCATTTTCAGGCCTGTTCTTCTCTGAGGGTTTGTTGTTTATGAAAGGCTTGTTACGTTCGATGTGTGTGTGTGTGTGTGTGTGTGTGTGTGTGTGTGTGTGTGTGTGTGTGTGTGTGTGTGTGTGTGTGTGTGTGTGTGTGTGTGTGTGTGTGTGTGTGTGTGTGTGTGTGTGTGTGTGTGTGTGTGCGCGCGTGTGCGCGTCGAAAGCAAGGGAAATAACAGCGAACTATTGGAAACCAAACTATTTGTTACAGAATTATATCCCTTAGTTAAAAGTCCGGCAGTAGAAATGTGTCACTGTGAAACAGACAGACATTCATGCATACAGACAGACATACAGACATAAATACATACAGACAGAGACAGACACAGAAACAGCCACTTTGATGTTTGTGGAGGATGCATGACGAAGGATATGTACCTTGCTTCATTCTTTTTTTTTTTTTTTTACTTCTATCAACGCTTAGAAATGTGACATTTTGTAATTTTCTTTTCTATCACGTGTAAACGAAACAAAAAACCAAAAAAACAAAAAAAAAAGAAAAAAAAACAAAAAAGAAAAGAAAAAAAAGACACAATCGATTTTTTTCTTCATTTATGAATCGACGTGCTTGTTGGTACACACACACAATCATTCATGTCAAATAACGTGTTCATAATTGAAGAAAAAAAAAGAACAAAACTAATGAATAAACAAATATATTAAGATAAAATAATGCAACTACCAATATCAAAACCAAACTAGATCTATTGTCATCACATACATACATACATACATACGTATATAAAGCAAAAGTCTTCAGAAAATGAAAAAAAAAATAGAAAAAGATACAAAACAAAAACAAAACAAAACCTAGAGAGTAGGGGAAGGACAGAGAGAGAGAGAGAGAGAGAGAGAGAGAGAGAGACAGAGACAGAGACAGAGACAGAGAGAGAGAGAGAGAGAGACCTTTATGCATGGGTCTTTGGTAAGAGAGAGGGAAGGGGAAGGGCAGAGAGAGAGAGAGAGAGAGAGAGAGAGAGAGAGAGAGAGAGAGAGAGAGAGAGAGAGAGAGAGACCTTTACGCATGGGTCTTTGGTAAGAGAGAGGGAAGGACAGAGAGAGAGATAAAGAACCTTTATGCATGGGTCTTTGGTAAGAGAGAGAGGGAAGGGGAAGGACAGGGAGAGAGAGAGAGGGGGGGGGGGGGAGAGAGAGAGAGAGAGAGAGAGAGAGAGAGAGAGAGAATATAATCTTTGACCAAAATCAATAGGCTTTCTTTTTGTTATTGCATTGAAAATGGACAATCACATTGTTAATATGTTTACCTCATTCAGTGAATAAAACAAACAGGTACTGTCAACAAACATATCAAAGGGAATGCATTTCTAAATGACAAAGTTGTACACCTAACACTCAATCACAGCAAATAAATGGTCATTCAAAGTAGGGCATACGAAACAAAACAAAACAAATTGCAAAAAGAACAATCACGCAATCACTCAAAAACAACAACAAAAGCCTCCACCACCCCCCCCCCCCACCCCCCCACTCCCCACCCCCCAAATAAAAAGAACAAAATAACCCCTACATACATATGCGCTCTGGCACTTACACACACACACACACACACACACACACACACACACACACACACACACACACACAGAGTAAAGACTCGCCCACCACTAGCACTCACAGAACATTAAGTCTTCAGCAGATGGGAGTAAAAAGAAAGAGGGGGGGCCTGGTTGGAGACAGACAAACAAAAAGACTACGTTTCTTCACATCCTTGTTGAACATGTTGGGTTTGTGTTGAAAGAGGTCAGGCCAGGGTTGGTGAGGGACAGAGATGTTCAGAGGAAGGGGTGCTTGTGAGATGGTGAAGTACGTGGCAGGGAACTGCTTCATACAATGCACTAACCCCAGAGTATGAAATTCGAACAAACTTAAAACAAAGAGTTTCAGTTTCAGTTTCAGTAGCTCAAGGTGGCGTCACTGCGTTCGGGAAAGTCCATATACGCTACACCACATCTGCTAAGCAGATGCCTGCCTGACCAGCAGCGTAACCCAACGCGCTTTGTCAAGCCTTGAAAAAAAAATGGAAAAAAAAGAGTAAATAAATAATAGATACATAAAAAAGAACTACTACTACTACTGCTACTAATATGTATAAGGAGCAAAAACTTGATAGTCAACTATAAGCGTACAAAAAGTATATATATATATATATATATATATATATATATATATATATATATATATATATATATATATATATATATATAATGAAGAAGAAGAAGTTAACTGAATGCAATCTGACATACTTTGACAAGGCTTTTTTCACGGGTGTACCCAACATGTGAGCAATTCGGAAGGTGGGGAAAGGGTGTACCCAACATGTGAGCAATTCAGAAGGTGGGGAAAGGTGACGGGGTCAGCTAGTATTGATATCCCTCCAGTGAGGAGACAGGTCATCTTTCAGATCTCCAGGGATTTCTAGCTGTGCCACATTAACAACCCTGACATGGCCCAAGCCAACACGTTTGGACACCTCGTTGAGGCACAGACTCGTCAGAGAACGAGGCTGTGAGGCTTTGCTCGTCAGAAAGTCTCGGATTTTTCTGGCGGCGTCCACGTCGATTTTTGTAAACGGAGAAAGTCTTTGCATTGCCTTAAGTTCCTCTTGACTTGCTTCACATCTTCTCACAAGCAAGGGATGGCGACTCAGCTGGAATACTATTTTGTTTGTCACTGGAAGGGTTTTGTAGAGGTACCTGACTAAGTCATACTGGCTATTGTCTACAGCGACACCAAGGGGTGTGCTTTCTATTAAGTTCAGTGGTTCGGTGGGAAGCGGCATGGAAAACCAGCCAGCTTCACATGCTGTGGATAAAATTCCATCATAGTGAAATTTATGTCCAGAGGGAGTTACCATGAAAAACTTGATCAGACAGGCTAAACGCACAAGGCTTGTGATAGTCATGCCATCCGTTGCAGTACCCAACAGAGCCTGTTGGACCCTTTTGTTGTGATTGTCAACAAACAGTTTGAACTGAGTGACAGCTCCCACGGATATTACTGTCGAGAGCACCATCTGTAGGCAATTGACATGTTGGTCTGTACAACGATCCAGTAACATCCTGAAGATGACTTGGCCCTCTGTGTTGAGATGGGTTGGAGCCATAGATAGTAGGAGACGTTCAGAAAAGGTCAGAGTACAATGCAACAATAAATTCTTTAAACAAGACCACCTCTTCTTTGTGCCCAAGTGCATGAGCACGTCATTCAAAAGCATGCGGCTCAACTTGATATCTAATTGCGTGTCTGCATTGGCTAGCAGCTGCTCAATTCTTTTGTAGCGCACTGCTATCAGCACTGCACTGGTATACAGACAACGCCGGAGAGAGGCAGCGAGAAGGAGATCTATATCTTCTTCAGGTCTGGGTGGCATTTGCCGCATGAGCGTTGAAATATTGTCGTATGTCCGAAAATGATTCATTAAGGCTGGGTGATGTAGTCGAGTATCCATCCGGGCTCTTCCATCGTTGTCCTCAAGAGCAGACCCTGCAGCAAAAACAAACAAAGGAGATTGTTAACTGTAGGACTTCACCATGTAAGGTTTCCTGGCTGGGTGTAATCATGTGATATATATATTCGTGTGTATCACCATTTCTTGTCATAGTATCATACGCCAAGGGGAAAACGGACTTCCATAAATCTACAATATCCAGAATATGTCACAATCCTTGTAGATTCAAAGATATTCTAAAAAGTTCAGCAATGACATCAACTGATTGACAGACCTACGGTGAAGATACTTTGGGTGTGAACATGGCTCATGAAATATGGGTAGCCAATAGAAATTTATATTCTATATCAGCCAAGAAAATGTGCAGCACTGGTTTGGTTTTCGTATTCAATATTTGGGTGTGGTTGCAATATATTGTTCAAATTTTAACTCTTAAATGATAAGATTCAAATGTGATAATTATTACTTTAACAAGATTTCTATACAATCACCAGTATGTGTGAAGGGACATTAAACAAAAATCCCCCTACTTCCTCCTCCTTGACATTCATGGTGTAAGAAAGAGAGCACAAGGAGAGCACACCATGATATTTTCAGATACATTTTGATCAAACTAATGCAACTAGTTGGACTGTCCAGAAACTGAACGATCGGAAATAACATGCGGATATATCACGGTGATAATCGTGCTTTCATGTCACTTTGACTTGACCTCTGAAAGAAGACACAACACCTGCCAGCTCAAAGTGAATTTGAAATAAATACGTGTGACACACGCTCCCTTCGGGCAGACCACCAAGAAGATGGGCCTTACGTAGAGCCAGCCAGAGGCAAGGGTGCTGGTTAGAGGGCAGTGGAGACGGGCGCAATAGCCAAGTGGTTAAAGCGTTGGACTGTCAATCTGAGGGTCCCGGGTTCGAATCACGGTGACGGCGCCTGGTAGGTGAAGGGTGGAGATTTTTACGATCTCCCAGGTCAACATATGTGCAGACCTGCTAGTGCCTGAACCCCCTTCATGTGTATATGCAAGAAGAAGATCAACTACGCACGTTAAAGATCCTGTATTCCATGTCAGCGTTCAGTGGGTTATGGAAACAAGAACATACCCAGCATGCACACCCCCAAAAACGGAGTATGGCTGCCTACATGGCGGGGTAAAACGGTCATACACTTAAAAGCCCAGTCGTGTGCATACGAGTGAAGGTGGGATTTGCAGCCCACGAACGCAGCAGAAGAAGAAGAAGAGGGCAGTGGAGATCTCTAGTTGACGGCCTGTACCCCAGGAGGGGTTAAAGACCACAGTATTACTTTGACTTGGTATACAGGGGAACCACGTACCAAGTGTCTATCCACCGTGCTCTGTTATATTAGAACTACATAAAAGATATATCCTAACCTCTGTATTTGTGTACAGGTTTCGCGTTCGGGATGGCACGGCACAAACCGATTTTCATTGGGCATGGTCGGACCTTTTTCAGAGACAATGTTGGATACCCATTTCAGAAACGTTGTACAATGTAATCAAAAGCAACAATATATGGAACGTTGTTGCAGCTGTAGTGAAATGGAACAGATTAATCACATAAAAACCAGAAACAGACATCCAAACTATTGAAAAACCAAAACAAGACCTAAGCAAATAATGAACATATGAATTGAACCATGCATTATAAACTGTTTACGTAAATTGAAGAAATGGGTGAAAGAATACAGTGGTCACATAAACAAAGACAGGAACTAAAATTAAAAAAAAAAGAATATTCAAGTCACACACACACACACACACACACACACACACACACACACACACACACACACACACACACACACACACACACACACACACACACACACACACACACACACACACACACACACACACACACACATAAACAGCCACACATCCACACACACACACACAAACCACACACACACACACACATAAACAGCCACACATCCCCCCCCCACACACACACACACACACACACACACACACACACACGTGCCGGGGCTCTGTTTCTATCTATCTATCTATCTATACATATATGCACTATATGTATGTATATATGTATGTATGTATGTGTGTATGTATAGTTTTCAGCCAATGAGCACAGAGTTTGTGATGATTCTTTTGTTCTTCCTGGAAAGAATGGGTGTGGGGGGGGGGGGGGGGGGGGGGGGGAGTACAAAGACCACAAAGCAATGCCGTGTGTCTTACAGAATACAACATACCATTTATTTGAACAAAAATTGATATATGGTACATACATGCTTCGCAAACAAGACACGAGACATAATTAGTCAACACGAATACTCTTATACACAGACACATAAACTGCTGCAATGTTAAGTTGATGTGAACCTTTCGTACAATGATCACAATCATACACATGTAAATGATCACAAGCTTTTACAGTCACTCAGCATGAATACATAGAGAATATGAAATGCTTAACTATGAAGTTAATGTTAACTAATCTCATAAAAAAAAAAAATAAAAAAAAGAAATCAACAATGCGATAAGCACAGTAAGAGAACAGACTTGGAACTTCTATGCCATGGTCTCTTCCTCCTATCTCCTAAGAGCCAAGAACTTTGTACTTCAATGTCGATTAAGAAATAAAACAAAACAGAGCATAGAGTTATCAGTACTCACGGTCACCAAGTCACAGGGTCAATTTGTCGTTTTCAAACAGTTGGAACTTGCTGCCCCGTCTCCCAGCTGACACGTCAAGTGCACGGTCAGTAGACTGACTGGACAATCACAGGAGGATGCACGTCCTGCGAACAGGAGGGAGAGCAGTGTGAGAACAGAAGAGAGAGCAGTGTGAGAACAGGAGGGAGAGCAGTGTGAGAACAGGAGGGAGAGAAATGTGAGAACAGGAGGGAGAACAGTGTGAAAACAGGAGGGAGAACAGTGTGATAACAGGAAGGAGAGCAGTGTGAGAACAGGAGGGAGAACAGTGTGGGAACAGGAGGGAGAGCAGTGTGAGAACAGGAGGGAGAATAGTGTGGGAACAGGAGGGAGAACAATGTGAGAACTGGAGGGAGAACAATGTGAGAACTGGATGGAGAACAATGTGAGAACAGGAGGGAGAACAGTGTGAGAACAAGAGGGAGAACAGTGTCAGCAGTGTGAGAACAGGAGGGAGAACAGTGTGAGAACAGGAGGGAGAACAATGTGAGAACAGGAGGGAGAACAGTGTGAGAACAGGAGGGAGAACAGTGTGAGAACAGGAGGTACAACAGTGGGGGAACAGTAGAGAGAACAGTGGGGGAACAGTAGAGAGAACAGTGTGGGAACAGAGGTAGAACAGTGTGGGAACAGGAGATAGCACAGGAGGAAAAACAGTGTGGGAGAACAGTGTGGGATCAGGAGGTAGAACAGTGTGGGAACAAGAGGGTAACCTGCCCTTGCGCCCACTGGCTGCACTGTGTTGGCCTCTGCCTTTTTTGTGTTGAATCTGTGGTTTCCCTGTTTTAATCTGGACATTTTTTATATGTGTGTGTGCGTCGTGTTTCCATGACATCTAAGGTCGGAACAGTTTTATCATATCTATTTGCTTTTTAGAACAATTTTATAATAACAGTGTTTCAATTTTCAAATTGACATCAATGAATGCAACTCACCGTACCCTCGTTATCGCATCAGCGACCACCTTAGTCCTGTCAACTATACTTTCCGTTTTTCACGTGCCCTGCCCTCTCTTACCGTCCGACCTCTGCTCTCGCACTACAACTGTCACCATGGAAAACGTCAATTTCATCAAAGCGTTGCTGTCAAATATATCCTGGCAAAAACAATTCCGACGACACGATGACACAACGCAGCGCATAATCAGCCTGGGCATCGGCAGAGCAAAGACAAAAAGAGGAACCAGAGCGGGCAGACTTCGCCGTTTGTGGACCTCTGTCCCCTGCACTGGTCGTCATGTCTCCGATGTCAGCCCTGTTGCTGCTGTGACTGTCAATGACAACCTCAACATTTATGTTCAAGCTGACTCCTTTACTTCCCGTGACACTGTCCTTTCTGACACTGTTCCAAAATGTGGTGTATCTCCCGTGATTGGCCCTGGTCTGCTTTCTACCCCTTCCACACCTGTCTCAACTCCCGGACCTTTCTCTGCCTTCCCACTGTCCTCCACTGCTCAGTCACCATCGTCTCCTTCCGTTGCCTGTCTGTCTGACTCACCTGCTTCACCATTAGATTTCTCTCAGCCTGCCTCTGATCTCTTTCATGCCTGCCTGTTCAATGCTCAATCTGTCTGCCTTGATCAAAAGACTGACTATATTTCTGATTATATTTTTGAAAATAATTTTGATATCGTATTTCTCACCGAAACCTGGATGAAATTACAAGGTCACGAACCCAAAATTAAACAACTGACCCCCCCCCCCCCACCCCCCCACCCCCATCCCCACCCCTGGATACAAAATCAAGTCACTTCCTCGACTGTCTCGTGGAGGTGGCATCGCCATCATCTATAGAAACATCTTGGAGTCTTCCCTTTCCTTCTCCCATAACCATGCCTTTCCACATAACACTTTTGAAATGCTTGAAGTCACTCTCAATGTTCCCGGCCACTCAATCATCTTCTGTTGTCTCTATCGTCCTCCTCCTAGTCGTAAAAATAACCTAACGTCTTCTCTGTTTCACGATGAGTTCCGAACATTACTTGATTACTACAACCTTCGTTCTGGCAAACTTATCATCCTCGGAGACTTCAATTTTCGTTTCAACAACCGACGGGCGCAATAGCCGAGTGGTTAAAGCTTGGACTATCAATCTGAGGGTCCCGGGTTCGAATCACGGTGACGGCGCCTGGTGGGTAAAGGGTGGAGATTTTTACGATCTCCCAGGTCAACATATGTGCAGACCTGCTAGTGCCTGAACCCCCTTCGTGTGTATGTGCAAGCAGAAGATCAACTACGCACGTTAAAGATCCTGTAATCCATGTCAGCGTTCGGTGGGTTATGGAAACAAGAACATACCCAGCATGCACACCCCCGAAAACGGAGTATGGCTGCCTACATGGCGGGGTAAAAACGGTCATACACGTAAAAGCCCACTCGTGTGCACACGAGTGAACGCAGAAGAAGAAGAAGTTTCAACAACCAAACTTCCTCTGATGTCAAACACCTATGTCTATCTCTGTCCAATCATTCTCTCTCTCAGCTCGTTACAGAACCAACACACAGATCTGGCCATACGTTGGACTGGCTCATCACACGTGACTCTGATGCTATGATTGCGTCAGTGACTGTAACTGACGAACTCTCTTCCGACCATTCTGCTGTATTATTCTTGCTTAATATTTCAAAACCTACCAGAACCAAAAAATCCGTTACTCGTCGCAACCTGAAATCCATCAACATTAACACTTTTTCTTCTCAAGCTGCTGAACGCCTTTCCAAAATCTCTTCCCAAACCAATGTCTCTACACACTACAACTCTGTCCTCTCTCAACTGCTGGATGAACATGCACCCCCCACTACCCGCATGCTCCCTGATAGACCTTCCGCCCCGTGGTACACACAAGACATTCGACTTGCAAAACGCAAACGTCGCCAATTGGAACGGCGATGGCGATCAACAAAACTGAAAGTCCACAATCAAATCTTCCGAAAACAAATAAATAAAGTCGAACATATGATCTCATCAGTGAAGACAAACTTCTTTTCTTCTCAATTTCTCGATGCCACATCAACCAAATCTCTTTACTCTATCATGTCAAATCTTCTCGGCACTGCAAAAAAGACTCCTCTTCCTTCTGCCTACACTTTATCTGAACTCCCCAATGTCTTCTCCTCTTTCTTTTTTGACAAAGTCCAGAATATTCGTACCATCTTAGACCAAATGCCTTTCCAACCTACTCATCCTGATCCTCAATTCAACGGCACTCCTCTCCATTCCTTTAATCCATTAACTGAAACAGATGTCCATGAAATCCTCAAAGCAATGACAATAAAATCCTGTGAGCTCGATCCTATACCAGCTTCTGTTTTTTCTCAGTGTGTCTCACAGCTTCTCCCCACAATCACCAACATTGTCAACTCATCCCTTCTCACTGGAACGTTTCCATCCACTTTCAAAACTGCAATAGTCCGGCCTCTTCTGAAGAAATCCAACCTTGACGCAAACATTTTGAAAAACTATCGACCAGTTTCTAATCTTCCATTCCTGTCCAAACTCCTTGAAAAAGCCGTCCTGAAGCAGCTCAACAATCACCTTTGTTTCAACAATCTCATCCACCCATTTCAGTCTGCCTATCGTGCTGACCACGGCACCGAAACCACTCTCCTCCACATCCTGAATAACCTACTGCTAGCGTCCGACTCAGGACAGATCTCCCTTCTCACTCTTCTCGACTTGTCAGCCGCCTTTGACACGATAGACCATTCAATCCTTCTTTCCCGTCTTCATTTTACATTTGGTATCAACGGCACTGTTCTAAACTGGTTCAAATCTTATCTCACTGATCGATTCCAGTCTGTCATTGTTGATAATTTCCAGTCTGAACCCGTTAAAATTGAACATGGAGTCCCACAGGGATCTGTTTTAGGCCCAGTGCTCTTCACACTGTACACTGCTCCTCTCGCTGAAATTATCAACCGCCATGATGTCAGTCATCATTCTTATGCTGATGACACTCAACTCCAGAAGAGTGATACACCTGAAAAACTGTTGTCGCTCTTGCAAGAAACATCTAACTGCTTCCTGGATATTCAAAATTGGATGACTCTAAATAAGTTACAATTGAACGTGAACAAAACAGAAGCAATGATCATAGGAACTAAACAAAAACTCTCTTCCATTACAACTAATACAATCAAACTTGGCAGTACATCCATCCCTCTGTCCAGTTCAGTCAGGAACCTCGGTGTTGTCCTTGACAACACACTGTCCATGCAAACATTTATCAATCAGACATGTCAATCCTGCTACTGTCAACTGCGGGGCATCAGTTCCATCCGGAAATATCTGTCCATTGACGCAACATCTAGACTTGTCGTTTCTCTCATTCTCTCTCGCCTTGACTACTGTAACTCTCTATTGTCTGGTTTGCCTGCTTCATCCATTCAGTCCCTTCAGCGCATACAAAATTCTGCTGCCCGACTCGTCCTCAGAAAGAAAAGATCTGAGCACACCACTCCTCTTTTGCAACATCTCCACTGGCTCCCTGTCTCACACCGAATAAAGTACAAGATCAGCACTCTATGCTACAAATGTATTCACAAATCAGCCCCTTCCTATCTCTGTGGCTGCCTTCACCTCTACACTCCATCTCGCTCACTACGATCAGCTTCGGATCCACTCCACTTACGTATACCCAGATTCAAACTCTCGACTGTTGGCCGCCGTTCTTTCTCTGTCTCCGGACCTTGCAATTGGAATGAACTTCCTCTTTCGCTTCGTCAAGTCTCCACACTCAGCTCTTTCAAGTCTGGCCTCAAAACCCACCTCTTCCCAAAATAGCCTCCCTTCCCTGCCTCTTCCTTGTCTTTAATTTCTCCAGTTTTAGAGTTATGCGTGCATGAGAATGACTGTTGCGAAAGCGCTTAGATTTCTTTATGCACAAGATTCAGCGCTATATAAGTACCATTATTATTATTATTATTATTATTATTATTATTATTATTATTATTATTAGAACAGGAGAAAGAACAGTGTGGGAGAACAGTGTGGGAACAGGAGGTAGAACAGTGTGGGAACAGTAGAGAGAACAGTGTGGGAACAGGAGGTAGAACAGTGTTGGAACAGTAGAGAGAACAGTGTGGGAACAGAGGTAGAACAGTGTGGGAACAGTACAGGGAACAGTGTGGGAGAACAGTGTGGGAACAGGAGGTAGAAAAGTGTGGGAACAGCAGAGAAAACAGTGTGGGAACAGTAGAGAGAACAGTGTGGGAACAGAGGTAGAACAGTGTGGGAACAGGAGGTAGAACAGGAGGAAGAACAGCGTGGGAGAACAGTGTGGGATCAGGAGGTAGAACAGTGTGGGAAGAGGAGAGAGAACAGTGTGGGAACAAGAGGCAGAACAGTGTCAGATCAGGTGGAGGGGAGAACAGTGTGAGAACAGGATGGAGAACAGTGTCAGAAAAGGGGTGAAAACTGTGAGAACAGGAGGAAGAACAGTGTCAGAACAGGAGGGAGAACAGTGTCAGAACAGGAGGGAGAACAGTGTCAGAAAAGGGGGGAAAAACAGTTTGAGAACAGGAGGGAGTACAGTGTGAGAACAGGGGTGCGGGGGGGGGGGGGCAGTGTGATAACAGGAGGGAGAACAGTGTCTGAACATAGGGAGGGGAGAACAGTGTCAGAACAGGAGGGAGAACAGTGTCAGAACAGGAGGGGGGGGGTACAGTGTCAGAAGAGGGGGGTAGAACAGTGTCAGAATAGGAGGGAGAACAGTTTCAGAACAGGGAGGGGGGGGAGAGAGAACAGTGTCAGAACAGGAAACAAAAGAAGAAAAAAAAGAAGTAAACGAAAAGAAAAGAAGGCAGGTGCTGCATTTATTTCACGTGTCGGCCCACGGGCTTATAGATAGAATGGAAACGAACCAATGACCGTGCAGCTGAGACCAAGCGGCCATGTCAGTGCTTCCATGCCACGTGCATTGACAGTGCAGTGTGTGTGTGTGTGTGTGTGTGTGTGTGTGTGTGTGTGTGTGTGTGTGTGTGTTGAAAAACACAGGAAAGTACATTCATCCTTTCGGATCATTACTTATTACCCAAGACCGAAAAACTTTCAATGAATATGCCACGCATACAAAAATAATCAATAAAAAATATGAAAATATGCGGGCGTGATTGAAGCAATTGGTTTCATATAGTAATTACGTTAATTACATGAAATCAGATACAAATTAAAGTTCAGTTCATCTCAGTTCAGTTTCTCAAGGAGGCGTCACTGCGTTCGGACAAATACAAGTACGCTCCCCAAATCAACTACAACAAAAAGGGAGACAAAAACAAAAAAGGAAAAAGTCTAACCAGCAGCATAACTTAGTCAACCCTTAAGGGAAAACAAAATGAAATATGAATAGAAATATAATACTGATAAATATAATATATGAATAAAGAAATGAATGAAAATGATTAAGTAAACGGTAAGTAATAATTGAAGTTAATCATACATTAAAAGAGAATAAAGAAAATATCAAGTTAGAATATATATAAAAAAAAGAAGAAGAAAGAATTAGAGTTGAATGAAAGGATCTTAAATTCAATTTGCACATAATTGCATATATGACAATGTATAAATGATTACACATCGTACTTCTTTACATTAAACTGTAATGTTCTCTCTCTGTCCATCCCCCTCCGGACACACTTTAGCAGACACACACACACACACGCGCACAACACACACACACAATATATATATATATATATATATATATATATATATATATATATATATATATATATATGTGTGTGTGTGTGTGTGTGTGTGTGTGTGTGTGTGTGTGTGTGTGTGTGTGTGCATGTTACTAAGTGAGTGAAGAGACAATCAACTGTAATGTTCTATCTCTGTCCCTCCCCCTCCACACAAACTCTAGCACATACACACACGCGCACAACACACAACGCACACACACACACAATATATATATATATATATATATATATATATATATATATATATATATATATATATATATATATGTGTGTGTGTGTGTGTGTGTGTGTTACTAGGTGAGTGAGGAGACAGACAAAATAATGAAATAAATAAAAAGCGAGATCTTTCCAGTCTTCAGTGTCTCACTATCTCAGCCAACAGAAAACAGACACAAGGAATCTTCCCTGAGCCAGTTATAATTACTAAGACAAAATGAAAAAAAAAAGTTTTTTCCTCCACTCAAGCACACTCTTTTCACCTAGAAACAAGTTATTTCAATTATGTTTTTGTTTTTTTCTTAAACCCAGGAACAAATATCTTGACTGTCACAAATCATAATCCTCTCCGTGCACAGTTGTTCTGGCTTGATCCATTCCACAGGATCGCACTCAGTCCTAGGCCGGCCAGTTAGGTCTACTCACAGTGACCATGTCATCAATGTCCACCCCACACAACTCGTGGGACACTCGGGCACCACCTCCTCCTCCGTTCAACATACCAGTTCTACAAAGGGTCCCTCCACTCCGTGGCCGGTCAACATGGAGCCCTGATAACACCTATTTCATGTTTTTAGCTCTTGGCACACTCCATTCAAAATTCTTCCTTCTTTCATACTGAAAGAGTATGCAACTACTCCTCTTCAATGTTCCCCCTTTCATTTCATTGTCCCCTTATGTCATTGTGTTACATTTACTGTCCTTTTCACCACTCATGCATTCATACTATTTTGCAATTAACTCTCTCCATACGAACAGCGAAAGAGGCGACGTTAACAGCGTTTCACCCCAATTACCATCATCAAAATATTGTAAGCATACTGAAGAGGTGAAAGTTGACAAAGAATACTACAATTCTGACGACGGAAGCTAAAAGTTGGGTCATTCAGACACCCACTGGACATCCGAGGGGTCTGTGTAGAGGAGAAGAGAGGACAGGCTGAACGAAGTGAGTTAAAACAATATTCATTGAAGAGAATCACTACATTCTATAAATACACATAAAAAACTATAAATTTATCACAAAGCCAACATTTCAAAACCAACAGCAAAAACTACTAACTTTTCAATAACTATTTAATCACAAGTTGAATTTCAAATGAAATCGTCCAGCAACAAACCATTGAATAATTTTTTTCTTAAAAACTTACTTTTTCCCCCACCAGATGTTCGAAACAGTCAAGGCTTCACTCCGTCTCAACAGATTCACTCAACCGGCCGAGCTCTGATACATTAAGACTGGAGTTACAGGACACACACACACACACACACACACACACACACACACACGAACATCCACAGCTCACGATTCACCCACACTTTCCACGTGCAAATCATTTTTACATTCATAACAGGTATTTTAAAGATATACTAATGATATTTCTCTTTCCTCCTCTCTGGCCATAGGCATTCGTAACTCACTCTGTCACAATATATATATATATATATATATATATATATATATATATATATATATATATATATATATATATATATTCTATAACATGTTTTAAATGTATAATTCACCATCCCACTTAAACCCTAAAACACCCTCAACGTTGTACTGACTGAGAGAGATGCAGAGAGGTGTATGGATGAGGAAGTAGTGAGACAGAGGAGAAAAGAGAGGGGTCTGATTGTACATCAGAGTAACACAAAACGAAACCTGAAAAGAAAAATGAACTTATGAGAAAAGATAAAAAGCTAACATGCAGTAAAACCAAATAGATCTTTTCATATGTTTCAACATTGCATACACACACACACACACACACACACACACACACACACACACACAGTCCATGTAAAAGGTTGAACAAAAGATAAAGAAATGGAGAGAGCCAGAGAGAGACAAACTGACAGAACCAGTGACAGACAGGGAATAAAGAAGAGGGAGGAAGATAAGAACTGGATGGATTACACATCAAAATGACCACATCATATACCGTGGAAAGAAGTATGTGAGAAGGACATAAATCTTTGCTCATAGTTACAATTGAGATCGCAGACACACAGACACAGACACACACACACACACACACACACACACACACACACACACACACACACACACAGTACAGCACAACACACCACAGCACAACACAACACGATGCTCTTTCGGTTTTTCTCACTCTCTCAAGTTGGGGAATACTATGGCTGTCGTTCGCGGGACACACTGGCCTCAAACTATGACGCTTAGCAACAGGAAGGTACGGTCCAGTCAATTCATAAACCCATGGTGTCGACCCAGAAAGCTGGTCAGGCTTGTTTTAAAAATACAATTCTACGATGTGGCGTGCAGTGGCGCCACGTGAAGAGTATTAGATACTTGATTAAAGTAAGTAGATATACACACAAACAGAAAGCTTCCGAAGTATAAAATGTAAACATAAACGGGAACAACAGTGCTAAACTGTGACAGTAGGATAACTTGAGATGATTTACAAGTCAAATAAAACTAACCTATGCTGACTTCGTCTCTTACTATTATTGATAATTGATTAAAAGATGAAACAAAAAACAACAACAATATTGTACTTCAATGTACAAAGATATTAGGAAAAAGGTTGAATTCCAGAAAGAGTAGCAATACTCACAAACACCAAGCCAGAGTCATGTGTCGTTTTCAAACAGAACTTCAGCACCGTCTCCCAGCTGACACGTCTAAGGGCAAGTTCAGAGTCAGACTGACGTTCACACAAGACGGAGTGTGTGTGATCATGGGGTATTTTATGAGGTCCCCCACAGTGAGGCTGGAGCTTTTCGCGTCACTTGAGGGTGCGTTTTCATTATGTGTCAGGGATGGGAAGCCCAGGGTGGCATGAGGCAATGCGCAACTTTCTGATCAAAACACTTACATGGTCATACTGTCCGGGACATGCAGGTGTTAAGGGAAATGAGCGAGCTGACAAACTTGCTGGTAATGCAACAACAACAAGCGGCCTTATGATGAAAGTCATCACATCGAAGCAGACGTTGTTTTTTTTTTCGTGTGGCATAATACGTTGTTGAGATTGACCGTTTTGAGATGATTTATGTGTGGTTGCACGAGGCGCATGGAGCACTCAAGTGAGCATTTATTTTTCTTATATGAGAGCTCAGGTAGACGCATGCTCTCTGGCACAACTTGTTTGTCATCGAACCTGTGCGGCCGTTCGGCTTACAGCCGCAGAAAACTTTGGTTCTGTGACCCTAGCGCTCATGTGAGAATGAGGGGAAAATACTTAGAATATTTCTGGTGTTTATCCTAATACATTGTTATAGTATCAATGGAGTAATTTGGATAAATGTATTTGAATGTGCATTTGATGGTCGTTTCGCTTTTTGGTATTAAAAAACCCTCAATGTCATCAGATCATCTTACAGTTTCTAAACTTGGCAGAAAGATTCCTTTTTATCAAAGTGTTTGTGACAGGGAAAAAAGAATATTGTTTTGCTTACACTTGATTTTACCTATTTTTTTATTATTAGAATAAATTCCACTGAGACTTTCTCCTTAATGTTGGAAAAATTGACAATGAATTTACTGTTTAATTACTAGCACTTCCTTGGAAAAAAAATGATTGGATTGGAAAGACAGAAAGAGGCGAAAAGATTCAACTATTATGAAGACGACAGCTGAGGATTCATACATTCATAACTGTTAAATTAATGGTGAGGATAATGTGTGACTGAACCTAGGGAAGTTAGTGAAATTGTAGAAGGCACACACGCACCCACTCACACATGGCGGGACTAACGGACAAGACAAGACAATACGGAGTCAAGCATAAACACGTACATTAGCAAAGATGAACAAAGCATATTTATTTTGATTCAAAGAGCTTGTAAACTGGCGCTGGGCCGAGACCAGTCGCAACAACAGCAGTAGCAGCAGTACCGCTGATGGAAAAAGTTATATATTTCAAGCAGTTCTTTATTTAAGTTATGTGTTAAAAAGTCCAGTTGGTTGTTTATTGTAGGTCCCCACACGAACCTCTTTTCAAATAATAATCTACAGAAGTAGTGCATGCAATATTTGATTATTGATATATATATATATATATATATATATATATATATATTTTTTTTTTTTTTTTTTTTTTTTTTTTTTTTTTTTTTTTTTTTCCTAATCCCGCTTCCCCCGTCCCGTCTCTAACACACACCCTTCCAATATTATGTTTTTTTCTTTCTCCAATTGCTGACACTCACCCTCTTGCCCTCCTTCCCGCCCCTCCCCTCCACCTCAACTACCCCCCTTTTCATTCGACTATACCGAAATGTCGATTTCTAATTAATAATAACAATTATCATTATG
>NC_134898.1:41820796-41850796 GCF_041734735.1 Babylonia areolata | reverse complement strand
CCTAGAGCCAGCCAGAGGCAAGGGCGCTGGTTAGAGGGCAGTGGAGACGGGCGCAATAGCCAAGTGGTTAAAGCGTTGGACTGTCAATCTGAGGGTCCCGGGTTCGAATCACGGTGACGGCGCCTGGTGGGTGAAGGGTGGAGATTTTTACGATCTCCCAGGTCAACGTATGTGCAGAACTGCTAGTGCCTGAACCCCCTTCGTGTGTATATGCAAGCAGAAGATCAAATACGCACGTTAAAGATCTTGTGATCCATGTCAGCGTTCAGTGGGTTATGGAAACAAGAACATACCCAGCATGCACACCAGCGAAAACGGAGTATGGCTGCCTTCATGGCCTCAGACATGTAAATGATCACAAGCTTTCACAGTCACTCAGCGTGAATACATAGAGGATATGAAATGCTTAACTACGAAGTTAATGTTAACTAATCTCATACAAAAATTCAACAATGCGATAAGCACACTAAGAGAACAGACTTGGAACTTCTGTGCCATGGTCTCTTCCTCCTATCTCCCAAGAGCCAAGAACTATGTACTTCATTGTCGATTAAGAAATGAAAAACAGAGCATAGTGTATCAGTACTCACGAGTCACCAAGTCACCAGGGTCAATTTGTCGTTTTCAACAGAAGGAACTTCCTGCCCCGTCTCCCAGCTGACACGTCAAGTGCACGGTCAGTAGACTGACTGGACAATCACAGGAGGATGCACGCCTGCGAACAGGAGGGAGAGCAGTGTGAGAACAGGAGGGAGAGCAGTGTGAGAACAGGAGGGAGAACAGTGTGGGAACAGGAGGGAGAACAATGTGAGAACAGGAAGGAGAGCAGTGTGAGAACAGGAGGGAGAACAGTGTGGGAACAGGAGGGAGAACAATGTGAGAACAGGAGGGAGAACAGTGTGAGAACAGGAGGGAGAACAGTGTGAGAACAGGAGGGAGAACAGTGCCAGCAGTGTGAGAACAGGAGGGAGAACAGTGTGGGAACAGGAGGTAGAACAGAGTGGGAACAGGAGGGAGAACAGTGTGGGAACAGGAGGTAGAACAGAGTGGGAACAGGAGGTAGAACATCGTGGGAACAGGAGGTAGAACAGGAGGAAAAACAGTGTGGGAGAACAGTGTGGGAACAGGAGGTGGGAACAGGAGGTAGAACCGTGTGGGAACAGGAGGGAGAACAGTGTGGGAACAGTAGAGAGAACAGTGTGGGAACAGTAGAGAGAACAGTGTGGGAACAGAGGTAGAACAGTGTGGGAACAGGAGGTAGAACAGGAGGAAGAACAGCGTGTGAGAACAGTGTGGGAACAGGAGAGAGAACAGTGTGGGAACAGGAGAGAGAACAGTGTGGGAACAGGAGGTAGAACAGTGTCAGAACAGGGGGAGGGGAGAACAGTGTCAGAACAGGAGGGAGAACAGTGTCAGAAAATGAGGGAAAACAGTGTGAGAATAGGAGGGAGTACAGTGTCAGAAGAGGAGGGAGAACAGTGTCAGAAAAGGGTGGGGGGACAGTGTCAGAACAGGAGAGAGAACAGTGTCAGAAAAGGGGGAAAACGGTGTGAGAACAGGAGGGAGTACAGTGTCAGAACAGGAGGGGGAACAGTGTCAGAACAGGGGGGGGGGGGGACAGTGTCAGAACAGGGGGGGGAACAGTGTGATAACAGGGGGAGGGGGAGAACAGTCTCAGAACAGGGGAAGGGGTAGAACAGTGTGGGAACAGTGTGAGAACAGGAGGGAGAACAGTGTCAGAACAGGGGTGGGGGGGGAGTACAGTGTCAGAACAGGAGGAAGGACAGTGTGAGAACAGGAGTGAGAACAGTAAGAACAGTAGGGAGAACAGTGTCAGGAGGGAGAACAGTGTCAGAACAGGGGGAGGGGGAGAGAACAGTGTCAGAATAGGAGGGAGAACAGTGTCAGAACAGGGGGGAGGGGGGGGGGGGGGGACAGTGTCAGAACAGGAGGGGAGAACATTGTCAGAACGGGGGGGTGGGGGGGTGAGGAGGGGAGAACAGTGTCAGAACAGGAAACAACAAAAAATATAAGTAAAAGAAAAGAAAAGAAGGCAGGCGCTGCATTCATCCTTTCGGATCATTACTTATTACCCAAGACCGAAACACTTTCAATGAATGTGCCACGCATACAAAAATAATAAATAAAAATTATGAAAATAACTTTAAAAAAGAAGAAAAAAAAAAGCAAGCGGGTGAATTGAAGCAATTGGTTTCATATAGTAATTACGTTAATTACATGAAATCAGACACAAATTAAAGTTCAGTTCATCTCAGTTCAGTTTCTCAAGGAGGCGCCACTGCGTTCGGACAAATACAAGTACGCTCCCCAAATCTTAAAAAAAAAAAAAAAAAAAAAGGGTGAAAAAAAAAGTCTAACCAGCAGCAAAACCAAATGTGCTTAGTCAACCCTTGAGGGGAAAAAAATGAAATATGGATATAAATACAATACCAATAAATATAATATATGAATAATGAAATGAATGACAATGATTAAGTAAACGGTAATATATGAATAATGAAATGAATGACAATGATTAAGTAAACGGTAAGTAATAATTGAAGTTAATCATACATTAAAAGAGAATAAAGAGAATATCAAGTTAGAATATAAAAAAGAAGAAGAAAGAATTAAGAGTTGAAAGAAAGAATCTTAAATTCAATTTGCACATAATTGTATATATGACAATGTATAAATGATTACACACCGTACTTCTTTACATTAAACTGTAATGTTCTCTCTCTGTCCCTCCCCCTCCACACACGCACACACACGCACACACACACACACACACACACACACACACACACACACACACATATATATATATATATATATATATATATATATATATATATATATATATATATATATATATCCCCTGAGCCAGTAAAAATTACTAAGACAAAATTAAACAAAAATAAAAAAGTTTTTTCCTCCACCCATGCACACTCTTTTCACCTAGAAACAAGTTATTTCAATTATGCTTTTGTTTTTTTTCGTAAACCCAGGAACAAGTGTCTTGACTGTAACAAATCATAATCCTCTCCGTGCAGTTGTTCTGGCTTGATCCAACCCACAGGATCGCACTCAGTCCTAGGCCGGCCAGTTAAGTCTACTCACAGTTACCATGTCATCAATGTCCACCCCACACAACTCGTGGGACACTCGGGCACCACCTCCTCATCCGTTCAACATACCAGTTCTACAAAGGGTCCCTCCACTCCGTGGCTGGTCAACATGGAGCCCTGATAACACCTATTTCATGTTTTTAGCTCTTGGCACACTCCATTCAAAATTCTTCCTTCCTTCATACTGAAAGAGTATGAAACTACTCCTCTTCAATGTTCCCCCTTTCATGTCATTGTCCCCTTATGTCACTGTGTTACATTCACTGTCCTTTACACCCACTCATGCATTCATACCATTTTGCAATTAATACAATATTCATTGAAGAGAATCACTACATTCTATAAATACACATAACAATATTAATTTATCACAAAGCCAACATTTCAAAACCAACAGCAAAAACTACTAACTTCTCAATAACTATTTAATCACAAGTTGAATTTCAAATGAAATTGTCCAGTAACTAACCATTGAATAAAATAAATAAAAAAACAACAACATATTTTTCCCTACCAGATGTTCGAAACAGTCAAGGCTTCACTCCGTCTCAACAGATTCACTCAACCGGCCGAGATCTGATACATTCAGACTGGAGTTACAGGACACACAGACACACACACACACACACACACACAGACACACACACAGACACACACACACACACACACACACACACACACACACACGAACATGCACAGCTCACGATTCACCCACACTTTCCACGTGCAAATCATTTTTACATTCATAACAGGTATTTTAAAGATATACAAATGATATTTCTCTCTCCTCCTCTCTGGCCATAGGCATTCGTAACTCACTCTGTCACAATATATATATATATATATATTCTATAACACGTTTTCACCATCCCACTTAAACCCTAAAACACCCTCAACATTGTACTGACTGAGAGAGATAGAGAGAGGTGTATGGATGAGGAAGTAGTGAGACAGAGGAGAAAGAAAGAGAGGGGTCTGATTGTACATCAGAGTAACACAAAACGAAACCTGAAAAGAAAAATAAACTTATGAGAAAAGATAAAAAGCTAACATGCAGTAAAACCAAATAGATCTTTTCATATGTTTCAACATTGCATACACACACACACACACACACACAGACACACACACACAGTCCATGAGAGAGGTAGAGAGAGAGAGAGAAAGAAGAGAGAGAGAGGCCAGAGAGAGACAAACTGACAGAAACAGTGACAGACAGGGAATAAAGAAGAGGGAGGAAGATAAGAACTGGATGGATTACACATCAAAATGACCACATCATATACCATGGAAAGAAGTATGTGAGAAGGCACATAAATCTTTGCACATAGTTACAATTGAGATCGCAGACACACAGACACATACACAGACACAGACACACACACACACACACACACACACACACACACACACAGCACAGCGGAGCGCAGCGCAGCGCAGCACAACACAGCACAACACGACATGATGCTCTTTCGGTTTTTCTCGCTCTCTCAAGTTGGGGAATACTATGGCTGTCGTTCGCGGGACACACTGGCCTCAAACTATGACGGTCAGCTACAGGAAGGTACGGTCCATTCAATTCATAAACCCATGGTGTCGACCCAGTAGGCTGGTCAGGCTTGCTTTTAAAATACAATTCCACGATGTGGCGTGCAGTGGCGCCACGTGAAGAGTATTAGCTACTTGATTGAAGTAATTAGATTTTCACACAAACAGAAAGCTTCCGAAATATAAAATGTAAAATGTAAACATAAACGGGAACAACAGTGCTAAACTGTGAACAGTACGATAACTTGAGATAATTTACAAGTCAAATAAAACTAACCTATGCTGACTTCGTCTCTTACTATCATTGATAATTGATTAAAAGATGAAACAAAAAAACAACAACAATATTGTACTTCATTGTACAAAGATAGTAGGAAAAAGGTTGAATTCCAGAAAGAGTAGCAATACTCACAAACACCAAGCCAGAGTCATGTGTCGTTTTCAAACAGAACCTTCAGCCCCGTCTCCCAGCTGACACGTCTAAGGGCAAGTTCAGAGTCAGACTGACGTTCACACAAGACGGAGTGTGTGTGATCATGGGGTATTTTATGAGGTCCCCCACAGTGAGGCTGGAGCTTTTCGCGTCACTTCAGGGTGCGTTTTCATTATGTGTCAGGGATGGGAAGCCCAGAGTGGCATGAGACAATGCGCAACTTTCTGATCAAAACACTTACATGGTCATACTGTCCGGGACGTGCAGGTGTTAAGGGAAATGAGCGAGCTGACAGACTTGCTGGTAATACAACAACAACAAGCGGCCTTATGATGAAAGTCATCACATCGAAGCAGACGTTTTTTTTTCGTGTGGCATAATACGTTGTTGAGATAGGCAGTTTTGAGATGATTTATGTGTGGTTGCACGAGGCGCATGGAGCACTCGAGTGAGCATTTATTTTTCTTATATGAGAGCTCAGGTAGACGCATGCTCTCTGGCACAACTTGTTTGTCATCGAACCTGTGCGGCCGTTCGGCTTACAGCCGCAGAAAACTTTGGTTCTGTGACTCTAGTGCTCATGTGAGAATGGGGAAAAAATACTTAGAATATTTCTGGTGTTTATCCTAATACATTGTTATATATCAATGGAGTAATTTGGATAAATGTATTTGAATGTGCATTTGATGGTTGTTTCGCTTTTTGGTCTTTAAAAAAACTCAATGTCATCAGATCATCTTACGGCTTCTAAACTTGGCAGAAAGATTCCTTTTTATCAAAGTGTTTGTGACAGGGAGAAAAGAATATTGTTTTGCTTACACTTGATTTTACCTATTTTTTTATTATTAGAATAACTTCCACTGAGACTTTCTCCTTAATGTTGGAAAAATTGAAAATGAATTTACTGTTTAATTACTAGCACTTCCTTGGAAAAAAAAAGATTGGATTGGAAAGACAGAAAGAGGCTAAAAGATTCAACTATTACGAAGACGACAGCTGAGGATTCATACATTCATAACTGTTAAATTAATGGTGAGGATAATGTGTGACTGAACCTAGGGAAGTTAGTGAAATTGTAGAAGGCACACACGCACCCACTCACACATGGCGGGACTAACGGACAAGACAAGACAATACGGAGTCAAGCATAAACACGTACATTAGCAAAGATGAACAAAGCATTTTTATTTTGATTCAAAGAGCTTGTGAACTGGCGCTGGGCCGAGACCAGTCGCAACAACAGCAGCAGCAGCAGTACCGCTGATGGAAAAAGTTGTATATTTCAAACTGTTCTTTATTTAAGTTAGCTAGCTATGTGTTAAATAGTCCAGTTGGTTGTTTATTGTAGGTCCCACACGAACCTCTTTTCAAATAATAATCTACAGAAGTAGTGCATACAATATTTGATTATTGATATTTTTTTTGTCCTAACCCCGCTTCCCCTGTCCCGCCTCTAACACACACCCTTCCAATATTATGTTTTTTCTTTCTCCAATTGCTGACACTCACCTTCTCCATTTTAGATTTTGTGCTCTATCTTTTCCACATTCTGTTCTCTCTGTCTGTCTGTCACTTCCTTTCTTAGTCCCCTCCACCTTGCCCCCCCTCCCTCCCGCCCCTCCCCTCCACCTCAACTGCCCCCCTTTTCATTCGAATATACAGAAATGTCGATTTCTAATTAATAATAACAATTATCATTATGATAGAAATGATAATAATCCAAATGATGATAATGATATCATTTATTTTCAGTCTAATATCGTCATCTTAGATGAACAGACAAAAATAAATAAACGAACGAATAAACGAACGTCGAGGTCAGCCAAGCTGTGGAGAAGGCGCTGAGGAGCAACCTGTATCCGGAACGGCTGGCTGAGGACTGGAGTGAAACGGACTCTTGGATATTAGTATTCCCGTTATGTGTTGTGCAGTGTGTTCTGTGTTGTTGACCTTCAACCATAGTTAGTATGAGTGTGTGATTTTTTTAAATATAGTGGGTTTTTTTCTTTTTTGTGTATATAAATATTCGCAAAGATATCCATCTCCTGTGTGATTATTATGCACGTGAACATGGCTGACTGAGAGGAGTGAGATGTGATTTTTTTTCTGTGTAAATCTAAACGGGTATGAATGGATATCTTTACATGCCTACATCTAAGAAAATCGGAAATCCTCAGAAAGGTCAAAGAATACCAAACAGAACAGGTACAAGGCCATCACACCATTGATCGCCTCAAAGAAATAAAGGTAGATAAATGGATCGGCCGAAAGTCTAGCATTAAAGGTAGAGCACGATGCTTTCCAAATCAAACGAATATTGACATTTCCAATCCAACATCGCACAAATTTCTTCAAAACGGAACAGACTCTCTGTGGGCTTTTCCAAATTCAACAGACTGAGCAACACGTTCCTGTCATCACATCTTTTCCCACCCCTCTTGCGGCCAATCAGTAGCAGCCTCTGTATGTGTGTGTGTGTGTGTGTGTGTGTGTGTGTGTGTGTGTGTGTGTGTGTGTGTGTGTGTGTGTGTGTGTGTGTCGGGGCTTTTGTTCGTTTATGTGAATTTGTTTCTGCTTTCATATCTGTGAAACTGTATGTTTGCTGCATATATTATGCATGTGTGTATTTGTGAATGTGTCTGCATGATCTACATTTATTTGCTTATTTATCATTATTATTATCTTTTTATTTTATCATTAATTATCATCATCATCATAATCATTGCTATTATTATTATTATTATTATTATTATTATTATTATTATTATTATTATTATTATCATTCTTTTCTTTTCTTTTTTTTTTTTTTACCCTTTCTCAAGGCCTGACTACGCGCGTTGAGTTATCATATAAAGGGAACGCTTGATAAATCGAGGAAACAAGTTGCCTGGGCAACTGACTGATAGGAGACTGTGATCAACACTTCACGGTACATCCCATTACTCAAAAGCGAACGTCACGTGGAAAAAGTCACACTGGTCAGGCCTGATATCCACTGTGCACCCATTGTCAAATAATCTTGAGTTACACCACTACTGCTTGTGACTATAAAGTCAACCCCACTTATGTGTGTGTGTGTGTGTGTGTGTGTGTGTGTGTGTGTGTGTGTGTGTGTGTGTGTTCTGTGTGCTTGTGTGTGTGTGTGTGTGTGTGTGTGTGTGTGTGTGTGTGTGTGTGTGTGTGTGTGTGTGTGGGTGGGTGGGTGGGTGGGTGGGCAGGCAGGGTTGCAATGAATATCAATATCATGCATGGTACAGTGACTGAATAATAACTAATAAACAGATATACTGGACAGGGTGTGTGATGAACAAATTCAAGGAAACGTGGTGATGTGTTTGATAAAAAGTCAAAAGAAAATAATGATACAAACAGTATAAAACAACAAAAACATGTTATATCTAAATGTTGCCCCATTTCAAATGTAAAAAAAACAAAAAAAAAAAAAACAAAACAAGAAAACATAACGACAACATCATCAAAAACAACAAAAAACGAAGTATTTTGTTTTCTTCCTCGGAAAAAGTGGGGGGTATTTTCATGGCAACGGTCAACCATAATTTCCCCTTCAGTATCAACAATACATTATCGTCAGGGCGACACTGACAGCACGTGACTTTCCAAATATGGAGCGTGATGCGTGATGCCTGGGGAGATTTGTCGCGCGTGTGCGAGCGATACGCCTCGCTACAAGTTTCAGGCGTCGGCGCGACAATGTAGCGAGGCATCAAAAAATGATGCGCGGCTGTCGCTGACGCCCCGTGGGCGACGGGCCTTACTACTCAAAGCAAGTTAAATTTGTCTTTGCCTTTATGTATAATGTTTATTTGTTGAAACACCTTTTTGTTTTGTTTTTCTTGACTTTCATGATTAAAAAAAAAAATCCCACTTGTTTCATTGTAATGTGAAACTTTCGTTAATGTTGAAACATTGTAAATTCGATATGTGTGAAAGTATTTATCATGACTGTAAATTTCCTATATCGAGAGAACAAAACCTTCAGAGCGAAGACAAAAAAAAAAAAAAAAAAAAAAAGAAGAAAGTGGTTTACACACTAGACAAGCTGACTCTTTCAAATGAAGCAAACGTGACAAGTGAAAACAATGTCATATTTTTAATGCATCCGTAAGTAAACAGAAATAAATCAATACAAACAAAACAAAAACAAAAACAAAAAAAAGTTCTTCATTCACATGCTCTAATTTTCACAACAAAACAAAATATAACGGAATATTGTTCAGTTTATCACTGTCCACAACACACACAAGCCACACAACACAGAACTGATAGACATGCCATACCAGGAAAAAAAAAAATCACACAGCTAGAAATAAGCACGCATTATTTCAAAAATATGTGGAAGAGCACGAACAACCATCAAGCTAATAATGTGCTCCCAACGTTGCAGTCTCAAATTCAGCGAGAGGGCTGATGAACCACATTATCATTCATGTCAAATAATGTGTTCATAACTGAAAAAAAAAGAACAAAACTAATGAATAAACAAATATATTAAGATAAGAAAATGCTACTACCAATATCAAAACCAAACTGAATCTATTGTCATCACATACATACATACATACGTATATAAAGCAAAAGTCTTCAGAAAATGAAAAAAAAAGTAAAAAAACAAACAAACAAAAAAAAACCAAATAATCCCCCCCCCCCCCAAAAAAAAAAAAAAAAAAAAAAAAACACACACAAAAAAACAGAAAACAAAACCAAAAAACAAAAAACAAAACAAAACAACAACAACAAAAAAAAAAGCAACACAACAAACAAACAAAAAAAACAACAAAAAAACAACAACAATTGATGGGAGAAACAAAGGGGAGGGCCTAGGGGAGAAAAAGAAAATCAAACAATCCATCGAAGGGACTAAATACTCTGAACATTTGGGTAGTCAAACTAAAGAGAGCGGGGTTCGAACCTAGAGAGTAGGGGAAGGACAGAGAGAGAGAGAGAGAGAGAGAGAGAGAGAGAGAGAGAGAGAGAGAGAGAGAGAGAGAAGATGAGAGAGAGAGAGATAATCTTTGACCAAAATCAATAGGCTTTCTTTTTGGTTATTGCATTGAGAAATGGGACAATCACATTGTTAATATGTGTACCTTATCAGTGAATAAACAAACAGGCTACTGTCAACAACATATCAAAGGGAATGCATTTCTAAATGACAAAGTTGTACACCTAACACTCAATCCAACTAATAAATGGTCATTCAAAGTAGGGCATACGAAACAAAACAAAACAAATTGCAAAAAGAACAATCACGCAATCACTCAAAAACAACAACAACAAAAAGCCTCCACCCCCCCCCCCACCCCCCCCACTCCCCACCCCCCCAAATAAAAAGAACAAAATAACCCCTACATACATATGCGCTCTGGCACTTACACACACACACACACTCACACACACACACACACACACACACACACACACACACACACACACACAGAGTAAAGACTCGCCCACCACTAGCACTCACAGAACATTAAGTCTTCAGCAGATGGGAGTAAAAAGAAAAGAGGGGGGCCTGGTGGAGACAGAGCAAACAAAAAGACTACGTTTCTTCACATCCTTGTTGAACATGTTGGGTTTGTGTTGAAAGAGGTCAGGCCAGGGTTGGTCAGGGACAGAGATGTTCAGAGGAAGGGGGTGCTTGTGAGATGGTGAAGTACGTGGCAGGGAACTGCTTCATACAATGCATTAACCCCAGGTGTATGAAATTCGAACAAACTTAAAACAAAGAGTTTCAGTTTCAGTTTCAGTAGCTCAAGGAGGCGTTCACTGCGTCGGGCAAGTCCATATACGCTACACCACATCTGCCAAGCAGATGCCTGCCTGACCAGCAGCGTAATCCAACGCGCTTAGTCAAGCCTTGAAAAAAAAAGGGGGAAAAAAAGAGTAAATAAATAATAGATACATAAAAAAGAACTACTACTACTACTACTACTACTATACTACTACTACTACTACTGCTACTAATATGTATAAGGAGCAAAAAACGTGAGTCAACTATAAGCGTCTACCAACATGTGAGCAATTCGGAAGGTGGGGAAAGGGTGTACCCAACATGTGAGCAATCAGAAGGTGGGGAAAGGTGACGGGGTCAGCTAGTGTTGATAGCCATCCAGTGAGGAGACAGGTCATCTTTCAGATCCCAGGGATTCTAGCTGTGGCACATTAACAACCCTGACATGGGCCCAAGCCAACACGTTTGGACACCTCGTTGAGGCACAGACTCGTCAGGAGAACGAGGCTGTGAGGCTTTGCTCGTCAGAAAGTCTCGGATTTTTCTGGCGGCGTCCACGTTCGATTTTTGTAAATGGAGAAAGTCTTTGCATTGCCTTAAGTTCCTCTTGACTTGCTTCACATCTTCTCACAAGCAGGGGGTGCGACTCAGCTGGAATACTATTTTGTTTGTCACTGGAAGGGTTTTGTAGAGGTACCTGACTAAGTCATACTGGCTATTGTCTACAGCGACACCAAGGGGTGTGCTTTCTATTAAGTTCAGTGGTTCGGTGGGAAGCGGCATGGAAAACCAGCCTGCCTCACATGCTGTGGATAAAATTCCATCATAGTTTAATTTATGTCCAGAGGGAGTTACCTTGAAAAACTTGATCAGACAGGCCAAATGCACAAGGCTTGTGATAGTCGTGCCATCCGTTGCAGTACCCAACAGAGCCTGTTGGACCCTTTTGTTGTGATTGTCAACAAAAAGTTTGAACTGATTGACAGCTCCCACGGATATTACTGTCGAGAGCACCCTCTGTAGGCAATTGACATGTAGGTCTGTACAACGATCCAGTAACATCCTGAAGATGACTTGGCCCTCTGTGTTGAGATGGGTTGGAGCCATAACTTGTAGGAGACGTTCAGAAAAGGTCATAGTATAATGCAACAATAAATGATTTAAACAAGACCACCTCTGCTTTGTGCCCAAGTGCAAGAGCACGTCATCCAAAAGCATGCCGCTCAACTTGATATCTAATTGCGTGTCTGCATTGGCTAGCAGCTGCTCAATTCTTTTGTAGCGCACTGCTATCAGCACTGCACTGGTATACCAGACAACGCCGGAGAGAGGCAGCGAGAAGGAGATCTATATCTTCTCCAGGTCTGGGCTGACATGTGCCGCATGAGCGTTGCAATATTGTCGTATGTCGAAAATGAATCATTAAGGTGGATGATGTAGTCGAGTATCCATCCGGGCTCTTCCATCGTTGTCCTCTAGAGCAGACCCTGCAGCAAAAACAAACAAAGGAGATTGTTAACTGTAGGACTTCACCATGTAAGGTTTCCTGGCTGGGTGTAATCATCTGATATATATTCGTGTGTATCACCATTTCTTGTCATAGTATCATTCGCCAAGGGGAAAACGGACTTCCATAAATCTACAATATCCAGAATATGTCACAATCCTTGTAGATTCAAAGAGATTCTAAAAAGTTCAGCAATGACATCAACTGATTGGCAGACCTACGGTGAAGATACTTTGGGTGTGAACATGGCTCATGAAATATGGGTAGCCAATAGAAATTTATATTCTATACCAGCCAAGAAAATGTGCAGCACTGGTTTGGTTTTCGTATTCAATATTTGGGTGGTGGTTGCAATATATTGTTCACATTTTGATTCTTAAATGATTAGATTCAAATGTGACAATTATTACTTTAACAAGATTTCTATACAATCACCAGTATGTGTGAAGGGACATTAAACAAAAATCCCCCTACTTCCTCCTCCTTGACATTCATGGTGTAAGAAAGAGGGCAGAAGGAGAGCACACCATCATGATATTTTCAGATACATTTTGATCAAACTAATGCAGCTAGTTGGACTGTCCAGAAACTGAACGATCGGAAATAACATGCGGATATATCACGGTGATAATCGTGCTTTCATGTCACTTTGACATGACCTCTGAAAGAAGACACAACACCTGCCTGCTCAAAGTGAATTTGAAATAAATACGTGTGACACACGATACCTTCGGGCAGACCACCAAGAAGATGGGCCTTACCTAGAGCCAGCCAGAGGCAAGGGCGCTGGTCAGAGGGCAGTGGAGACGGGCGCAATAGCCAAGTGGTTAAAGCGTTGGACTGTCAATCTGAGGGTCCCGGGTTCGAATCACGGTGACGGCGCCTGGTGGGTGAAGGGTGGAGATTTTTTACGATCTCCCAGGTCAACATATGTGCAGACCTGCTAGTGCCTGAACCCCCTTCGTGTGTATATGCAAGAAGAAGATCAAATACGCACGTTAAAGATCCTGTTATCCATGTCAGCGTTCAGTGGGTTAAGGAAAGAACATACCCACAGCATAGCAACAACCCCGAAAACGAGAGTATGCTTGCCTACATAGTGGGGTTAAAAACGGCATACACTATAAAGCCCATTCGGGTGCATACGAGTGAAGGTGTGATTTGCAGCCCCACGAAACGAAGAAGTAGAAGAAGAAGAGTGGCAGTGGAGATCTCAAGATGACGGCCTGTACCCCATGAGGGTTAAAGACCAACAGTATTACTTTGACTTGGAACAGTGGCACTACATAAGATATATTATATATCCTAACCTCTGTATTTGTGTATCAAAGGTTCGCGTTCGGCATGGCACGGTACAAACCGATTTTCATTGGGCATGGTCGACCTTTTTCAGAGACAATGTTGGTACCCATTTCAGAAACGTTTTGTAATCAAAAGCAACAATATATGGTACGTTGTTGCAGCTGTAAGTGAAATGTAACAGATTAATCACATAAAAACCAGAAACAGACATCCCAAAACTATTGAAAAAACAAACCAAGAGACCTAAGTAAAAATAATGAACATATGAATTGAACACGTCATGCCATTATAACCTGTTTTTACGTAAATTGAAGAAATGGGCGAAAGAACACACACACACACACACACACACACGACACACAAACACACACACACACACACACACACACAACACACACACACACAACGCGCGCGCGCGCCGCGCGCGCGCACACACACACACACATCCCCCCCCCCTACACACACACATCCAGACACTGTGCCCGGGCTCCTGTTTTCTATCTACTATCTATCTATCTATCTATCCATATGTCATAGTGTGCCAGCAGTGTCACTGTCCTTTCAAGTCGTTCCCATCCTCCCCTTCCCTAACGCAGCTGACGTAAGATGGCGGGACTTCGGAACGTAAACTAAGGAGATTTATCAAATGTGAACCTTGATCAGCATGCTAACATTCCGATAGTTGAACCGGACAATGAACCTGAATGAACCTTACCTGGTGACCAAGACGTAGACAGGCAAGATTCCAGCAGACAGACAAGCCAAGTGAAGGATAAGAACGGGAACCCATTGAACAACAACCGAGTAGCAGCTGTAACGATTGGCAAGAAACACTACAGGATGCGGCTGAACTGCCCCGCCCCCCCGCCCCCCAGACATTCCACCTGCAGAGACAGAACTGCCCATCAGCTGCGACAAACCCTCAAGGTAAGAATCAAGAAAGGCCATCATGTCTCAGAGAAATGGGAAGGCTGGCAGGTCCGGACGGGATAACCAGCAGACAGCCATCAAGCAGACAAGGAAATAGCGTCAATATGCATACGCCTCTCAGCCAGATCTGGGAGAATGGAGGTAACTGGCCCATTGGAAAGAAGGAATCATCATCAAGCTGCCTAAGAAAGGAGACCTCAGGACTGCAGCAACTACCGATTGGATCAGCACCTGTCAACGCCAGCAAGGTTCTCAACAGAGTTCTACTGGAAAGGATGAAAGAAGGCCGTCTGCTCCCAACTCCGAGACCCAGCATTCACTTACCGGTGAACAAATCCTGTGGCCGGACCCTAGATCGCCAACCCTGCCATCATCGTGGAGCAGTCGCCTTGAGTGGAACTCCCCCCTCTACATCAGCTTCATAGAATATGAATAAGGCCTTTGACAGTGTGGACAGAACAAGAGATTGCGGTGAAGCTGCTGAGGCACTACAGAGTCCCAGAGAAATCATCTCTCCCTCATCCGTTGCACCTACCAGACATGACTGCAGGATGCCCACGCAGGCCAGTCTGTCCGAAAGTTCGAGGTGAAACTGAGTTCGTCAAGGGGTCCTGCTGTCACCGTTCCTCTTCGTCCCTGGTCATCGACCTGATCATGAAGACCACTACAAACGGCAGGGAACAACGGTATACAGAGTACACTCTGGACACTACTGTAACGATCTCGACTTCACACAGACGAACCTGGCGCTCCTGTCACCCACCACAGAGCCAGATGCAGGACAAACCACTTGCCTGGAGACCACGTCGCCAGACAGGGGCCTTCAAGATGCAACAAGAAAGAAGACCGAGCTGATGAAGATCAACACCACTGCCAACACTCCAGTAACAGTCGGTGGAGAGCCATCAGGGAGTGGAGACATTCGTACTAGCTTGGAAGTGGTGGATAACCGACTGGGATGCACGGACTGAGACGTCAACAGCCAAATCGGCCAGGCGAGAAACAGGCTCTCATCATGCTCAAGAACATCGGGCCATCTGGAACAATCAGTATGAAAACCAAACTCCGAATCTCAACACCGAATGTGAAGTCAATTCTGCTCTAAAAACGGGGGGGGAAAAAATGCGAAGACATGAAGACAACAACAACGATGCAGCAGAAAATTCAGACATTCTTCAACACTGGCTGAAGGCGCATCTGCAAGATCCGATGGCAGGAGAAGATCCGAAACGAAGATCTGGAGCGAGCAGACAGGAACCAGTTGCCAAAGCATATATTGCGAGAAGTGGGGCTGGATCGGACACACCCACAGGAAGCCAACGTCCAGCATCCACCGCCAAGCCCTGACCTGGAACCCGCAGGTAAAGAGAATAGAGGCCGGCCACGAAACAGCTGGAGGCGAGATACCGGAGGCAGACTGAAGCAGCAATGGACCAACTGACTGGAATGGGCCAGAACACCCAGAACAGAGTGTGATGGCGAGGGGTCGCCGATGGCCTAAGCTCCAACCAGAGCGATGGCAAAATGAATGAAGAATGTCCCTCCCATCTCTTTGTGACGTAAACGGCTAAACTTTGTCATCACAGAATGTTATAGAAACAAGTGGAAGAAAAATATGAAATCAGATCAATCTGTTGAATTGGACGAATTGGGATTACGCATGAATCAGTCAGTCATTCACATAGCGACACTAGTGCAAGCAAAGATTGGTTTATACCGTTCAACTAGTGGTGAGTGTGTTTTTGTAGCTTGCATCAAGATAATACAACAGTATTTGGGGAAGGGATAAAACCAGTCAGCACAGCCAGTTCTTAGCTGACTACGCCAGAAGAACTGACTGACACAGGTGACCTGACGATTAGTGATGTGAGGAACAAGCAATCCTTGTTTGGCTTTGTCTGCTTTAGTACATAGGAAGATCTTTTTACTGTGTGCTGCTTGTAGGACGTGACTTGAAGTAGCAGTTGTGCTGCCTTAGTGTGTTGCTTTTGCTAATAGGTGAAACTGCTTAGAGTGTGTGCTGTATTGATGTGAGGAAGAGTGAGTGAGTGCATGTTTAGTTGAACCCAAAATCCCCTGTCTGCTCCTCTCTCTTCTATAAGAATCGAAAACCACACCTCTCTGAAACAACTTTTACACATATATGCAATATAAGTAATATGGTATGTATGTATTATAGTTTTCAGCCAATGACACACAGTTTGTAGATGATTCCTTTTTGTTCTTCCTGGAAAGGAAGGGGGGAGGAGAGAAGTACAAAAGACCACAAAGTCATGCCGTGTGGTCTTACCAGATACAACATACGCAAAAATTGGATAGATGGTATATATGCTTCGCAAACAAGACACGAGACTTATAATAGTCAACACGAATACTCTTAACACAGAACAAACTGCTGAAATGTTAAGTTGATTGTGAGCCTTGCGTACAATGGACACAATCATACACAATGTAAATGATCACAAGCTTTACAGTCACTCAGCAATGAATACATAGAGAATATGAAATGCTTACTACAAAGGATAATGTTAACTAATCTCATACAAAAAACAAACAAAAAAACAATGCCATAATCACAGTACGAGAACAGACATGGAACTTCTGTGTTGTGGTCTCTTCCTCCATCTCCAAAGAAGCCAAGAACTTTTGTACTTCAATGTCAATTAAGAAATAAAACAAAACAGAGCATAGAGGTAAAGTACTCACTGTCACCAAGTCACCGGTCATTTTGTCGTTTTCCAACATTGGAACTTGCGGCACGTCACCCAGCAGACACTCAAGTGCACTCAGTAGACTGACTGACAATCACAGGAGGATGCACGTCAGCGAACAGGAGGGAAGCAGTGTGAAACAGGAGGGAGAGCAGTGATGAGAAACAGGAGGGAGAACAGTGTGAGAACATGAGGGAGAACAATGTCCAGAACTACAGGAGGAGAACAGTGTGAGAACAGGAGGGAGAACAATGTCATAACAGGAGGGAGAACAGTGTGGGAACAGAAGGAGGACATTGTGAGAAAAAGGAAGGAGAACAGTGTGGGAACAGAAGGTAGATCATGTGAGAAAAGGAAGGAGAACAATGTCAAACAGGAGGGAGAACAATGTCAAAACAGAGGGAGAACAGTGGTGGGAACAGAAAGGGAGAACAGTGTGAGATCGAGTGGAGAACAATCGTTAGATCAGGATGGAGAACAGTGTGGGAACAGGAGGGAGAACAGTGTGAGAACAGGAGGAAAACAGTGTGGGAGAACATGGGGACAAAGATGAGGTAGAACATGGGGGAACAGTAGAGATAACAGTGTGGGATAACAGGTGGGAACAGAGGTAGAACAGTGTGGAACATGAGGTAGAAGATGTTAACATTTGAGAGAAACAGTGGGGAACAGAGTAGAACAGAGTTGGAACAGTAGAGAGAACAGTGTGGAACAGAGGTAGGACAGTGTGGGAAACATGAGGTAGAACAATGTGGAACAGTAGAGAGAACATGTGGAAACAGTAGTGAGAACAGTGTGGGAACAGAGGTAGAACATTGGGGAAACAGGAGTAGAAACAGTGTCAGGACAGGTGGAGGGGAGAACATGTCCAGAACAGGGGGAAGGGAGAAACTGACAAGAACAGGGGGAGGGGGAAGAACAGCGTCAAACAGGAGGGAGGGAGAACAGTGTCAGAACAGAGGGAGAACAGAGTCAGAACAGGGGAGAGGAGAACATAGTCAGAACAGGAGGGAGGACAAGAGTGAGACATGAGGGAGAAACAGTGTGTCCAAACAGGAGGAGAACAGTTCTCAGAACAGGGGGGGCGGTGGCAGTGTGATAACAGGAGGGGAGAACAGTGTGAGAACAGGGGGGGATACTGTGATGAGAACAGAGGAGACAGTGTGAGAAACAAGAGGGAGAACAGTGGAGAACAGTGTCAGAACAGTGGGAGGGGAGAACAGTGTCAGAACAGGGGGAGAGGAAGAACAGTGTCAGAAACAGGGGCAGGGGAGAAACAGAGTCAGAACAGGGTGGTGGGAGAGAACAGTGGTCAGTACACGCGGGGAAATGAAATGACAATTAAAATATGTATGCTTAGAGCCTATCGCCGACCACTTAGAGGCCATCTCAAGCTATCGCATCGTCAATAACAACTACAAGGAAAAAAAAAAAACACACCAATTAAAACGAGTCACACTTCAAACTTTCCAACTCCAAACTAAAAAAAAACTTCCAAGTTTAAAACCTTCAAATATCTGGTTTAAAATGTTCACTTCTTTTAAGAAGTCCATCAGCGCCCACGAGGGACCGTCACTAACAAAGTCATCAAAGAAACCGCCGTGTAATGGTTCTGCGTCTAACGTCAATGCAGATCCCAACATCAAGTAGTAACGGGTTTCACGATGAGAGGCTCATCTACAGGGAATGCATGGCGGGCCTCTTCACCTTCAACAAGTAAGAAATGAGTAAAAAAAGGGTGCCCCGTACACAGTCTGCACAAAGCCACAGACTCCTCCTTTCTGTTCCACCCCGAAGGGAGGGCCTCTTTTAGTCCTGGACGGATTGAAGAGCTTGTTTTCCACTGGGTGTTCCACTCTCCTCTTGCCAAAGATCCTTAACTATGTGTTCCCTTCCTCTTCATGTTTGTGTAGGTTACAAAGGAGCTGGATAATCTTTCTTTACAGCGTTCCTGGCCAGCAGGTCCGCCTTTCGATACCACGATGCCAACATGTCCGGGAACCCAGGCCAACACAACTCGATATCCTTCTTCCGTTGCGAGAGTAAAATCTTCAAAAATTCAGCATTTTGGATGAAAGTGTATTCCTGCAGGCGATCGCCTCCATGCCTGACAATGGTGTCCAAAAGAGATCATAATCTCTTTTTCGAAGAGATAACCATTTTACCACCAGAACCAGTGCGGTCAGTTCCGCAGTGTACACCGAGCTGTCAACAGGATGTGTTCCGTTGAGGGCCGGGCAGGAAAGGCGGGAACAGAACGCAGATGCAGCGACTCCGCCTCTGACTTGGAACCGTCAGTGAAGATACTTTGAAAAGAGGGAATTTGTGGCAGATTTCCGAAAAGTAAGTTCTGTAGGCCAGAGAACTGGTGAGTCCTTTGACGGTAATGAGGCCAGATCGAATCGGACCTCAGGTGTTGTAAAGGTCCACAGGGCTGTCAGGAACTTAGAGAAATTCTGAGATGCAAACCGACATCAATCGCATTTTCTAAGTGCGGCTGTATGCGGAGTCCGGAGAGGAGGTAAGCAGTTTTGGGTTTTGTCTTTAAATTGTCTACCGAAAGGGGTAGATGAATAACAGCGTCGTACGCGGTATGTAGGTTCAGAAAACAATTTTCAAATAATAGTTTTATGGACAAGCTTCAGTCTGTAGCTGTTGGAGAGAGGCGGACCACCCCCCACCTCTGCGTACAAGCTGTGTCACAGGGTGGTGCGGAAAGCACCTAAGACTGAGACGGAGCCCTTGGTGGTGTACGGTCCCAACAGTTTCAGGTAAGACGGTCTGGCCGAGCCGTATACTACACTTCCGTAATCTAGTTTGGACCGGACTAGGGCTCTGTAGAGGTGCAAGAAGTTCCTCTATCATCACCCCAGTCCGTGTGTGCACAACTCGAAGAGTTCAGGGCTTTTGGTCAAGATATTTTCAGCTGTTTAATATGCTGATGAAGTTCAGAGCTTCTGAACAAAGACGACCGCTAAAAATTTGGCTTCCTTGACCGCCAGGAGTGGTGGATGTTTCCCAGGATCGGATTCAGGGTCCGGATAGAACTGGCGAAAATTATGAAAATGGATGCAATCAGATTGGAGGACAAAATAGTGAAGCCATTCTCCTCTGCCCAACACTGGATTTTGTGACGCAGAGCTGAAGCCATTGCTGGATGCTGGCATACTGCGTGCCAGTTTGCATATGAAGGCAAAATCGTCCACGAACAGCGAGCTGGTCCGACCCTTCATAACGGATTGAACGATTGTCCTTTAATTTTTGATGCTGAAAAGAGTCCAGCGACAGGATGCTCCCTTGGCGGGATCACCTCACTCCTCCAGCACGGAATGTCCAGACAGGGTGGTTCCGAACCCTCACCTGAATTGTCTCCCTTACAAAAATTGTGGATGACCTGGGCAGGTGTCCTCGAAGCAGAGCTGTGCAGGTCCGAGAGGATTCCAAATTCCACGTGGTATCGTAAGCTTTCTCGAAGTAAAAAAAATATGGCCACCACATGCTGTTTGTTTACAAAGCATTTCTTAGCAGTGGGTTCCAAACGAACAGATGTGTCAACGTAGAAGCGAATGCTTGCGGAAACCGCACTGTTCCTATCGCCAGAAGGCCGTCGGTCTCTATTTCCACAGCATTCTAGCCGTTTGACCCATCTTCATCCATCAGTTGCAGATGCAGCTGGTCAGGTGCTATTTGGGCGGTATTGAGGGTTCGAAGGGTCTTTTCCCGTTTTCGGGCAGTGGGATTATAGAGGCTTTCCCGCAGAGTGGTGGAAAAAAAGCCCTGTGACCGCAGAATGTGGATAACAACTTTAAGCAGGGTGTTCAGACAGGTTTTGGGGAAATGCATATAAGAGTTTATAATGGACCATCATCCATTCTCCTTGACAGGATCCGTACAGTGTCTGAAGGGCAAGATTAAAGTTCATTCATTGTGAAAGGAAGGAAGTAATTCGCTGATGTTGTCGGAAGAGAAGTTACGGGGTGTTTTTCTGACAGGTTTTTGTTTTAAGAAACCGAGCAGATTTGGTTAAGGCAGATCTCGAGTTCAGTTCAGTTGTGGAGGCAAGCAAATTGCAACTGCTTTCTTCTCTTGACCAGAGCGGACCCTGAAAGTTAAGATTATGAAGGTTGTGCAATACGTTATGCCCTTAATTCTTTTTAAAACCTCCACACTTTCTTCTTGGGTGTGTTTGGAGGTTAAGGAAGAGCAAAAATCTCTCATGACTTTCTCTGGCTCTTTTTAAAAACATACCTGGCTTTGGCCCTCAGGCTGTTGATTGGTACGAACGCCTATCGTCTCCAGTCTCCGACAAACGCGTCCCTGCCCTCTCTTCCCGAGACTTACGGGCCCTCCCGACATTCCTCGTTGAACCATGGCGTTCTTGGCACCTTAGGTCATGGAGGTGACGAAGGGACTGCTGCTTTGCGCAATCTAAAACGATCCGCGTCCGAGTACCAGCAGGGTCCTTGCTTTTCAATACTGTTTTCTCTGCAGCACCCGCTCTTATTATTCCAGTAAAAAACTCCAGTCATCTTTGGTCATTAGATACAGGCGGTCAGGCAGAGAGTCACCTCTCCATCTGTGGGCGGAGGACGACAGAAAAAGTGGTCCACTCCCAGTGCAGAATTCGTCCGTGCACTTTCCACTCGATCCAGGACCAACGATGGATTGCAGACCGCAGATCTAAACACAGAGCTTTCCAGAGGACAGATGAAGGTAAGAGGGAGACTTGTCCGTAAGACACACAAGTCCATGTCGGAAAGAAGGATTTTCCAATAGAGACTTCGGGCTGAAGTCCATCTCACTTTGCCCAGAGTGGGGATGACCCCCATTGAAGTCGCCCAAAAGTAAAAACGGACGTGGGGCTGGTCGAACCACTGCCATTAAGGAGGTTAAAAAAAAAAAAAAGCAGCAGCCTATTCCATCAGCTAACCCCTCCTGCACCTCTGCTATCGGTGGCCTCAAAGTCGGCCAAGATGGAGTACTTATATTTAAATTTCTTTTTCTGATTCCGACCAATCGGAATATCCCCCCCCTCTCGCCCATCACGATCCCGCCGAGGCTGCATACCCACCCTTCCTTGAGTTTTTGGAGTACGGGGGGATTTCTGGCCACTTCAGCAACCCGAGGCCAGCAGACGAGAGGCGGCGAGGGGGCCGGGGGGCGGGGGGGGGGGGGGGATGCGGACAACGTGGCCACCGCCCGAGGCTTTTCGCACCCCCCCCAGCACCCCTGAGGACTCCGCACAGGATGGGCAGGGTGGGACAACGGCGCCTCCACCCAAGGCCAACGGTTCTAACGAAGTAGGACCGTCGCCGTCTGCGTCCCTGTGGACGTTGTCTGGACCGGCAACGTCACCATCCTGGGTCGATGACAGAGGCATACAACGCCTTAGGCGACGCGGCCTCCACCTGGTTACCTGCCCTCAAAGAACGATATCTTCTTTTCTGTCTTTACCTTCTGGATTTGTTTTTCTTTTTTCCAGGCGGGGCTAGTCTTTCAATAGGACGGTGGCCACCTTCACAGTTCGCACAACGGGCTGGACTGACACAATCACCCTGGTGCGCCCGCCTTCGAAACAGGTGCCAACACCCTCTTCCCCTTGCTCGGTCTCGCACGTGGTCCAAATTTCTGGCAATATTTTGAAACATCTTTAGAGGGGACTCGCACGTACAGAGCTTACACTCGACATCAGGTATCCGACTCGAAGTCCCTGGGACATTCGGCAGCAGAAGGTGAGGGAAAGAATTGTTGGACGGGACTCTGTCCGACCCTTCGTCACCATTCACCCTGTACACTCGGTATACCTCCCGAGAGACAGCTCGCTCTTATCTCAGCTCAGACACACCTCTCAACTCCGGCATCTGATGAACCCCCTTTGACAGTTGAGCCTTTGTTGAGGGGTAACCTTCACACCACCCTAACCACAAAAGTGTCTAGCCTTTTCGACTCTGTCGCACTAAAAACGCTCCGCGTCCTCAGCCTCTTGATGGATTTCAGCGATCCTGCCAGACACTGAAGCCCTTCTGGATAGCGAAGGCTGAGAGCCGACAAGCTTGTCGTCCATCATCGCCCTCCTCCACAAGCCACGATGGCCAAAATCCAGAGGTCCTCAACGACCTCCGAATCTGAGTCCTGAGTTCTCTGTTCCTTGTCCGATCGTCTTTTTCCAAAGATAGGAGGGTAAAATGTTTGGAAATCATGTTGAAAAAATGTAAATTCATCCTCCCTTACCCACCCACCATGGGTCCAACTTAGGGGCCAGGGTCACGGGAACACAAGCTTGACCCCCTACCAGGTTTCGGTAGGGATAAACAACCAACAGCCTAGCTCCAACGTGTTTCCCCCCGATCATGCCAGCTCCCAGGGACATAGAAGCGAGCACTACAGGGGTTCCCTTCGTTATGCCTCTAAACTGCCAGTCTTGACCCAGCCCCACGCAGGGGTAGCCGATTGACACACACGAGCCAATGAGTGCCGCCTGTCCTTAGGAGAGGTCCGAGCCAAAGGGATGTGTTTGAAGAGCGATCGTGCTTCTCAATCCCCAGGATCATCATTCCCCTACCATCACAGGACCGCGCCGCACGGCAAAACACGCGGGCCTAAAGAAGGCCGCAGGAAAAAAAGAATGTAAAAGAAGGCTGATGGGGAGTTAGGACAGAAAAGAGGCAGTAAAAAGAAGAATAGAGAATACGAAAGGGAAGTGGGTCACTTTTAGTTGGGCCTCACTCAGACCTGTTCGGCATGGGAACCCTATCAGGGCATCATACAAAAACCACCACTTAATCATCCCTAAACAGCGATGATGGCTATGTAGGCTGGTCAATTAGACCTGGGACGCAGAGCAGCAAAACTCTGCCCCAAGAAGCACTGATGCCCAGCCCACCGCCGACATAGCTCGCCGCTCGATCACTGGCCACTAAGCTCCCGACGCACGACAAGGTAGTGACCCATACCCGGTGAAAGTTTCAAGAGAACACCAGTCCTGACCCCCTCCAGTTTCGGGAGGTACAGGAGGGAGAACAGTGTCAGAACAGGGTGGGGGAGAGAACATTGTGGGAACAGGAGGGAGAACAGGGTCAGAAACTGGGGGGGGGGGGAGGAGGACAGTGTCAGAACAGGAAACAACAAAAAAAAATAGAAGGAAAAGAAAAGAAAAGAAGGCATGGCTGCATTTATTTCACGTTCGGCCCACGAGCTTATAGATAGAATGGATCATTATTCTTGGGGACTTCAATGCTAGAGTTGGCTCTGACTACATCTCCTGGGATGGAGTGATTGGAAAGCACGGTGTGGCCACCACCCTAGCAAACCCAAATGGATTGCTTTTGCTTCAGACCTGTGCAAGGCACGAACTGCTGATAACCAACAGTTTTCTGCATCCCTACCCGTAACAGTGCGTCATGGATGCACCCTCGCTCAAAGCATTGGCATCTCATCGATTCTGTCATCGTCAGGAAAAGGGATAGGCAAGATGTTACGTATAACAAAGACCATGGTGCGGCGCCGAGTGTTGGACAGATCCATCGCCTGTAGTCTCGAAGCTGAATATTTCGTATCCAGCCCAAGAGACGCCCCCAAGGCCAGAAGGCTCCAAAACGGATCCTCAACACATCGCTAAGCTGAAAAACATCACCATCAAACAGTCCTTTGTGGAGCTGCTGGAAGATCGTCCTGGAATCCGCCTCTCCGGACAACCAGAATGTGAGTCTGACTGGAGGACCCTGCGTGAGCTGATCTATAGTACAGCTTCAGAGACCTGGGACCCATGACCAGAAAGCACAAAGACTGGTTTGATGAAAACTGTGATGAAATCAACAACTTCTGGAGAAAAACGCCGTCTGCATCAAGCCTACCTGAGCAACCCAAAGTCCCAATCAAGAAAGGATCTACAATGCCATCCGCAGGGCTTTTGCAAAGTTACGTCAAAATCAAGATAATGGCTGATGACAAAGCGATGAGATCCAGGGATAAAGCTGACAGCACGATATGGGAAAAGTTCTATATGCCTTAAAGAAGTCTACGGACCCCCCATTCCCCAGGGTCATACCCCCCTCCTCAGTGCAGATGGGAATACCTTGATCACCAGAAGGGAAAAATTCCGAACGCTTGGCTGAGCACTTCAACAGTGTCTTAATCGCCCTTCCTACATAAATGAGAAGCCATAGACCGTCTCCCACAATCCCCATCAACGAACACTGGGCGATCCCCAACACCCCTTGAGACCCAGAAAGCAATCCTCTGCTGTCCAGTGGCCAAGCACCGGCTTAGACTCCATACCACAGAGGTTCTACAAGGGTGGGGGCACTGTGCTGACTGAGAAGCTTCATCACTTTTACTCACCTCATGTGGAAAAAAGAGACGATCCCCAGGGTTTCAAAGATGCATCTATCATTCACTTGACAAGCGAAAGGGGAACCGGCAAAACCCCGTGATAACCATTGGGGCATTTCCTTGCTCTCCATCGCAGGCAAGATAATTGCCAGGATCCAAATAAACCCCTCAAAGCACATCTTTACCAAGGTCATTTGCCTGAGAGCCAATGTGGATTTTCCCGGAAAGAGCTCGAACCACTGACATGGTGTTTGCTGCTGCAAGGCAGCTGCAAGAGAAATGGCAGGGGCAAAATGCTGAAACTGTTCTCCACCTATGTCGACCTCACTAAGGCCTTCGACACCGTGATAGAGAGGGACTGTGAAGATCATGGCCAAGTACGATGCCCTCGGGAAATTTATTTCCTTGGTCAGCCAATTCCTTTAAGGCATGCAGGCTCAAGTCCGGGACAAGGGTGAAACATCTGCCCTTTTTCCCTGTCACAAAGGGGTCAAGAAAAAGGCCCTGCGTCCTGGCTCCTACGCGTTCGGGGCCCCCATGTTCTCTCAATGTTTACGACCCTTTTCAGAGATGGGGGATGGGGGAATCGGCCAAAAGTTCAACAAAGGCAAGTTTTTTAAACCTCAGGGTTTCAAGCAAAAACAAAAAGGTTTAAATGACAGACATCTCCGAGATTTTTTGGGTTTTTTGCCCCAAAACGCGGGAACGGGAAGCGGGCCCTCCCAACTCGGCCGCCCAATTTTTGGCCATTTGGGCCAAAAGGAATTTTAAAGCCTTACCATCAGAAACGGGGGAAAATTTGAATTTTCCCAACCCCTCCCCCCCAGGAAAACCCCTTTAGCCCAACACCCACAGAAAAAACCGTCCAGAACTCATGCGGGGGAAAGCGGTTTTTCACAACCTTTCAGCAAAAACTGCCCCCGAAATGTGAAAAATCAAAGAAAAAGGAACTCAAAATTCCAAGAGCAAGCCAACTTTTGGAAAGACCAATGAAAATTTTCGGGAACAAAAAGAGGAAATTATACTTGAGCCCAAAGCTAAAGGCCCCTAAAGCAGTATTTCTCCCCCACACAACGAAACTCCAGGTAAATTTGGGACATTGTCCCAAACGCCCAAGCCAAGAAGCTGAACCCCTTCCAAAACAACATGCCTCAGGAAGCTACTGAAAAACAAGTGGAAAACAGGACCCCAGACACAGATGCTCGCAAAAGCCACCCTTCCCCATCTTCACCATCCTATGCAAGGGCCCCGCTTCGCTGGGGTGGACACGTGGTGCGCATGCCAGACCATCGGCTGGCCCCAAAAAGGGCCCTTTTAAAGGGGAGCTGCAAAAAAAGGGAAGAGATCACACGGAGGCAAAGAAGCCCCTTTTAGAGATACTCTGAAAGGGCTCTCCCGAAAGCGTTTTGTTTTCAACCCTGACTCCGGGGGGAATCTGCAGTGGACCTGACCCAAAAAGGGGCCCCGGGTGTGCAAAAAAGGCACCAAGTTTTTTTCGAGGCCAACAATACTGCTACAGCTTTTTAAAAAAAGGCAGGGCCCGAAAAATCACGGGCAAAAAAGCTCCCCCGACAATGGGATGCCTGTTCCCTTTTTCTGCCCCAACGTCAGGAACATTCCCTGCGCAGATTGGACATTCAAGGGCCCTCTGCGCATTCACAAAAAAGATTCAAAAGAATCCTCCCCCCCCCCCCACCACCCACACTCCCCCCATCCCCCAGGGGGTTTGGGTGGGGAACGATGGTCATCATCACCGATGGACACAAAAACCCCAAAAGAGTAGAAAGGGGTCTTCAACCCGATGAATGTTCATTTAAATAGGGATTTTTTTTATTCCAGGAAAAACCCTCAAACTAACTTTTAAAAAACGTTTATTGAATTGAACCAAACCCAAAAGGGAAAAAATTTGGAAAAATATACAGGACAACAGTGAAAGTCTCTTTAAAGGGAACATGGCAAAAACCCTTTTTTGGGGGCCGGGCAGCTGACCTCTTTTAAAAGCACTCCACTGGTTAAAAAAAGAAAAAGAAAAATATAGGGCAAAGTGTTTGGGGGAACAAACGCAGGGAAAATTTCATCAAATGCCCAAAATAATTACTCTGTACTTTAAACCCAAATTTTATTTCCAGGGTTCCTTCCCCCCCCCGTGGGGATTAAGATTGACAGCAATTTTTTTTGATTTTTTTTTTTTTTTAAAATGTAAAATTTTTTTATCCTGGGGTGGGCAGCTGAGCTGTAACAAAAACAACAAAGTGGGACCAAAACCCCCACCCCACCACAACCCACACAACAATGAAAATTCACCCCACACACACATGTAAACGCCACAAAAACCAAACTTGGGAAAACAAACCCCAACCACACCTTACAAACCCAAAACCCTCCCCCAGACACCATTTTTCAAAAAACAAGCAAAAAAAACAGCCCACTCTCTTTACCTCCCGCAAAGGGGTGGGAGGGGGACTGGAGCTCCCTCGTGTGCCCAGGAAAAAAATTTCATCTCAATGGGGAATTGATTTTTGGGTCTGTTTTTTTCCCCGTGCTCGGTTTTTGTTACTGTGTAGGACCCGCTTGGGAGCCGACTGGGTCACAGTGTGGATACGTTCCCCCAAAAAGAAATATCTTTAGGTATTAAACGAAACCGTTTTTTTTTCTTTTCAAAAGAGCTTTTAAAAAACCCCCAAAAGCCCCGGAAACCCCTTCCCAAAACTCTTCCACTTTGAAACACATTCAAGTTATAATCCCCAAAATTTGGGACAAAAAAGGGCCCTTTTTTCCAAACAATCCATTTCCAAACCCCAAATTTTGGTTTGGGCAAAGTATTTCCCAGAAAAATGAACAGTTTTTGCCCAGAAAATACACACATACATGCAAACGATAAATTTATAAAAAGCCCTCATGGACAACTGAAACACAGGGTTAATTTCATACTCCCATTGTGTTTACTAATAATCAAAAAATAAAACAATTTGGGCCCTTTATTAAGGGACAAAATTTTCCCGCGATTTTCCCCAAAAATTCTTTGCATTTCATTCCCTCTTCACCCACTCACTAACTTCCACACACACACACTTGCAAATTTTGAACTGTTTCATTCTTGCTTTTTCTCCCCCATTTTCCTTTTTGATTCACTTGTGTAAACAATGTAGTTAATGTAATAACTGGTGTTCAGTTGTCTGTGTGTTTGTTCGTCATTATCACTTCGAATACTGTAACCAATCCATCACACTATATTTTTCAAAAAAATGTTCCAAAGCTTTACAATATCAAATACATCAAAATACAGAACACATTTTTACAAGGCCTGAAAAGAGAAAGATCTCTGACCCTGTATCTCATTACAAAGGGGTTCTTAATGCCTGGGATCAGGAGTACAAAGGTGATGAGTTGGAACGTATACTTCAAGGAGGTCTGAGAGGTAGCGAGGGCCAGATATTGAGAGGGCAGAAAACTGGGCAGAAAGCTTGTATTCAATTCTTTTTGAAACGGGGGAGCAAGTGAAGAGAGTGGAAGAGAGGAGTAACATGTTCTGAACTCAGGAGTTTCCAGTTTGTCAAATGAGCCAAAAACAAAACTGTCATTAACATGTGAGCCAAAAATCAAACGGACATCAACCCACTGCTATGTTAAAACTCCAGCATTGCTTTCCCATCAAATGAAAGCAGAAAAAGTAGCTTTAATGAAAATGTACAAAGAGAAATGAAAATGTTTGAGCACATTTCAAGACCATCTGGGAATATAAGAACAGGGACTATAAAAATGCACACTGTCCAATACTGTTGACATCAGCACTCACTGTCGCAGTCCACTGACACAGCCAGCACCTGTCCACTCTCCACCATGTTCACTTTCTTGGGAACCTTCTGGAAGCAGTCAGGGTTGCGGGGGGCACCAACACCCTTCACAAGCTGTCACATGCAAACCGCAACATTTCTCAAAGTAAAATGTCTCCAAACTCAGTAAATACTTCTTTTTTTCTTTTCTTTTTAACTGTATATAAACCAGAAAGGAAGGGTGTATAGATCAATAATTTATTTTCATTTCACCTACTTGTCTGCAGACCGGGATTTAAATGAGCCAACAGAAAAATTTCTTATTTAACCGACTTTGACAAAGTAGCGGCAGCAATTACTGCCAATGTCAGGAAACCTGTAAGCACAAAAAAAAAAAAAAAAACCTGACTCATTTTGATGTGTATTTTCTCACACGTGCATGCATTCTGTGAAGAAACTATTATTATTTTGAGCATTTACGCCTAATCTTGAAAATAAGCCCTAGGCGTTTACAAGTAGAACACACACGTAAATATCAAAAAGGAAAAAATTGAACACAAGATACAAAACTATTAAAAA